>NC_051205.1:5537297-5837297 GCF_015220075.1 Falco rusticolus | reverse complement strand
GTTTTTTTTTTTTTTTTTTTGAAACCTGTCTGTTTTTAATGCATATAGAGTGCCCGTTTGTATGATCCACGTTTAGGATACTGTATCCTTCACTGATGTAAGATTTCATGTTTTGAATTATGTAAACTATATATAGGAAATCACTGCTTTGTTCACTGCTAAAACACAATCATTCTGAAGGCAGAATGCAGTTCTAGTTAAACAACTCACAATAATGTACCAAATTTCTAGGCATTGCTTATATTTGGAATATTTCTTGCTCCCTTCTGATTTTAGGGCTCGCATATCAAATAATGACACCATAAAATGTGTGTGCCTTTGAATGCTAAATAAATAAAAATGCCCACATGTGATGTAAATAATAACAGGTGAGACTAAATATTTTTATTTTATGACCACACATACATACAGGAGTGTCGTGCCTTTCTGTCCCCTGTCCCGCTGGTGCTGTTTCAGTTGTTTTAATTCATTGACAAGAGCTTTATCTGGAGGTTGTCACTTACATAAGAGGCTCTCCTAGTCCTAACTCGGTGCAGCCTTGACTTTGATCTTCCTTTAAAACTATTCACACACCATTGTGGGGAAAATATGTTCAAGCTTGACTTGGGCTCTTACGTCCCGTTTTCAGCAGCCTTTTTCTTCCTCACTTTCATTGAAACAAGAGCTCTTAAGCAGCTAGATAATTTCAGGAAATGGGACTAGAGTTTCTAGGTCACTTAGGCATTTCCTAGGTAAAATAATGCATTCTCTAAGGCTTGTCATGTCTTTCTTGTAATTATCTCTGCTCAGTGAGAAACGGTGAGTCTCTTAGGTTTTTCCTTCCTTTCTTAAACTTGAATTATTTCTGTCTCCTGTAGTAGATATCTTGCAATATGTTGTCCCTGCTGTGAAGAAGTATACAGCTGAAGATGTATCACCGCTAATGAAGAACCACAAGGCGACCCGAGAGCCATAGTGTCAGGATCCAGAAGCTGCCTGCGTGCGTCTTGGAGAGTCTGCCTTTAGAGTGTCTGTTTACTCTGTGTGCTGTCGTGCTACAAATTTGAACCTGCTGGAAGCAATGCCAGAAGCATTTCCTACCTGGTGATCTCCGCTTGGAGCCTTTCTTTCTGCAGGCTGCAAGGATTCAGTTGGTTGTGGTATGAAGGAGGAAGGAAAAGCTTGTTGCCTGAGGCTGTGAGGAACATTTGTGCCATGTTGCTTTGGCTAGAGTTGGATGTGGATGTGCTCTCACCTTTGTTGCTCCAGGTTCACACTTAGATTGTTACCTCTGGGTCTGGCCAAAGGTGCAAGGTCTGCTCTGATAGCAAAGGTGACAGCAGTGGTGGGAATTAAGTGGAGGCTTGTCTGACCTCAGTGGAGAGCCTCAGGGACTTCCAGGTAATTCCTCCCATTTTGGAGGAGGTCCTGGAACAGCAAGTTCATGATAAATCGTGCCTGGGGCCTTGCTGCTTGTTGCAGCGTGGAGGCCAGGTGCTGTGTTTGATGGGACCTGGTAGGTGCTCCCATCAAATGCTCTGCCTAGGTGCTGCCGATGAGTCCTGCTCTGTCTGCTGTCGGGGTCTTGCAGTTTGGATTCTCCCTGGTGTCTTAGGGTAAATACCTTGGGGACATCCTGTACAGTCCATCTTTCTTCCAGAAGCTGGGAGGGGAAGCACAGCTTTGGCATGTGAGTGATTGGTAGATGGTCCTTCTCCATCTTCTTGCCTGGGGAGGTTGCTGACTTGCTGGTTTAGGTTGGATTTTGTCTTGTGTTCATCAAAGGCTTCAAAACCCTTTGGACAGATGCCTCTTCATATTAGAAATCTAGTCCTTGGCACCTCACTAGAGAAACCTTGCTTGTGTTAAAGCATGTTTTGCCAAGCTATGGCTGCCTCAGCGACGTTTGGCAAGGATTACTTGAAGTAGGTATTTGAAGAGCAGCAGCTACTTCTCTCTCAGAAATCTGATCATGAAAGGAGGAGCATGAGGATTGTGCTGTTAGTGTGATGGAATCTGACCTCTCAAAGGTACCAAACTCGGGAAGTGCTCATGAGGCATCTGCACACCGGTGTCCCTCAGCTCATGTCGGAGAGCATAAGGACCTCGCAAAGATAGTTCTAGATTGCTCGAGCTTCTCGCAGTTGGTCTCACTTGGCTTTTCTCATCACGGTGTTCCGCAGAGATTTTAAAAATCCCAGTATCCTTCCCTTTGTGCAGCCCAGACCTGTGGCTCAGCTGGGCCCCAGCCATGCTGAGATGACATGAGAGTTTCTCTGACACCTTGCTCTGGAGTTGGAGGCCAGGCCAGATCTGATCTGGAGGCTGGCCAGTGTGAGGAGGCTTTTGGACAATGGAGCTTCTATAATGGTTTTTATCCTGCCAGAACCTAATGTGGAGGCAACGTTAACAAATTACACTTCTTGTTATGGTAACGGTAAACTCGTTGCTGTTTATAAAAAGGTTATAAACGGTGTAAGTTGTGTGGTTGGGAGGGCTGGTGGAAGCTGTGGTGGGAAAAGCCTCCTAGCTGTCTGGAGCTCTTGGCTGTGAGGGGGGTTTGCTGCTGTAACTGCAGGGAAAAGCTTTCCTGGTCTTAGCAAAGTCCGTCATGGCTGGTGCACATGGTTTGGGGCCCGTGTTGCTCCTTTTGCTGGAGTTTGGTTTACGTTTGACAGGATGCTGACAGTGCCTCCCTATCCCATTGCTCGCACACTTGAGAGGAGGAGGGCGCAACTCTCGCTCATGGCTGTTGCTTCATGTGAGGTTTGACCCTCTTCCCAAAGCATGTAGAAATACTCTTTGCACTCAGGCTGTTAATTTGCTCCGGTGTGAGCTGAGGAAAGCTGCTTTTTCTGTCACTTTAGGGCCAAATGTCCTGCTTGGTAGGAAAGATCGTTCTTCTGATAGCAGCAAGTGCAGCTCATGGGGGTGGTGAAGCTCCAAGGCTGTTTTAAGGCACTAGCAAGTGAGAAGCGAGGGTGTTGTGCATCTTTGATGCTATCGAGGTGATAGTTCTGACTGTTTGGGGATGCTCTTGTGGCTCGGAGATCCTCTACGAGCTTCTCAGCAGCACTGAGCACCCAGAAAGGTACAGTCAGGTGGTAAGTGGTTGGACTTTGCTTTCACCCTCTGCTGTAGGTTAACTTGTAACGACTTGTTAAATACTGTATGTCTGTTGGAGATTTACTTCAAGTGAGTTCCTTGCCAATATTCCAGTTTATACAGTTGGGTTTGCTTTATCAAGCTTATAAAGCATAAGGGTGTTGTGCCGCTAAAGCAGATTTTATAGCGTCGGCTTTTGGCCTTCTTTCCCAGTTGACAATTTTAAGCTCTCTTGTAGCTTTTTGGTTACAAAGCAAACATTCGCACTCCTTCTCTTACACCCCAAAATAACTTTAAAGTCAAAGCCTAGGACTGACAGCAGCCTGTGCGTTTTCACTAAGCTTGGTGGTGGCCTCTCCCTATAAAATTTAAAATCTTTCGCAATGTGTGTAGTAGCTGGCAATAGTCAAACGGAGATCTGGGCACCCAAAGGTGCAGAAACAGCTCTGTTCCTAAGTCCCTACAGGCACCTAATGTAGTTTGAGAGTCAGCAATCATTCACCAGTGGAAATTAGGTGCCAAATTGACTACTAGGCAGGCTGGGTGCCTAGCCCTCTGCCTTGCAGAGCTAACCCTGCAACAAGGAAGCCTAGATGTTAAAAGTGGCTTTTTTTTGTTGTTGTTAAGAAAGAACTTGACCTGTTTGGTTTTTCCGCACTTCATGGTGGGTTACGGTGCTCCAAGCCATCTCTGCGATGTGGTATGTTAATCCAGGCAAGCATGGGGAACGCTGATGCCGAACCCCAGGCAAGTGCTATGGCAGGACGGGGTTCCCTTCCATGCGTTTTCGGGGTGCAGCTGCCTCTGTGACCCTGCCGATCCCAGCCTTTTCAGAGCACTGTGTGCTGAATATTCATTTCGATTTGTCAGGAAGCTCGAGGCATAGAGCTGTTAATGACTGCACTTAGAAAAATAATAAAGAGCCTTTCCTGGAACAGTCTCAAAGCAACATGTTTCCTTCCTTGCATTTTAGTGGGAAATCTCTTACTATTTTTGAGAGCTTGGGGCAGTGCCTTATGCTTCCTTCTCTTTTGGCTAGCAGAGTAGAAATGGCTGTCTTAGTCTTTCTTTCCCTTGTACTTGCCAGAAAGCAGTTTGGGTTTTGATTGTAACCAACCTCTCTTCCAGTTCCAGCTCCCAGTGGCAATTACAGATTCTGTCTCAAGTCTGCGATCTTGTATACTCTCCTGTAGTAAGATGTATGCTACAGCACAGATTCTGTGCAGCCATCTATAATAATCTAGTTTATTGTGGTTTTATCTCTTCTTCCCAGTAGCAGTGTACTGCCTGTCCTTGGGGCTTGGTCTAGTGTCTTGAGCACTATTTGTGTTTGAATAGGCTTGTTTGTATTGCAGCTCTGGTTGTTAATGCTCTTGGCATGGCTCCCAGGTCTCAACAAAGTTACCCAAATTGATCTGGGATGGCCTTGCGACTCATTAGTCTCTGAGAATTAATCCCATGTAGCTCAGTCTCATAAAAAGTTAACTCCTAGCTCTGTTTTACCTTTTGCATTAAACTGGCATGCTAAAACTAGAGGCGCAGCAAGGAGCACAGTGACTGGATCGAGGAGAAAACACGCTTTGCCTGCCACAGGTGTAGTAGTACCCGGCCTGTACCTTGCAATAATCCCAGGTAATGAAACCTTCTGTGGGGAGACTTCTTTCTCTTTTTCGGGGGAATATGGGTATTATGATGATTTTTTGACCAACCTGGTCTAGTGGAAGGTGTTCCATGGCAGGGGGGTTGGAACCAGACAGTCTTTAAGGTCCCTTCCAACTCAAGCGTTCTATGGTCATAAGAGCACCGTTTCTGATCCAGTTCTGCCTTTGCTTCTCCTGCTGTCAGCTAAATACTGTAATTTTTCTACAAAAGTCACAGCCCTCCCTGGGTCCTGCACCCTTCTTGAAAAGTCTTTGCCCTGTTTAATAGCCTGGGACAGTTGCTAACTGGTTTTCTGTATTCCCTGTGGGTTGAAAGACGTCTTACCTTTAGCTGCACCTTTGCTTGGACTTGTTCCTGCGTGCCTGAGGCTGGTGTCTGTGATGGGTTTTGCATCTGACTCTGAAGGGCGCTTTTTCATTTTGGAGAGTAAAACAGTTATTATCTCTGCGCCAGTACATGTCCTGCAGTGATACAGGATGGGGCAGCTGCACTGAACCATCTGGGTACCCTCTTTTTGCTTGCAGATGTCTCAGATGAACTCACTCACCCTAGAGCCCCTGCTAAAACCCATTTTGGGGCACCGGGTGCCACAATCACCACAGTGTCAGTGCTGACCCTGACACCAGGCACCCATGCAGTTATCCTGTGTGATTTGTCTGCTTTTCCTCACCACCTCTCCTTCCATCGTTGCCATAACTATTGGCAGACTATTAAAACTGATGCCAAAATTCCCCAAGTTGTCCCTTTTCACAGCACAACGCTTGAGCAATTCATTCTTTTGGAGGCTGCAAATCTGAGGGGTGAGGGAGCACGATGGGAGACTGAAGCCTTTTACTGGAATCTGAAAAATAACTATAGATAAACTCATACACAGGCAGAATATAGAGCGAGGGAGGCTTGATCTTACCTGCAGGTGTCTGCTGTCTCTTGGACACTAACAGCCCTTTTGTTTCTGTGCTGCACCTTTCACTGACAATCTTAACTTACAGTCAGTTCCCTAGGTACGTCCTTTCTCTTGATGTCCCTATCTCTAGCAATTTTCTTTCTTCTAACTCATTTTGCAGCTCATTCTTCAATCAGGTCTTCCTAGGCGAGTAAATCTTAGCAGAGAGAGACTTCTGTCAGCAGAGCATGCAGTTTGCTTTTGTTTTCTGTTCTACTTTAAGTCTATTTTTAGGAGGTTGTTCTGCAGCTCTTTTGGTTTTGTTTCATAGTTGGTGCAACCTCTAGCTTTAATTTTGTGGTCATATTAATGTAAAGTTTATCCTTATGATTTATGGGAATAAACCTTAAATGGGCTGGTACTGGTATACTGGTAAGCGCATTCGTGCTGGAGAGGGGAGCCATGCTGGCAGACTCAAAGTGGAACAGTTTTTATGTACACCCAAGTGTTCATTGGATTTAAAGTATTTCAGTTTGTCTGCAAGGCACAGATGCAAGAGTGTTGGGCACAAGCATGCCTGCAATAACAATGGTCACATGCAAGTATGACAATAGAGCTTTATTTTTAGAGGATTTTTCATACCACCTCTCTCCCCCAATGTTCAGCAGTTAATGACCTGGCAGTTTCTTCCATCTTACCACTGAGGTTTAAGGAAAAGGTTGTGTGGTTTTTTGGGTGGGGTTTGTTTTTTTTTTTTTTTTTTTTTTCAGGGATTTGAGGTGATCGGGGCGGGGGTGGGGAGTGCTTTCCAGTTGGGAGCTGTGAGGGTCCCAGTGTTGGACACAGGAGATGCTGGGCCACCATCGGAGGCAGCTGGACATAGGAGGGTCCTCAGAGGGGATGTAGAGTTACTTGCTCATGACTTTCGCAAACCAGAAGAGGCGTGACTCAGACTTACAAATCTTGGCTTGAGACTGATTCCAGACCTCAGCTGCTTGTCAGTAGTTCAGCTGGAACAGGTCCATAAAAGCTACGAACACAAAAACCCACGCTGCTCATATCTGGATCCTGACGCGCGTTAGGGCAGCTGAGTGTCCTTACCACCAGGGCACGGGGTATTTGTGGGAACGTGCACTTGTGAACATGTGGCTGTGGGTAATGCTACTAAAGACAATTAAGAATCTGACTGTGGCCCTTTCTGTGGCATCAGCCTGGTGCTGCCAGCCAAAACCATGACTTGACCTGTGGCTACAGACATACCTCAAACTCCTCCTCTGTAAAGCTACAATAGTGCGTTGGAAAGGATAGAGAGCATCGTGGATGAAAGGATCCATAAATGCCAAATGTGCTTTTGAAAATGTGTATCCTGCTTCTGGTGTCTCTTCCTAAACTGTTTCCAAATTGAAGTTTGGAAAATGGGTTCCATGAGGTGCCAATGCACATCCTGGGGGAAATCCTTTTCAGGAAGGCTGGTCTTTCATTGCTGTTGTTGATGCATGTAATATGTCTTAATTCCTTTTGAGGGAGTTAAAATATTACCCCTAGGTGTCTGTCTAGACTAGGATAACGGGCTTCGTTTTTTCTTAATGGGTTCGTTAACATGCTTTGGGACCACTTCAGTTTATGGACTGATATACCAGGGGGAAAGTAGCATATGGGCTGACTTTAATATCTGTAGGAAGAAAAGTGGAAATTTTGATTATTGAGGTAAGCAAAACCAGCTTATCCCCAGACCAGTGTCCCAGTCAAGTTCTTCCTTGGAAACAAGAGGGTGTGGTGGGCAGCTCAGTTCATTTGGATGGGACAGGGCGGTTTCAGCTTTCATGAGATACTTGCAGCCTTTTCCCTTCCAGCTCCTGCAAATACCAACAGCCTGTTGAGATGGGTAAAATACATATTTTAAAGGTTGTAACATCGTCCTGTCTATGTATGAACCTGGGCATCACTGTTAACCCCTCTAGAACTTCACACCTAGGTTGTGGTTCACTGCCAACTTTAAAATTATACCTTTTGTTAAAGTACCTGCCAGCTAATGCCCTTATGCAGGGACGGAGTAGGGAATCGGCATGACTGGCTTGTGTGTGTGTGGGTGCTGGCGGGGGGAAAAGGCATGACAGAAATTCAGCAGTAACGGTGGGAAAAGGCAGAACTTTCTGGCGCACAATTCTCCCTGGCCAACAGGAGATGGGGAGCCTGGCGGGAGGAAACAGGCTGTTGACTAAACAAGTAGAAGGTCCCAGACTGGAACTCCCTCATGCTTCCCATCCCTGCAGCTCGTTTGCACTCTTGCTTCCTGGTGGACTTCTGTGAAGAGTCATAGGGAAGGACAATAAAGCAACTTCAAAAGCATGTGGAGCTTTATGTCCCTAAAACGGTGGTGGAGAGGTGTGTGTGAATCTCCTCCAAACTGCGATATTCTTTGTCATCACGACATTGGCAAAGGCTTGTCCAGCTCTGACTGGGGCCTCGTGCAGCTCTCTGGGAAGACCCTCCTCTCTTCCTTCCATCATGTAGAAGGAGGCGCAGCGGGCACTGTGGCATGTAGCCTCCTCCTGTACTGGCACTGATGCTGCAGGTAAAACTCTTCACCTCCATCTGTCTGCCTTCCCTTTGCAGGGGCTTGCCTAGATCAGGGATCCTCACGGCAGCCTTGGATTGCAGTTGATCCTGTCTATGCCAGGCATTGCAAACAGGTTAGTTAAAACATAGTTCTAAATATATTTAATCTGAGGTGATAGGTATATATTCTGAAACGTGAAGAAGACCTTCTGTTAGGCTTAAACTTTGAGAGGAGAAAACAGTTCAGAAGTGGTAAGTAGCCTTGTCAGTGTAGCTGTATCACGGCCTGTAGGTCTCCTCATACCCATTGCAGGGGTGAATTGCCACCTTCTTCATTGCTGAGAGCAAGCTCTTGCACCCAGGTTTAGCCAGTGATAGATTTCTCATTTATGAGCCTCCATGGTTCTAAGGGAATTTTGTATGGTTTGAGTTCTGCAGGTGCTAATTTGATATTTTGATTTGTTTGGGGGTTTTCTTTTTTAATTCTCTTGACTCTTCACGAGGGAATTCTTCCAGCAAGTTTCAGGTGGGTCTGCTGACTGAATTATTTATTAAGTAATCTGCAGCATGCTTGGTGTATTGCACACAAAATTGATGTGGTGTCTGCACCACCACGTTCACACTCTTGACTCAGATTTTTCCAAAGCCTCAAAGTAGATTGCCTCCAATTCTTTCTTCATCAGACCAATAATGATCTCCAAAACAATGTCTTGTAGTTCTTCTGAACTTAATAGAAGCCCTCTGCTATCAGTAAGGCCTCAGGCTGCCCAAATGCTCTCTTGTTAATGGACATTTAAAACATGCTGCCTCATAGCACATGCAGCAAAATACTTAACTTTATTGCACATCAGCTGTGACTTGATTACTCTTTCTGGTAGAAATGCATGTGATCCCTCCCAGCTAAGGACCTGAATTAACAAGTGGCTTTGCGCGCAGGTTCCTTGTGGAATCAAAACTTTGAGTATCTTCATACCCTACAAATGCAGTTCATGCAGCGACTGAATAAGTGGAGCCTGCATGGGTGTGCATTTAATCTAGAGGGTTCGTTTTCTCTAGCCACAAAGCAATCGTAAGCGGGATGGCCAGGATCACAGCAGATGGCAGTGGTGGAGCTGGGAGTGGGGCTTGGGTGAACATCGCTCTCTGACTCTGTCTCACTTTGTTTGCAAAAAGAGCCTCTTGTCTCACGGATGCTATCACGGCACATACCTCCTGTGTCAGCTCGGTGTCAGCCCAGCATCCTGGCATGCACTGAGCCACTCCGCAGAGTATTTCTCATTTATCTCAATGCCAGAAGTAGGAAGAGGCGATGTTCCCAACAAATAAAGAACAAGATTAACTTCAGGAAAAAGTTGTCATTGCTGCCTCGGTGCTGACACCCTTGGATAAGCATTGCTGGAGAAATGGTGAAGTGTGGCAGTTGTCCTGGCCACACTTGTCCAGCTTTGCAAACATCCTCTTGCAATGCTGCAGTTGCTTTGGTGAGGAGTTAAAAGGTGCGGTTGGAGCTGGGAATGAGATCCATTACAGAGCAGATGCACTCTTGGAAGCAAAGCTCGTGTTTATTCTGTTTTTCTGCATGCTGTGCTTGCTCCAGAGGAGTTGCTTCTGTTGAGAGCGCTGCTCTATACAAGCTAGTCATCAGAAAATTTGTATCTTAAATACCCTGTGCAAACTCCAAGGGGTGCCTGATTATCAGCACAACACACACTTGAGACTGCTGCTTTGAAGTGTGGCTTTGGGTTTGCTTCTTTTTACAGACAGCCTATAGGTTATTTGCATGAGTTAATAAGGCAAGGGAGGAAGAAAAACACATACAGACTTGGGGAGCACAGTCTGTTTTGGTTGAAAATGGTCTCTTCAGTTTTCTGTGAGACGGCAGCTGCTTGTCAGGTCTGTGCTGACAGAACTTTGAAGCACGCTTCAGTAATCTGTCTGCATTTCTCTGCTTCCCCTTGCTGTTTCCAACATGCTAAAAATCATCAAAACAGTGAAATACTGTCCCGCGGCTGCAGGAAGAGGAATGAGAATGTGTTCCCAGTATCCAATCATCTGCTTATTCTGCCTGTTCTTAAGAATAGAATTTATTGAAGCAATTTATCCTGACTAAATGTGATATAAATCTGAGCACATGTATGTACATACCAGTCATATTCTGTAGTGAATGAGCAGCTAAATCTTTCTTTAAAGAATGAGTGAATCCTCCTGACACTTTGCAAGATCGAGTAAACTGAGGTTTTTGCCATGTGTTGGTTCCGATTTTTTTTTAATAGAGCTGCTTGTTTTGCTATCAGAAGTAGCTGGCAGGCAGCCTGAAATGCCATTGGGTTTTTGCTTTGTTTTCCTGCTCTCAGTTTCAGTTAGTGTTATCGAAGCACTGGGAGTGACAGCTGATCCATTTCTTTAATTTCCTAAATAGCTTTTCTATACATTGGAAGCATAAATACGAGGTAGAGAGACCCCTGAAGTTCTTCATGTTGGCGAAGGCAGCAGGCTGCTTAAGTGACAGTGGTAAGGACAATCTCTGACCTCTGTTAATTAAAAAAGCATAGGGTTGGCTGCCCTGTGAAATACAGCAGTCTCCCTCCGTAATAATTATGCTGCGTGTTTAACAATAAGATTTGTTTGTTGATGGAATAAACACATCCCTAACCTCATCCCACGCAACTGAGTTTAAATGTAGGAGGGTGATTTAAACAGTCTTCAAACACCTCCAGCACCAGCCTGACTTTGACAGGAAGGGGCATAACAACTGTCCTCTAAAGTTTTGTGACTTTGCTGCTGTCTCAATGTCGTAGCTCCTAACTTGAAGCTGCTTCATCACTTGACAGTTGCTGAATGCGGTGCTGGACTGGCAGAGACTTCTGGGGTTTGTGATTAGTTTGAGAACAAACTGTAAAAACTGACGCCCCAGGCTCCCTTTGTAGACCAGTTCACCAGCATACCTGGCTGCAAGGACTCTTGAGAGGAGCTTTCAGGCTCTCGCGTGGCCTCGTGCTCAGCTTGCTGGAGGTACGTATGGTCACGCCTGGTGCTGCTTACACTCTAAGTGCCGTTCAAACACAAACCTGTGAGCCCACCAAGCGCAGAGTTGTGGCCCTGGCTTTTGTAGGCAGGTAACCTGTTTGTCAAAGCCTGCACAAATCGTTGACTGAATAGGAGTTAAGAATTCTGGAACTAATGACACATGCTTCTACCTTCAGCTTGATAGACAACACTGGCTGCAGCTTCTGGGAGCCTGGGCCGTGCCAGGAGCCGTGGGACAGATCCTTGTCTCTTATGGGCAAGGAAGACGGGTGCACAGTGAGATGAGTGATGATGTGACTGTCAGGAGGGGGAAAACTAACGCCCAGGCTGCCCAAGACAGCAATATTTGACTTTTATTTGGTCTGTATCCTGATACGATAGTCTTACCTGCCACCATACTGCACAGGTGATGGTAAAATAACTCTAGCAGTCATCAAGTTGATGTGTCCTTTGTCTGATCTGACTTCTCTGGTTATTTTCTTACAGAGAGAGTTGTAGTGAGGCTGCCCTCTGCTAGGAGTGGGTGATGAAGGGCTGAGCACTCTTGACTCATTCAGAGCTGCAGCGTTTTGTGCAGCTACCTGGAAGGTTCGGTTGCAGTGGTTTTTGGACCCCAAGCACAGGTGACAAAGTGTTTAATCAGTTCTGTGCTTCTCTTCTTTGCGGTGTCAGAGAGTTGGTCTGAGCAGTGGTTTGGTACTACAGGAAGGTTTGGCCTCTTCATCCCTCTTTGCTGGAGGCTGCTTTTGCATGTTAAAGCTTCCTGAGGAAGCCTGGGTTTCTCTGTGCCTTCAGAACAGGTCATACGTAACAGCAGCTCCTGTGTCCACTGTTAGATGCAGCAGATGCATGGAAGTCAGCTACGTCAGGGCCTGAAGGAGATTACTCTTGGAGGAGGATCAGTTTGCTGTGGGTGGAGGTGAGATCCCAGTTTGTTTAGCAGGCAAGAGCAATGGTTCAGTATTTTGGTTTCTCCTGGTCTAGAGCTCTTGCAGAAGTTCAGAAGGATGGTACAAAGAGTCCTGTCTTTAACGTGTCCTTGTCTTGCTGTCATCTGTGCCTGTGTCACCTCAAGGCTAGCCTTCGCCAGGATTTAATCTTCTGGTGAAGATACGGAGCTGCTGTTATCTCCTGCGAGTTCTGCAAGCCCCTTGTCACTTCTGTGGGCTTTTCTGAGGGGGCTGCTGTTGTGGGTGGATGTTCCTGGCCATCTTTATTGCTTTTATTATTACGCTCGTCCTATGCTAGGGAGCGTTTTGGCTGCTCGCCTGTTCCATTTGTGAGAGGGCTATTTATCCTTTTGTGAGTTCGTGTTTGCATAGGCCATGCAGTTTTGCTTAAAAAATCCAAACATAGTCTAGTGTAGTGGAAGTCTCTCCCCTTTTTGTGGGAGAAGAACTGGCAGCTGCTTTCTCATAACTTTTGGTTGTTGCTGATGTGTGCTGCGGCTGAGCCAGTGCTTGAGGAGGGGAATTCCACCTCCTGTAGCCACCCATTTTAGCTGCACACTGCCCTAGCATGTGGCAATAGAAAAATAACCTTTTTTTTCACGTTGAGCAATAATTGATTTCGGTGTCTTTTTCAATAAAAGCAAAAGGGGACTGTTCTCTGTAGCACATGCATTCACCCTCTGCTGCTAAGTTGCATTCTTGGAGCACTTTCTCATATAGCTCCTAAAAATAACAAGTCTCCCCACCCTCTTGCTGCTGCTCAGTGCGTGTGCATGTATTAATGGTTAGAAATGCAAAAAGCTAACTAAAAGAGCCTGTGTCTTCGTGAACGCGTTTTGGCCGCATTCGGGTTTCATTTCTGCTCTTGGCTGTAGCAAGCTGACATGCGTCGCTGCAGCCAAGTGCCGAACTTGGAGTAAGAGATGCTGGAAGCAACATGAACAGCCAGAACATGTTCGCACAGTAAACCCCCTGAAGAGATAGCATTTGCTTTATTATAGCTTTTTAAAATCCTGCTATAAAAATATCAGTGGGTGGAGGGAACCATTATTTCTTGAATTTGAGGTGGTGGGGGTTACTTTATTTACTCTTATTTTTTATTAATAAGAATAGCTTCACTTGTAGCATAATAGGACTGAGTGTTTTGTTATCCTTGGCTATAATCTGTGATAAACTACCCCTGCCATCAGCCTTGTAGTTTACCCACTAGGGAGCCAGATTATTGCCTTGTAAAACGGAGCACCACTCCTATAATCCCTTAATTAATTAAATGACAAATTTTAGTTCTCTCCCATTGAAAATATAACTTGTACATAGAGAGGACTTGGATTTATTTGATCACTTCTTGGTTGCACTTTGTTTTTTTTCCTGTAGATTGTCACTGTCTTTGCTTATGTGTCTGTGCTTTCTACTGTAAACGCTGCGGGAGGGCGAAGCAGGCTGGGCCCTTCCTCAGCACCCGCTGTTGGGGGGGGTCTTTTGTAGGTCTTTGCAGTGCCAGGTGGTCCTTTGTGAGAGATGAGCGTTGTGCCTATCTTGCAGGTGGTGACAGTGAGCTGGGAAAGTCCTGTGGCCCTCCGGAGAACTGCTGGTGGGCCCTGGTGGGAGCCCAGGCGTGGAGAGCTCCTGCTTCTTCCCTACCCACTGGCCCGCACTGTCTCACTGTCACAGTTCCCAATGAGCCCTTCTGGTGTGACGCAGCACCTTCTCTTCATACGTGAAAAATTGACTGGGCCCTCCGAAGTCTTATTCAAACTTGGGTTGCATTAATTTCTCTTCCCTGATTGTGTCTAGGGCACAATGAGATCCTCCTTCTCTGCAAGCACAGCATTGATTAATTACAGCCCTGCAAAGGGCAGCTTCTGATCTTGATATTTTTAATTTTTTTTGGCTTATTTAACAATTTCCTCTTCTCTCCTCTCTCCTCAGCTTAGCTCAGCTGCATGAAATATGGGAGACGACAGGCCGTTTGTGTGCAATGCCCCCGGCTGTGGACAGGTACGTTTACAGTATACTTTATTGTGAATGTGTCGTTGTGAATCAAAGTGGCTGTTTTATCACTGAGGCAAAGAGTTTAAAGCCGGTGTTTTACGTGATCACTGGAGGTAATCAGATCAGAGGATTTGCAGTGTGTAAATCCAGGTTATGAGCAAGTGCAGGCACTCCAAAGTAATGAAATCTGCCTTGCTTTGTGGCGTATTGTTATTCTGCTGGTGTTTTCCGTGAGACCCATCCAGCCCAGAGAAAACATGCTGATCTCCTGTTAATGTTTTCTGATAACATTGCTCATCTTCTTTCAAGGCTGTTTAACCAAAGGACAGATATTCCTTCTCTGCTGGGATGAGTTAGCAGCTATAGCATATTCTGTAAAGCAGCTGAGAATGTGACAGTTGATGGTTGGTGTTATGCGAACCCCAAACTGCCGTAGTCTATTTTGGGCTTGCAAAAAAAAAAAAAGACGACCCATTGTGAATTTTTCCTCTGCGGACAGCATGCTAGAGTTGGCTATGGCCTTGCAAAACTTTTTGTCCCTTTCCTAGGGCAAATGCTTATTGCTCTGAATGAGTCACATCCCCTTTTCAGTCATCCGACCTTCCTCGTGGGCTCGCCTGCCTGCGAAGGCACCTTCCCATTGCGTTTTGCTTGGTTCTGCAATGAAGCTAACGCTTCCCCAAAGCTGGGTTCAGGGTCACTCCGGCACTCAGTGGTGTCTTGGCAGCTCGCACGCCGTGTTAATGGGAGGAACAGGGGGATTGTGCAATTACTGCTGGGGCTGTTTTAATGGGAGCCATTAGAAATTGGGGCTTCTGTGGAAGTACAGCCCTGTGGAGAGTCCAGGGAGAATTCGGTTTGTCTGTTCTGAAGCATTTGAACCTCAAAATGCTAAGATGCCTTTTGTAGGGGAAGGAGGGGGAAGGAATTGTGGCTTTTAATTAGATATTAAGTGCTGTGCACACAGTTTTCCTGGCTGCAACCGTTGGATGTCAGGTTGCCAAACTGTTATGGCTGTGACGCATTTGGGAGCTCTAACCGATCCCAGGGCACTCACCCCGTCCCCTGTTCCCCCTCAGTTCTTCAGTGTATTTAATACCTTAAATGTCTCTTGTGGGTCTCTCAATTGAAATTAAAGATAATTCTGCGTCCCCAGGGCACGTCCTCTGAGACTGCATGTGAATTCTGTGACGCATTTATTTTTATAGCACAGAAATGGGTCAAAAATCTCATCTGGTAACTCTTGGAGATGGGGGCTCTTTAAAAATACACAATTAGGACTTCTCAGCTTTTTGATCATTCTGGCACTAGTCTCGTCTGAAGCATTCTCTATCCGCTTGCAGGTGATCTTCCTCTTCCCCCCCCCCCCTTTTTTTTTTTTTGTTGGAAGCTGCTTTTTATCTTGAACTTCTTTGCCTGTGAAATTGTGCAAGTCATTTATAAAATGTATTAGCTGTATTTGAGCACTTAATGATGTGAGGACTTCAATCATACAACCTTAAAATCGGATTCAAACAAGCAATTAAGGCAAACAACAATGTATTTAAATTTAATCTCCCACAATCTCCCACAAATGACATATAAAGGTGGTTGCTTCCTCCTTTCGCTGTTCCAGACTGCTGCTTATGGGTAATTCTGACAATTCTTCATGTTAATATTGAAATGTTAGAATCCGGGTAATTCATACCGGTATGATTCATTGTGATCTAACCTGACCTCATGCACAGTTTCCTAGAACGTCCTTCAATACCTGTTCAAACCAGAGCATGTATTAAACAGTGATGATCCAAGCTTGATTTAAAATATTTCCAGTGATGGAAAATTCACCACAGCCCTTGGTTAAGTTTTTCTAATAGTTAATTGCTCTCACCGGTAAGGAAAAATTATGCCTTATTTCCAGTCTAAACCTGTTCGGCTGCAGCTTCCAGGCTATGGAGCTTGTTAATTTTTGTTTGTCAGACAGAAGATCCTTCCCATCAAATTTGTGATGTCTGTAGGTGTTTGCTGATCGACCGAGTCATCCCTTAAACAGTCATTCAGACTAACTAAATACACAGAGCTCTGAGCATCTTCCTGTAAGTCCTGGTGTCTTCTGTGCATTTTTTTTTGTCCTCTAATATGTACATATCAGCTTCACATTGAAGGTTTTTAAGAGCACTTACAAATCCAGCTCATCGCTAACATGCAGCAGTACTGCCATAGAAGTGCAGTGGTACCCAAGAGCTGTACAGACAGTCATAGAAGGATCATCAGCTAAAATTAATGTTTGGTGAGATGTGCTTTCTGGGGCAAGCAGAGTACAATCGCTGCGACGAGCTGGACAGGGTAGAGCAATTGGTAGCTTTGAATATTAAAAATAAATCCAAATTTGAAGTTGGGGGGCTGGTGGTGACCAGCAGCTGTCTGCAGGGCTCAGCCTCTGAAGCACATGCTGCATTGTTTCCCCCGCAGCTCGTGCTGCCTTTTGGCACTAAACCCTGACCCTTGACAAGCCGCTGTGGATCATCCCATCAGACATGGCTTCTTCGTGTGAACCTATCTTGGTTCATTCCCTCATTCCTAAAGATCAAGACCCCTGTCTTCAAACATAGGGGGCAAGAAGGGAGGCATCAGCTCAGTGTGTTCTGGTACAGAGACATCCTGACCTTTCCACAGGCGCTCAGTGCCTATGGATCCCATCAGAGTCTGTGTGATCCAGAGGTTTGAGCTTTCCGGGGGGTAATTGTGTTTTCTTCACCCAGGCACACAAATGCACTCTCAAGCAGTGCTGTATTGCTTACAGCACGGGAAACTTTTTTTCTTTTTTCCCCAGCTCAAAAGCCAGCCAGACTGTGGCTGGCACTGCAGAGGGAGACTTCCTTGCAGGATTAAGCCTTCCCCCCCCCCCCGCCTCATTCTTTTAAGACCTTTGGGTGCATTTTGCTTAGGAAAAAAGCCGCTTGAGTGGGAGGATGTCGGTGGCTGTTGAGCCTCTTGGGTTATCAGGGTCAGTGGTTTTGGGATAACGCCAGGATATTGGGATTTATCCTTTTGCTGCTGTGGCTCCAGCCTCTGTTCCTTTCTCTTGTTTATAAACCTCTGATCCCGTGCCCAATCCATTAGCAAGTTTTTATCCCTGCATATTCCAGTTCTTTTGGATACTCCTGTTGGAGGGGTGCGCTCTGGTTTTGGTGGGCTGCTCCCATGGGAACTGGCTGCTTTGGTCCTGAGTAAATTGGGATGGGCTTCTGGATTTTACTGTCAGGTGGGCCAGCAGGTGTGGGGACAAATCACCCAGTCCTTTTCTGCTGGCTAAAATTAGTGATCTGCCTCTTGCAAATGCTGGGCTGAGACACACAGTAGCATAGGAGGTCGCGGGAGAAGGGAGAGCAGAGCCAAATTAATTTGAACAGGAGACTGGAGAGAATTACTGCAAAGTCAGTGGTGATTTTCCCCCTTAAAGGAAAAAAAAAAATATTTTGCTTCCCAGTGTAATTTCTTTGAACCATTAGCTGCTGCTTTCCCTCTGTAGCTGGTACCAGCCCCGTTTTTTTTTATGCTGTATGCCCTTCTTTCCTCCTTTTCCTTCACTGCTTCTATGTAGAAAAAGGCTGTAAAGCTTACTTTTCAGGGAAGCGAGGAGGGGCAAGAGGGAGCGGCCACCGAAAATAGATGAGCAGATCTTGCTGTACCCCCCATATCATTGCAGCTAGTGGACTTCCAGTGGGTATGTAAACATGTTTTGGTTGCTAGGTCTTTAATGGTTGTTATTTTTGGATTCTGTATGTGATCGCTTCCCAACAGTGAGTCTGCTGTGACACAGCTGACTTCTAAATGTGCTGCATATACTGCTTTTAAAAAAGATTCTTCTCAAGGTCATTTATCTGGTTTCTTCTCTAAGAGGACAGGTGACATGTTTTTCCCCGAGCCCCTCTCCCCGGCCCTCTCTGCGTAGATGGAGAAGAGCTATTCTGCCACGGGGACGGGCCCCCCTGTGCCACTGTGGAGGTGAGGAGGGAGGCAGAGGCAAGCCCCTGCCTCCAAAATGTCTGCAGGGGATGTAGAGCAATGCCTCAAGTAAGGCTTTAGTTGAATCTGTTAAGTGAAACTAATCTGGGGGTGGTGTGTGCTGCTAATCATTATTAAAATCTTCTAATCCCATTTAAAACATACTGAGTGATGAAAGGTGGCCTTAGCGCAACCAAGTGTTGGCTGTAAACTTGAGCATTGCCATTAAAGTTGAAAGGTATTAACTAAGTCTGTATAATGAGACAGCTCTGACTCATTAACACAAGATAATTAAAACTTCGGCCGTCCTGTCTAAGGCATCTAGAGCAAAGGTCTGGAAGGAAGGTGGGAGCTTTGGATGCTCCAGTGCTGCTTCATGACCATGAGCTGGTGGTGGCAGAGGGAAGTCGCTCTCTGTCTGGCTCTGTATCCTCCCTTCTAAAATGGTGTTAAACCCTTCCCGGGGTGCCTGGTGGCTGATGTGGGCAGGCGAGCTGGCAGCGTGAAATGCAGGCTGGTGGGGAGACAGATGTGCCTCCCCGGCAGTCGTGCCTCTTCTGCTCCTCTCCTGAAGGCTTTGGGAGTGCTGGATGCTTGAGGCTTTATGAAGTGTCATGATGGAGGAACATCTTTATTAATAAAACTGTTTGGTCCACTCCTGTTGCCCAAACTAATGGAGGGGCCATAATACCGAATATATTCTACTGGGAGCAAGACTTTCCCGAGCCCCTGCCTCCCCACTCCATGCCGTTTCACTTTTATAAAAAGTGACACAAATCATCACTCAGGTCCTAATTCCAGTGCTACAGTTATACAGGCCATTTCCTCAAACAATCGTTTGCTTTTTAAACCCACCCTTAATTTAACAATTTATTCCCCTTAAACCCATGCCACTGAGGTGATGCTCGTGCAGTGTCCAAGAAACGCGAAGCCCAGAACTTTCACGAGGCCAGAAAATGATTTTTCTTCTTTGTGGTTTATTGTATCCTCTTATCTTGTCATATAATAGAAATAATGTTTATGGCATTGAGGCCTCAGCATCACTTGGCATTTAACCAACCTCAAAAGCAGTTTATTGCTTTGTATACTCTGCCGCCATGACCATTATCCCTTAAATCTCTATTGCTTTGTAATATACGAGGCAACAAATGGCTTCTGCGATTGGTTAAATGTGGAACTGAAGCTAAGGTGTGTTTTGTAGCTTGTATAATCCAAACGAATATAGATTATTCCTTTTATATGAGTGCTGGTGTAGAGAGGAAAAAATGGCCCTAGTCTCTTTCCAAGAAGCGGCGAGCTCTCCTTGTCACGGTTCAAACTTTCAGGTGGCCCAGGATGTGCATAATGCCTTGGCCGCTCGGAGGTCTGCCTTGGGATTTCCAGCCCTGGAGCTACCCTGTCGGCAGCCTGAGCTACGATTTGTACAGTTTATCTTCATCCCGGTTTCAGGTAGGGACCAGCTCCACCAGTGCGAGGAATGAGTCTTGTCCCTGTCTCTGCAGTTCTGTCTGTGACTGAATGCCCTTTGTGGAAACAGATTGTTCAAGACGAGCCATTGTGATTAAGAGGCAGAATAATACAGTGAAGCAAGTAGGTAGGTGTTGTAGAGCAGCCCAGAGGTAACGAGAAGAAAGTGCCCATGCCCATTTGCTTTACAACAAAGCATCTTTCTCATGCTATAATTTCAAAGGTTTGCTTTGTTACCGTCCTTCTCTCCTTCCAGTTACTGCATAAAGCAAAAGGTAAGAAAACATTCCCCGTCTCAAAGGTGCCAGGAGCCGCCTCTACTCGTGTGAGAAAATCCAAAGGGATGTCTCAGCCCTGCTGGAGCTCCCTGCCAACCCTGGCTGGGACCACGCGTGCGCAGGACACGAATGTGTTCGGTTTCAGTATGAGCGTGTACAGAAAGGAATACTTGTGTGTTGATTTAACAGCCTCTTTAGGGTCTGCCTCTTGAGACTTTGTTCCTGCAGCTTATGAAGGGAAGCCAGACAAACTGCCTAAGAAGTTCAGAGTTAAAATTGATTCTTTGAGAAACTTCAGCCCAATTGGCTACCTGCTGTTAGAGTAAACAGGAATTTAAATGGTTATTAAGCAGAGTTATGACACCCTGTCCTCCAGTAGAAATTGTTACTGTCCTGGCACAGGAACTGAGTGGGACTGGACTTGGATGCTGGCACAGGGTGTTTTTCCTAAAGAATTCAGGCTCCTAACACCCACTGATTTAATGAGGTAGGAACCGTTATGTCTTTGGAAATCTGAGCCTCATTAATCAGGAGAATGGCTTCTGTGGAGCAGGGTGGGTAGTGTCTGTCACCCTGGACAGGGCTGGTGAGAGCGGCGAGCCAGGAGCAGGACATGCAGTGGCCCCTGCCAGGGTTACGTGGCACAGCTGACATCGGGGTCTCGGCTCCAGGGGCCCCCAGGTGACCTGGGCACCGGGATGCCGTGGGGCTGGGTGCGGTGTGTCACTGGGGGACTGAGGCCAAGGGCTGGATCACACGGGAGGCAGATCCCATCCACCTGCAAGCCCTTGCAGGTGGCCCTGGGCCACTGAGACTTCCCCTGTGTGCCCAAAAGGCTTGCTCCCCACTGGGGTCGAGCCACGGCTGACGCCCCCCTCTACACCAGCCAAATACTAAAAGGAAAAACTGTGGATGTTAACGATGGAGTGCGAATAAAATCCTTCTCGGAGCTTTTTGTTATGCTTGGGCACAGATACCCCTTGTCTGTAGTTAGCATGCAAAGTCACGTATGTGTTGTGTCCCTACTGCACCCAAATGATTTGAAGAGCTGAGCCATAAACTAGAGTTTCTCTCCTGTTTTTTAAATTGAAGGAAACGTCTGAAGCTCTGTGGCAAGGAATTCCTAGCTGTATACGCCTGCTTGCTTCACATCTGCAGCTTTTTATTTGAAGCTGCCACAGCTGAAATAAAATTCTACAGAGAAACATCTTGGTTAAAGGTCTTCTATTATTTTCCAGGAATGCAGGTTTCCAGAGTTAATTATTTATTTCAAATTAAGGCCTTTACAGCTGCAGTACCTGTACATTGTACGTCAAGCACAAAATGGCAGATGCTACACAAATCTCCAAGCGTTTACAGTATGTAATGGGTCTGCGTAAAAGTAGTGGTTGGTTATAGTAACTCTTTAGGTTGTTAGCATCAAAAGAAGTGAATTAATTTGAATTGTAACTCATGTATTGTCAGCAGAGTAAAATGATATCTCCCACCTCTTGCTGAAGGTATTTTTGGAGGTGGGGAGGGGAAAGCTAATTTTGAATAATAATAAGCTTGAGAAGGCATCTGAAACCAGTAAACGTTTATTTTTTACACTCCTATAACTTAAAAATGGCCAAACCAATTTAAACCAAATTGGATAATAAAAAATATTGCTCCTAGGCTGAGCCCCTGTATGCCAAGTTCCAGCCTAGAATGAATTTTTATGACCAAATTATAAACCCCCTAGAAATGAAGGTTTAAAATGGAAATGTTGACAGACCTTTAACTACAAAAGCACTATAATAGAACTTCTTTTTTTATAAAATGGCTGTTTTAAAATATAATTAAGACTTAAATATTATTTAATAGCAGCATTTCCTGTAAGTTAAAATCTTTATCATTCCTATGGCTGGGATTCATTGCCAGTTCTGCGAATGCCAGCTCTGCTTTGCATTTGAAGCACGCGTGCAGTGCTGAACCGACACAGACACTTGTCTGTCAAATGGAAATGGGTCTGGACAGCTTTCCAAATTCCCCATTTCTAAATAAGAGCCTGGATGCCAAAGGGCTCACTGGACCTCCGCACAAATCCTGCGGTGCTGGGAAGAAACTGCCACGTAAGCCTCTGCCAAGGACTCAACTTTTAATAACGTGAAACTCCGGTGGTTCATTCTTTGCAGGCAAACATGTTTGCATCCCCTCTGGCTGACTAGGTATTAATTAGGAGTTGTGCTTTTAGCGCGATGGCTGCTTTGGTGTTCTCAGCACATGCTGACAGCCTTTCGGGGCACTTTGGAAAGCTGGGGACTGAGCAGCCGGTTTGGCCGTGATGAATCTGGAAGCCGCTCACGCTGCAGCGCAGCAGCTTGGAGAGCTGTCCTTGCCAGCAAAAGAAAAGGCTTTTCTTTTGCAGGGGCTTTGCTCGGGCTTCTCCCTGCTCCCAGAGGGATGCTCTGCTCTCCTCCCGCTGCCCGTTCTACTGGCGCTGGTGCAATGGCCTCGTGCCATGGGGCAGGATGGTGCTGCACAGCTGTCACACCCCACCCAGTGTGGGGCTTGGTTTTCATCCCTGCCCCCTTGCCTGGACTCACCAATTCCTCTATTTCGCTGCCCTTCTTTCCCCCCCCCCTTCCTCACGTGAAGTGCTGCTGTTTAAAAATAGCCCCTGGATGGCTGCGGCAGTGCCACAGATGCAGGGGCTGTTGCAACACCCGGTTCCTGCGCTGGCTTGAAAGTGGAACTGGCAGCGGGAGAGCACCAGTTACTGCATGGTGTCCTCTCCATTTTCCTGCTGCTTTTCTTGCTTTCTGCTCTCCCTTTTGCAGTTGAATAAGCTCCCTGCTTTTACCCCTGCTGCTGCGTACCTTCTCAGCTCAGCCTTTGTTATCGGGGATGCTGACAGCAGGATGCAGAGACCTCTGAAGTAGTCACTTTAATCTGTTGGGGTGATATGTTTTGTATACTTTTTTTTTCTTTTTAAAAAAATGGCACTAAGTAGAAAGCAATGTAACCTGGAAGTTGGGAATGTTTGTAGGTCAAACTCTGCGATGCTACAAGCACGCTTGTATGTGCAGGCGCTGTTGCTTGCCCTCCCTCTCCTTCCTCGTGGAAGCCGCAGGAGTTGCTCTCCCTTCCGCAGCCACGCGTGAAGGGCTGGGTGTGTAAGAGCAGCTTTTCCCTTCTATTCGGGGATGGCCACAAACTGGGATGTCCACCCCAAGGCCATTCGGGGGGGGGGGGGGGGCTGTTTTTTATAAAGGGCAGGCATTGAAGCAAAATTTATCTGGAAGTGACAATAGACATTTTGGGCTGTTGCAGTGTCCTCCTGTGTGTGCTGTGCGTGCAGCGCTGGGGTTTGACTGGCAAAAGCTCTCTGGAAGCGGCAGTGGACATGCTCGATCAGTCTCTGTTGCATTTTTCACTAGAAACCTCCCAGATCTGGTTGATTAAATGTATCTGTGGGGGTGGGTTTTTCTGTGAAGTAATTGCTTACTAGCACAAATTGGTTTAACGTGTATGTAGAGGAGGTACGTTTCAACTCATGTTAGTTCCTTTCCAGTTTGGATTTTCTCAGAAACAATGGGGCTGTGACTTTGGTTTCTTGCTCTGGAGATGCAGTGAGGTTTGGCAATAGCTTTTACATTTCTGTTTTGGTGAATGGCTGTTCTAGAACAAGCCCTCATTAGGATTTCTTAGCCATATTGGCTGCTGCAGCAATTAAAATGAAGAAATAGCTGCATGGTTTTCCCCTCTATCATCTCAGAGATGCTGTGCCGAGGCTGCAGAATACCTAATAATGCCTTAAAATATGCACAAGCTGGCTTTAATGCAGGTCCTGTCAAAGAAAACATTATCAGAGGATGAGCCGTGCTGCAAAGCGTCAGCTCACTGTCCACCGCCGCCGTTTCAGGCACGCTCTCCAATCGCTTCATTAGCATACTTGTTCATTTTGGCGTAAAAATGGAGTATATGAGGCGGCACACAACTAGTAAACCTATTTCATGTGGCAATAGAATGGCCAGTAATGGATCTAATTGCCCTTTTGGAGCACCTCTTGTCCCAAAGGATTCTTCAAGCGGTCACAAATCACATCAGAAATGCACCTACCACGGAGCTGTGGCGCTGGGGACGGTGCGTTGCTGGTCCCCTGTGCAAAGGGAGCCCCTCCTGCCAGTGAGGTGGGGGCTGAGAGCTCGGCGGCAGCGGCACGCTTTTCTTCAGAGCCGCTTAAAACTTCGTTTAACCTTCCTCATTTCAGAGGAAGGGCACCGAGTAGCGCCGCGGGGCATCGAGCCTGATTTCCAGGGAAAGATGGACTGTTAAGCCATCTGCTTTTTGATGGGTGGTTTGCAGACTCAGCAACTATAAATACATATACGTGTAGAGACAGGGCGCACGCCAAGATGTGTTCCTATATAAATAGTCATATATGTGTATCTACATTTATATTTACCTAAGCACAAACGTATCCTGGCCACCAGTCGCCCTTTACTGGGGCCATTTGATGGCCCGTGCTGGGGCAGCGGGAAGGAAAGTCAGCAGCAGTCCTTGCTCTGGACATCGGTGTAGGAGGGCACCCCCTGCTTGAACAGGGGCCTCGAAAGGTGCAGGGGGGACGCGGGTTTTGCAGGGTGCCCGCTGATGGGCACGCTCTCCTCTGGGCTTGCTGCTGCAGAGACCTTCTCGCTGTTCTCGCCTCCCCTGGCAGCACAAGAGCCCCCTGCCCATCTCCCACCTGCAGCGCCAGTCGGTTGTGCTGCCTGCAGGCTGGCAAAGCCCACCCAGGCCTGGAGGCTCTCAGGTGCTGCTGGGGTTCTTTAATGATTTAAATTTCTGTTTTGTTTTGTTTCTTACTGAGCCATATCCTCGCTTTTCCCAGATGATGGGACGGTTTCCACTTTCTGCAGTGGAGGGGAACGAGGAGGGAGGGTTTCCCCTTTCTTGGGAATGTGATCAGGGCTGCAAAAATACCCACAAAGGAACATGGCCATGTACTTGCAGGGAATGGTTTCTTCTCTTTTTGATTTAAGGGCGTTTCACAACCGTGGAGTTTCTGCTTTGAATGAACTAATCTCAGCCCAGTCCTTACCTAAAGCTCTTGCTCTGTATCAGAAATGCAAACTGCGTGTGCTGCTAGCACGAAGCCATAAATTGAGCCAGGCTCTTTTATTAACTTGAAATTAGACTCATCTAAAAGCAAGCTTGTGGTCTTGAGCTTAATAGGAGCAGAAAGCTGCCGGTGGCTGCATGCTCCTGCAGCCGAATGCAAACCTGCGAGTGTTGCCATGTTGACCGTGGCATGTGAGTTTAACCTCATATGATCTTATCTCGAGAACTGCAAAACCTGTTTTTCATCCGTGCTGTGTGGCAGCCACTGTCCCTCGTAAAGCAAATGAGAAATAGGGCACTGGGTTTGGAGGGCTGGGAGGGAGGCAGGTTGGCTGGAAACAAGGAAGACATCTTAAGGTGCAATCAAAGCCAGTCGTACACTCAGGATTGAATTCTTCCTGCCTCTTTTGAGCTCTGGGTTTTTTCTTGGCCAGTAAAATATTTCCTTATGTTAAAAACGGTCTTTTGAAGACATGACTGTTTGGTTTTGTGGGTTTGTTGGTTTTTTTTTTTGTTGTAGTTGTTCAAAGCCTTGCTTGCTACCTGTCTGCTAAATGCCTGAGAAAATTACAAATGCTTTGTATTTTACTGCACAAACAGATAATTTATTTCCCAAGTGCGGATGCAGCCTGTGGCTTTGACAAAGACCCCGTTATCATGCTGTTGCGTATACGTTTAATTTTCACGAAGGTATGTGAGTTTGCAGGATTTTCTGCAGATTTCTTGCATAAAATTCAGCCAAGTTGCTGCTTAAGGACAAAAACCCAAGTAGCGGGGACTTGTTCTGGGACTTCCATCTCCTTCCCCAGCAAAAACAATGCTGAGGGGGCTGCTTTTGATCGTAAGGAGAAAGGCAGGCGTGTTTTCCTTCAGCTCCTTAGGCCCTGGGCAGAGTTACTAGTAGCCAACAAGCCTGTGACTTGGTTTTATTTCAATATCTAAATAACCAGGGGATTTTTTTTTTTCCATAAGCCCGCTTCCTCTGCTCTGTTCTCTAATCCCAGATGCAACTGAGCTTTGCAAGGACACGAGTAGGCAGCCAGAGAGGGCTCTCGGCAATTGGAAAGGCAGCTAAAATCCTCTTTTATTCTCCCAGGGATGCTCGCCGGGCATTGTTGGATGGTGGAGGCCGCTCCGCCCCTCTGGCAGCCAGGCCGGCACGGCTGCTGGTGCACAGCGGGGCGTCGGGTGGTCCATGCAGCTCTCCTGGGCGGTGGCGGTGATGCCGGAGCGTGGGTGAACAGGAGATGCCGTGTCCTTACATACTTGGTGGGAATCACCCTCCCCCAGCATCTCATTGCTGGAGAGCAGGGTGGGAAAAAACCTTTAAGCTGTAATATCTCAGGTCCTTTCATTCTCAAATCGCACATGAAATCTCTAGAACGTGGAGCTGTGTGTAGAAGGGATTTCTAGTCATGCTGGGGTTTTTTTGTGCTTTAGGGGTTTTTGGCTAACACTTCTCTCCCCTTGGTGGTCGCTGCTTTGCACGAGAACCTTCCTTAAAGAGTCAGTTCTTGGGTTGAGGTGTTAAAGCTCACCGTAAATATGTTTATTTCTAGTAGTGCTTTTGACATGGGAGGAAACATGAGGTTTGTAGAGGACCGATGGATTCGCTGGGCAAACGCTGCGTTATCCTGCCGCTGGGGGGGTTGCGGTGCCGTAGCTGCACAAAGGACTGGCATGTGTGTGTCAGAAAAAAAAAGTACCTTTAGGGCTTTTTCTTCTCAGTGCGTAAAGAACGGGGCACGTGGCCGAGCTGCAGAAGCCCCCTTTGTGTACAAGAGGTAGCACATGGGGATTTTTTTTGTTTCTTTGCCACGGTTCACCCCTTCCCTGGGTTGGTGGTACTGTCTGGACAAATTTAGGCTAAAGCAGGTCCTGGGTGTGTTGGCAGAAAAGCAAAGGTCCATGCAGGAGAGAGCTGAGCTGTCAGCTCCGTAACATCCCTGCCGTTCTTGAAAGATCCCCTGCAAATCTCCTGCCATGGTAAATCTCGGGAGGAGCGTGGCATCCTGTTTATTTAACACCTGCTTAATGATGCAAGCTGAGAAGCTGCACTACCACTTTCCAAGCACTTGTACCAGCTGTTTTGCTCAAATAATTTTTTTATATGCCGGATTAAAACAATAAAAACATTAAAGTCCTAAAATTCCCCCTGAGAGTAAACATCTAGACAATAAAGAATTGTGTGTGTATAGGGGATGGGGTGGGAGAGTTTTGCAGCAGTGCAAAACAAGCTATAAATTAATCTCAGCAGTAAAGCCTGCTAAATTAAACCATTTCATAAAATGAAGTTCTTGTAAAATGTTGAATCAGTCTGTCTTTGGGGCAGTTAAAGATTTTTGGCTTCTTAACTTCTTCAGGTTATTTATTAATAGTGGATGTGCCTTGTGTAGCTGTGTCAGTCTCCGCTTTTAGGCAGAGAAGAGGTGTTTATTTTGGGGGATAGACAGGGAGGGCTTTATGGTCACTAGAATAATGGGCAGGAATTCAAAGCATCACCTGTCACGTTTATCTAATTAAATCCCCTTAATGTGGGCTTCAGACAGGGAGATGAGCTGTTTGGTCTCAAAAAAAGCTCATTTATAAGAATAAATATTCAAAGGAGCGGATTTTAAGCAGTCCAAGCTAGACTTAAAAGTAAGGAGCCAGATCACTCCACTGATGTCTGGCTCGTGTGTATCTTGCTGGCTCTTTGCTTTGCTTTTCTTGTTGCGAGACTCCTGCCTTCCCCACTTCTTCTACTGCCCCAGACATCTGCAAAGTCACTGTGCGATGTGTTAGCAGATACTTGCAGTGCCGGAGGTACAGGTGCGAGCTCTTCAGTGCACAGCATCGCTGTCAACATCTTAATTCTGGCTTCTGCACTTGTAAAATCTGCTAATTCACCTACTCGCTGGGGTATTAATCCAAGCTTTTGTTTCTGTGGCTGGGGGAGGTGTTTCCTGCATGCATTTTAGGTATTAAAACCAATTTGTGATTGCTGTGTTAACTCGTCTCCCTTTTAAGAGGCTTGTGTGATGTTTGCTATAAACCTCAAACATTTGTAAGCTTTAGAAGAAAATTAAATGCATTTTGCTTTGACTGCGTGTGAAATTTTATTATCTGCAGCCCATAACGTAGGCGGAAAAATTGTTAAGACCCTAAGGATGCGAGTAAAGCGATTTTGGTGACCTCAGCTGTATATTTCTACATCGCTGAATCATCACCCAGTTGGCACCTCAGCAGGGGCAATTGCTGCTTGCGAGGCTGGGAGCACCGCTGGGGCTGGGGGGAGAGCCGTAGATCAAACAACGTGGGGGAAAGCTTATGGGAAAGCTGCTTGCGTTATGCTTGGCTCTATCTCGTCTGATTTTTCTTGCACTTAAGAGTTTATCCACTTAATTTTTATTAAGGGCTGCAGGAAAGTGGAAAGTGATGTTAGAGGGGTTTACCATTAGCTAGGAGCGGCTGAGGAGGCAATTAGAAACGAGCGAGAGCTCTGGGCTGGTGCGAATTGCAGCTGGGGAGTCCGCTTCAGCGGCAGAAGGGCTTTTGCTGGGGATTTTGTCGGGTCACTAAGTACGCAGGCAAGTGCCAGAGAGCTGGGAGCGTGTTAATGCACTCCTTGAACCTAATCCTGTTGTGTAGACGGCTAAAACCTCCCTGTCGTGAGCTCCTATAATGGCAGGCGTTGCGAGGCGTTTGGAAACGAACGTGAGAAGAGCGAGGAGACTTGCTTCCCCATAAACCTGACCTGACTTGCTGGGGAAAACTTGGCACCTTTTGAAAGCCGGTGCAGTTGCATAATGCCTGCAGATGATCTGGGGGGGGGGGGGGGGGGCGGGGAAGGATCAGGATCCTTGGTGCAGGAGATCTCCCAGCACTCTGGGTACAGGATGGAGTCGGGAAAAGAGCTTGGAGTTGGACCCCTCTGCAGCAGTCTGCTCTGAGAAATCATAAATCTCGAGAGAGAAGAGGGTCACTGAGAACCTCATCAGGGTGGGAGCAGCAGCGCCACGTTAATATGCCCATAAATCTACCTGTTACGATAAAACAGGTGGCTCTTCCAAGAGGCAAAAATAGTCAAACGCCCGGAATTTTTTTTTCCCTACTGGTGCCTTTCTCCTTTTAAAAGCTTAATTACCATGGTGCGCTGACATCTGACAACTTATCATGGGCTATCACGGTCCTTTATAAAATACAGGACTTAGTTTTGTGTCCGTGTCTGGAAAGCAGGGTAGAAAAGGCATAAAGGGGCTCTGCAGTTTGGCCAAAATCCTGGGAGAAAGGGGGGACACAAAGAGGGGATGCATTTTCTTATGTGGCAATTGATGCGATCGTTGCCAGAAAGCTGTTTGCTGTAAGGGCTCCTTGAAATATAAACAAAGGAGCTGCAGGATGGGGTTAGTCATGGGGGGAAATCATGCCCTAGGATGAGATCTGGGAGGTCTGTAAATGAGGATGGATGGGAAGGGGTGCAAGGGCAGGAGTGGCTTTGCCCCTGCGGGAGTTGCTGCAGGGGTTTGGTGAATTCCTTGGACTCCCTTTTCACATCCTGCGCTGGGAGGTGTGGAAATGGGAGCTGGGCAAAGGATCACCACTGAGTTCTGCAGAGCGCTCGTACCCCTCAGCACGAAGGGGGCCAGACCCTTCCTATTTCTACAGCTTATTTCCAAAATGCCCCAGTCGCTTCTCCAAGGTGGCCGAGGATCCATAAATCTAAATTTGCCTCCTGCATTTTGTCCCTCTCCACTTGATGATATCCCGTCTACCGCTCTCAGTAATGACCCTCCCCATTTTTAGAGTGCATGAGTGCGTTTAAGTCGTGCCTGTGCACCAGTTACGTGGGTCTGTGCTTCTTTAGAGCTTGTTCCCTCGATCTAGCAAATGCCAATGTTAAAGAGGAAACACCCCAAGCCTCCAAGCCACTGGAATTCTGCCTTCATTTAATGTGATGTCCTCTCCAGGCTGTTGCTGTTGGAGCTTCCCCAAGCGAGGTCCTTGCACAGGTCCACAAAACCCACCCTGTTTTTCAGGCAATAAAGCCTGTAAGGAGAGGCTCGCACACCGTGAATGGGTGGGTGCATACCCAATATCGCTAATGAATTGAAGGAAATCAACCTTATAATGCGTAAAAAAACTGAATGGGGACCATGGCATCCTTTTTCTAATTGTAGTGTTGTTCAAAGGTCAAGGCTGAGTCACGTTGACTTTTTCAAGCTGCAGCATACTGGCACAATGAGTGCTTTTTCCATTGGAGCGAACTTTTTTTTTTTTTTAGGATCAGCTTTCTCGTAGCCCTGAAACAATAGTGCAGCAGAGAGGATCGTGTTAGCCTGGTGCAAGGCATCTTCCGAGAGGACAACCACCAAACCTCTCGGATGAAACCAAATTTAACCTCTGCTGCCTTGGCCCTTGAGAATTTGCTTTCGAAATGACCGTAAGGGGGTTGGATTGGAGTTGAGGGACCAGCTGTTCGGAGCAGAGTCCGCTGCTGGAGTCCTGCTTTCCCAGCACAGCTTTCTCTTACGCTCACCCCAGGGTAAGTACAAAAAGGGAGGTATCGCCGTCCCACGCGTGGGCACATCCTCCCCGCAGCGCTGTCCTGCTGCTTCAGGACCCGACTGCAGACCCTTGCTCCGACACAGCTGCGCTGGGTATCTCGAGATCCGAGGGAAAGCAGAGTCCTGGCTTTGGCTGAGTTCTGCTGGCTCGAACCGCTCGCTTTCCCCGTGCCTACATTGTGAAGCTCGCCTGCCTGGCATGGATAGCGCTGCTTTGCTGGGGGAGCATCGCAGTGTCCCCGCCAGGTGCAGGGGACGTTCAGGCTGCAAGACCCCCCCGTTGTCACCCTGGGCTTAAGGGCTGCGTTTGCACCGAGGCCGAGCACTCGACTGCGATGTATGGCTTGGCAGGGAGCAGGGAGCCAGAGCGGCTTGTACCACGGCACTGCTGGAGCTGCATGTGCGCCGGCACCTGCTGCCAAAGCCTCTCCAGGCCCGTGCGGTATTGACAGACTTGGCCACTGTCCAGAGACTTTTTAAGATCCCGGTGCAGCCTCCCAAAGCACAAATCCTCAGCCCTGTAGACAAATTAATCGACTCCAGTTCACATTTAATTATTTTTACACATACATTCTTGTTTCTCGGGGTATGCAGAGAAGGAGTTTCCTGTTACTCTTTTCTTTTCACTCTATAAATTATCTCTGGCATGCATGCATTGCACGGGGCTTGCTGCCGATGCTGTTTGTTTGCTGAGAAAGAGTCTTTGCTCCCAGATTATTCATTCAGGAGCTGTGGAGCGTTCAAGGCAGGAAGGGTGACTCATTTGGTAAACAGCAGAGGCTTGCAGGGAAAGGCAGGAGCACAGATTGGGTTTCAGTGGTAGATCTGAAGCCTTTGGTGGGGGGAATTTTTTTTTTGTCCTTTTTTTTTTTTTTTTTTTTTTTTTTTACCCTCTCTTCTCTACCACACCAGGTAGAGCTCCACGGCCTCACAGTTCGTTCTTTGCATTGCGTGAGGGCAGGCCCCACAAATAACACGACAGCGCGGCTGCATAATTCACCTTTTTCCTCCTGCAATGCCACATAACTTCCTAAAGTGCTCAGCCTGAGCAGCTCGCTGCGGTAGGGCAAAGCAGGAATTTCACTTAGCCCGAGCTCCCTGCCCACCACCTTGCCTCTGCCCCTGTTCTTGCTCTCTACTCCCCGGCTCTTGTGATGGGAAGAGATGCTGAGCTCCTAATGAATCACTGAACGCCCGCGCTTGAAATACAGTCAGGGAAACAGCTGTAATAGCCTTTGTTAATATATATTTTTTTTTTTTTCCTGCAGTGCTTCTCGCATGGCTCCTGGTGCTTGCATGCGCGGTCGGCTTCCTCTCCTAACACCCTCGTGAAGTATGGTGCCTTTTCCCTTTTTATTTGCTCTGTCTGGTAGGTAGGGGAAAAATTGATGGCTTGCCCAAGGTCACACTGAAAACCTGTGGTGCTGCTGGGATTCGAGCCGGGAACGTAATAATGATTCACATCCACACTGGAGCTATCTGGGGGTTCCCATGGGGCAGGCGCGTATCCATAGGCACAAGCTGTGGAGTCGCTGACGCTCTGCAACTCCACCCCCTCGCTCACCTCCGTTAATTACCGCTGTGCCTCTCCTCTTAAGTTATGTGGCAGCGGTAATTAATACATGTATTTTAATAACCTTCACTTCTACCGAAACAAGGCTAAAAATGCTCCACCGTGTGGAAGTAAATAATGATTGCATTTCCAGGTTCTGGCTGAGCGCTGCCAGCTTTGTGTGGCTGTGGGCAGGTCCCCGAATCCCTCGGCTGGGTAGGTCCCCGCATCCCTTGGCTGTGCCTGGCTGCAGGGACCTGCCAGCGGCACGGAGCAGCCCGTGGCCACGGATGGGGAGCTCGGGACTGACTCCTCGAGGTGTCCGTCCCCCTCAAGCATCACTCGAGCAGGAGAGGAGGGTATCAGTGCCTTAGAAAATCTTGCCTGCTCTCACCTAGTGTAGACCCATTGGAGATGTAGGAGCCTGATCTTCCCAGCTTATGTTTGCATCCCAGGGTTTTGGCTGTAATTCCAGCGGCCATCCCGGAGGAGCTGTGCCTACAAGGTGCTGAGGGCTCCTTGTCTGTGGGACCGGGTATACTTTGGGCAAAAAGAGGGGCTGCTCCATAAAGCAACCTCAACCACCTGCTTTTTAAAAAAGGAGAGGAGGAGGTTGGCTTGTGGTCCTTTGGTGTGCTGCAGAGAAATCCCTTGGTAGCTGGAGGCTTGGGCTTGATAGCTGAAGTGCCCAGTGTCCAACCCAGATTAGATCCCGCTGGGATAAATGCCTTCCTGGCTGAGCAGGGTGGCTGCTGGCTGCTCCGGAGGGTTGCTGGTTGATTTTGTTTGCACCCAGGTGTGCTGATGCTCAGCGCGGGTGTGCTGGAGATGAAGGAGAGGCTGTGTCTACCATATGAGACTTTATTAAAATTTAAAAATAAAGAAAAGTGAACTTGAATACAGAATTTATTAAAGAGCTTGCCCCGTGTGTCCTTGGCCTCCTCACTGCTACACGGTGTGCTGTAGGCCAGATGGTTGCTGCCTTCCCCCCTGCTGAAACACCTGCATTTCAGTGGAGGGGCATGTGTATGAGAAGCCCTCTGGGATAAGTGAAGCTATAGAAATGTAAATTAAATTATTTACCTACTCCGAGTTAAATGCTCTGCCCTTCTGGCCAAGGAGGAATGGGATGGGAGGGGCTCCAGAACCTGCTTAACTCTTTGTTTAAATTGCAGGGAAGTTTGTGGAGCAACCGGAGTTTCTTGGCGCTAATTGCCAGTGGTTTGGTAGGAGCCAAATACCAAAGTGCCCATAAAGATCTGCTCCCTCCAGCCTCGTCATCACTGCCTTATGAAAAGCGTAGGATGCCTATCACCTCCCAGGTGCTGGTCTCAGGGAAGGCGAAGTGGCCTGTGTCATGCATTGGCACCTTCACCTTGCTGTCGCTCTCCCTTTGCTTGCTGGTGACTGGAGAAGTGGGTCTCGGAGCCATCTGCATCGGGAGGGCGGTTTGCATGACACAGGGAAGATGCTGCTGCACAGCTCCTATCCGTGACAGCTAGCTCAGCAGCAAAACACACGGTCCTGCAGAAAACCAAAATCTGCAGGCAGATGGTTCTCTCTAAGAGAGAAAAAAAGGAAAAAAGCCAGGTTTTTGTGGTTTGCACAATGTTCATCCCAAAGAAAGTGTTTGTTAAAGGGCATTTTTGCTGTTCGGACGTGGCTTGCTGACAGCAGCACCCAGTGCTGCCTGTGAATAGGCTGGAGTTTCTGATTATTATTCTTATTCTTTCTTTTTTTTTTAAATAAGGAAAGGAACGTGAATTAATCACAGGGCAGGATGTAAGCAGATTTTTAAAGTAAAAGGCATAGCCACATGGGTCCCTGGAGTTGCCTGAGCCAAAAATAACATTTCAAGGTTTAATCTTGATGCAGTTTTAGTGCAGAGGGGGGCGAGGGGGGGAAGCTGCAGGGGGACACTGCACAAAATGCATCCAAGCCTGCTCCTTTCCGAGGTGATTGAGCTGGCTGTGGCCTTTCTGATTGTCACAGGACTTGAGCGAGCAGAAATAAGCTTTTCCTGCTGCCTGTGACTTGGGAGGGGCACTGGTCACTTAATGCCCAAACATTTTGCAGACGAGCATCCTGCTGCAATGCAAGAAATGGCCCCGCTGCGGCAGCGACAAAGCAGAGCCCTGACGCGGATGCTGAGCTGACATCCCCTGGCTGATGCGGCCGTGGAGATTACCTCTCAGCCCTCTTTCAGGTTTTCTTTTCTCCCCTGCACCGAGTGGGGTGAAATGACCTTGGCTCAGGGGCGTTCTGTGTATAAAGCCTGAGCTGCGCTCGCAGCCCACCAAGCAGCCGCTCCCCCTGTTGCCAAATGCTTTGTGCAACAGCGGGAGCGGCAGAGCTCTCTTTGAATACCTATATGTGAAATACATCATCTGGGTTTGGTTTTTTATTTGTTCTGGAGCTGATCACTCGTAAACCTTCACTTTTCTTCTCGTTTCTCCTTGCTCAGGCTCCGGGAGGTGCTGTCTCTTCCCTCCTCTAGCAGAAGCACGCTGCCACCAAAACCAGCTTTCCAGAAGCGCTCAGTAACCAGAGCTGCTGCGGCCACCTTCGAGCTGCATGGACTTGATGCCTTGGCTGCTTTCAAAAATGTAGTCATGAGCTTTCTGGTGGGAGCCGCTAGGTTCTGAGCTCTTCTGAAACCTGGCCTGGTGAGCACTGCCTTATGGGGAGCCCTCTGAGAGGAACTGGGTCCAAAATACTTGTGTGCTGTCTCTCCTAAGTGTAGAAATAAGACAACGTAGCCATGCTATTGTTGCATTCTTTCAAACCAACAAGTCTTTGCGGTGTTACCTCCTAGTCATCTCATGACACCTCCTTTCCTATGGAAATGGGCCCATCTGGGGATTCACGTGGTCCCAGGCAGATAATTGTAATGGTCCCCCCGGCCTTTAAAATCTATGAATCACTCCAGTATCTGGGCACTTTATGCACATTAGTGAATTAATCCTTACAGCCTCTCTGCAAGGGAGGGAATTATCGTTGTCATTGCTCAGATGGGAAATGGGTGAGATGGAGCCCAGATCTGCGCCAGAACTAGGGGGTCACATCACTCACAGCCGTAACAGCTAACCTTTGGGCACCCAGCCCTTGGGGGCATCCGTGACCCTGCATTAGTTACCTCTGCAGTTGTGCCGAGTGAACGGGGAATATCTATCCAGCCTGCCACGTGGCTAGAAATCCATCTGAGCCCTGTCACGGTGAGATGTATGGATGGGGCGTAGGCAGCGGGTCTGCCGCAGCTGGGAAGCACAAGGAGGATGCGCTGTGTCGGACACTGGGTGGGCTGGGATGCGTGCAGGAGGTCCGGCATCTCCTCGTGCCGTTGGCCTTGCCTTCTGCACGCCACTGCCTCCCAGCTGGTGTGGGTGCCCTGCCTGCTGGGAGGTCCCCAAACGAAGGAGGTTGGTACCGCTCAGCTCAGGAGAGCCAGGCAAACCCCCGGACATTCCCTTAGCCCCCTCGCCCCGGGCTGATCGCACCACAATCGCTTGCTGTAGGGCAGCGCAGCAGCTGGACGGGCTTTGGAAGTGAAACCTTGCGGTGGCTTCTTTCAAAGCTCAGCTTATCCATGCTGGAGCGCTTAGTGCAGTCATTTACCTCCCGCACTGCAGTTGCAAGACACGTGCTGTTTTCTTTTGTTTCCCCTGGTATCCAGGTGTTTCAACCATGTCACGGCAGTACCGTGGTGTCCGTGGGCAGAGTAACACATCGCTGTGCTGGAGTTGGGGCTGGAGCAGCGTTTTGGCTTCCCTTTATTAATGACAGCTTATTAATTCAGCCGTGTGAGGAGCCTGATGGAGGCAGGTTTGGCTCCTCACTCCTTTCAGGTCTGGTGAGGCTGTACCAGAGCTTGTGCTTTCAGCAAGCTAAAGTCTCCTTTTTGCAAGTGTGCACCCCTGGAACAGTTTGTGCTGGGGCAACCTACACCCAGTCTATATTAAAGCCGAATTTTGGCTAGTGACTGGCACGGTGTGCAGCCAGTGTTTATGGTCTCTGAAAATTACTGTCAAAGTTAAAAAATAGCCGTGCAGCTTGTGTGCTGGAGCTGCTGGGAGAGCCAGCGAGCACCTGGGCTCCTGCATGGCTGGAGTGTTGGATACGGTGGGTTCAGCACTTGCCTGATCCTCCTTTTGCATCGAGTGCAGTTGTAGGCTTTACAGAAGCAAGGAAAAGCCCTGAGCAACCCCTTGTTTCTCATGTTGTGCTTATTAAACTGTTGGAAAAAATCTCCTTCTGACTAAAGATCCGGGCTTCAGCCTACTGCTTTTATTCTCTGGCTCTTGCTCCTAATGGAGATGGTGCGTTGGTCCAGCTGGAAGTATTGTGTCCTATCAAATAAAGATTCTTAAATGAGCACATTTATTCATCGAGCTGTCACAGCCTGTTGAGTAAAGAATGCAGACTGGCCAGCCTTAGTCTGCCTCAAATCTGTTTTCTCCAAAAAGCTCTGACAGTCTCTGGGGTAAATAAACCCAGCCCCATGTTTACCCAAATCCCAAATGTCACCCATGTGCTCCGTCCCCTGCACTAAGGCAGCTGTAGGGTCATCCTGAGGGGAGAGAAAGGCAGAAATTGGGGCTGTGCGTGCTGTTTAAACTCTTTATTTTTACGCAGCCCTTCGCCGCTGCGGCATGAAGGGTCGCTGCTGGTTTTGGGGCTGATTTGCAGCGCGGAGGCAGCAGCGTTATCCCAGTGCCCGTCCCTCGCCCCAAAGAGTTTACAGCCTACATCTTCTTAATTCAGACACCCGCAAAATAGCAGGCTGAAATAACACTGCTGTATGTCAGCTGCTGATGGAAGGAGATTAAATATTAAAGCCAGTGCTGTGGCTTTAACTCATTCCATTTTTTTTTCCCTACTCTTCCCCCTTTCTTCCCCCCCTGCTTTTCTTCTCTGTGTAAAATGACATGATTTAGAACTGAAGTGCCAGACTCAGCCTCTAGGTTTCGGCGTTTGGAAATGTATGTAGAAAGATATATTGTGTCTGTGAGCATTTCTGTGCAGAGAAAGAGAGAGCTCCCAAGCTAGTGAGACCACATAAAGATGTTAAATAGAGCTGTAACGCACACCGAAAGCAGGAAAAGTGCCCTAGAAAAAAAAAGTAAAAAAAAAAAAAAAAAAAATATCCTGAAATGGAGCAAAATGAAAGATTAAAATAAATTCAGTGGTGCCAAGGCTGGGCTGAAACGTGCCCCTCGTGGAGCCAGGGCTGGTGGGGAGAGGGTGAGGGGGGAGAGAAGTGTGACCCCATTCTCCACCTCATCTTCTTGCTACTTCCCTCATTGACCTAAAAATCTCCCATTTCTTTAGTACAAAACTGAGTCGGAGAATTGGGGAATTTTCTTCCTTTTCCTTTTTTTCTCTCTGTCTCTGCATGTTTAGTATTTTGAGACACCACTGGAGCAGCAGCCACTTGCCTGCTAAATATTCATCTGAAACCGGCTGCTCCTCTGTCCTCACAAAAAAAACTTGATTTATTTTTCTCCGCTTACCGTAACCCACCTATTTTCCTCCACTAACGGCTTGTCACTGCATCGCAAGGGGCGAGCGGAGTTGGCAGCAGAGTACATTAAAAGCCAGGGTGGTTTTGGGCCAGAAACATGACAAAGTGTCAGTCGGTGCCCACCCTTTCTCCCCGGTCCCCCCTTCCACGAGCACTTTATGGTGCGATGCAAAACGCCGCCGCAAATTTTGTCTCCCTCGGAGAACGGCGGTGGTTCGCTCGCTTCTCCTTTGTTCGGTGGCATTTTGGCGTCGCCAAGATTTGTAATGCTGTTTGGGAATGAGTCACATTTGGGCTGGAGCAGAGCTGAGGGTTTCGGAAGCTGCGGGGAAGAAAGAAACCCAGAACACATGTATCTTTAGCAAAACTGTTGAGAAATTTTATTTAAGGTTGCGGACCAGATTGGGGAGGGGTGGCTGGGAAAGCCGGAGCGTGTGTGCCTCGAGTTAGATGGGCAAAAGCCTCTTTGCTTTTCTCCCTGCAAGCATGTTAAGACCCACCAGCTCTAATTTCTTTTAATTTGAGCCCCAGTTACGAGTCAGCATCAAAAGCACCTTCTGATACGACGTGTTTGAAGGACGCTATGCATAATACACTTGTTACTGCACCGAGGGGGAAGATGGATGGGACATACGTGGATGCAGCCGTTGTCTTGGCAGTGCGGTCCCTTGCCTCTGCTAACGTGTGCCCCCCCCTTGCTGCACGGCTCCTGGGAAGGCGCCGTGGTGGCTTCCAGCCTGGAAAACGCAGATTTGCTCGATAAAAAAAATGAGTCATAAATAAGCATTGGAAAGAGCGAGGGAACCCAGGGTGTCACGCTTGAACTAATTCACAGAAACAGGTGGCTTTGGGTTGGCTTGTTTGTTGGATGGTTTAAAGAGAGAGAAAAAAGGAAGGGGAAAAGGGCAGAAATCCTTTGCTACAGCAGCAGCTTTTTCTAGAAATCAGCCTGATGTTGCACGGCTCCTGGATGCATAAAAATCCTGCAGTACGGCCCGTGCAATGCCCTCAGCCTCCCGGTTTGTCGCAGTCTATTAGGAGAGGCGCAATCCATCCTCGGGTCTTTATGATTATTTGCTTTAACCCTGTCCCTACCTCTCCCCCCCCTTTCCTCGATCTCGATGCTTGGGGCTGGTGCAGCTGCTCAGAGCAGCCCCGCAGCGGGCGATGCTGCCCTTTTGTTGGGATTTTGGCAATGCCCCCACGCACCCAGCCCTGCCTCCGTGCTCTCACGGGAGGATGTGAGCCTCCCCCTGCAGCACATCCCTAAAGCCATTGCAGGTGGGTTTTTATCCTGCCATTCTCCTGCAGGTGGAATTTCAGACGGCATCTTTAACGGCATGTGAAATGCATCCCCTCCCGGTTCGATGGTGGTGGATGGCGGTGGTGCTTCGCGCTGCACCGTGCTGTCACAAAGAGGCACGGGCAAGGACGGTGGGCAGCCGCCTCCATCCTGCTCCATAAAGCCACAGCCTGAATTGCCGGACAGGTGCCAGCTCTGCCGCATGCCATCCAAAAAAAGTTGCCTGACCCCTAATAGCACCTAATTCATCCCTCCATTAGCCAGCAATAAAGCGGAGCATCTCACCGAGCGCGGCAGATTTGTGTTTCCTACATTGGTTGCAGCCGCCGCATGGCCCCGCCACTTAAAAAAATGGATTATTAAAAATATTTGTCCCCCGTTCCCCAGAAGCCCCATGTAATGGCTTTTTCATTTTGAGCAATGTGTTCACACACCGCTTCTCAAACAATCTGTCCCGCTCTGGTTTTGCTTAATGCTCGGCAGCGATTCTGTTACAGTTGCTCTCCGGGCGGCTCTCTCCCCCACCCTGCTGCAGGATGTACCCGTAAAACACAAAATGCATTTATTCACGATTTTCTAAATTGTTTCATTTCAGAGGTTTACAAACGAGGACCACCTGGCGGTTCATAAACACAAGCATGAGATGACATTGAAATTCGGCCCTGCTCGAACTGACTCAGTCATCATAGCAGGTATGTGGCGCTCAATCCAGGCCAGCTCTGAAAATGGTGCACATTAATATAGCATGACTGCAAGATTAATACCAGGGACCAGATGCACTGAAAAACGTCTCTACCTCCCATAAAAAGCTCTTGTGATCTGCATTTAATCAGGAGGAAAGGAAAGCCAGAGGCTTCCAAGTTTCTATTTTTTTTCTTTTTTTATGGTAGTATCAGGTTTTGTGGGGTTTGGCTTTTTTTTTTTTTTTTTTTTTTTTTTTTTTTTTTTTTTTTAGCTCTCACCCTTTTTATTAAGACTGGAAGATTTATGGACAAAAGGTCTTTCACATTTCTGCATGTGCTTTGAGGACGATGAACAAAATCTGACAAACCCAGCTTCCTCTCCTCAGCCCAGGTGTCAATTTTCTTGAGCTTTTAGGCTAGCAGTTAATAAATTAAAACACCATCGAGTGCACTGGCTACTGCCGAGAGTGCATTTGCAGAGCGCAAATGGCAGTACACAGTCAATGCAGCCTTTATAACACTGGGGGGAAAAAAACCAGCCCACATATATTGTTGTCTGGCAGCAGATCATTGCTGGCTACAGATACTCTCCTGCCTTGTCAGTCCTTGTTCGTTTGGGCTTCTTAAAAGGGCGTGAGGTTTGTGTTCCCGCTGGATGAAAAGGCTGCTGCTGAGGATGAGAGGAGAGGAGAGGAGGAAACGCGTTCTGAAGCCTGGAGAGTTCGTAAGGGGAAACACGTCTGCTGCAAGAGCCTGGCACCCTTCTCCCAGGTTCATCTCCAGCCCAAATTCGGTGTGGAAGTAGGAAATAGCAGTTTGGTTGGTTTCTTAAAGCCTCCAAGTTAATTGCAGCTGTGGGTAGGGTCGTAAGCGAGCTCATGCAGCCATTGCTGGAAGGACAGAAAGCTGCTCCCCGGGGAGGGCTCCCTGGGACAAAACGGGCTTCCGGAGAGGGAGTTAATTCCAAACAGGATCAGACTAATGGGAGTGGATGGTGAAGAATTTGGAGTGGGGGCTGAAAAAACCCTCAGATTCCTAAAGGTCATTTTTTGCTTCGGTTCACCCCTTTTTGAAGCAGGGTGCACGGCAGGAGGGTTAGCTTTTGCCTGATGAACCCAGGGTGTAGACGGGCCAGGTGGTGATGGGGGAGCAGAAATGGGGCACGGTCCCATCTCCAGCCGAAGTCCCACCTGCTCTTAAGAGGGATGCAGCATTAAAAGCCCTCATCTGCGCAACTTCCAGAGCTGCATGTCCCTCCTCTGCACCAGCTGTCACAGGTGAAACCATGGGTGGGATGAAACGCTCCAGTTTTACCACCAGGAACAAGGTCTAGCCCTGTCTCCCAGCTCCTCCGGGCTGACGCTCAGTGGGTTGCTCTGGGTTAAACCACAAGGGAAACAAAAAAACACCCAAACTTATTTAGCTGTGGTCAGTGCAAGACCAGCCTATTTAACACCGACTTTGCCTGGCTGAGGTCTTGATGGCAGATAGAGCAGCCGGGGGGTTTGCAAGGGCTATAAAGCATGCTGGCTTTGAGCAGTGAGATCGAGGGCGTTATTGCCCTACATTCCTAACATCCTTTTTCTTTTTTAAGCCACCATTTTGTCTTTGGATTTTCTTGTTCTCTCCCTCCCTCTTGCTTTGTGCCGAGTCCAGGGCAGCAGCCCGTGTGTTAATGAGCAGGAGGGTTCAGCGAACATCTCTTGCCGCAACTCCGTGGTTAAGCTAAAGAGAGTCATAAAGAATTGTTCTCTCTGCCGGTTATAGCTGGCAGCAGAGAGACTTATTTAAATGGGAACGTGCATTTCTGGGGTGTCGCTGCGGGTGGAAGAGCTGCTGCCATTCCTGGAGGTACGGACTGGGGAAGGGTAGGATGAGAGGTTATACAGCTTTGCTTTGTGGCATTGTGCAAACTTCTGCCGGAGATCTGGCCCTGGGCTGGCGTGCCCAGCTCAGAAGGACATTGCTAAGTGGGGAATGGTCCCGAGAAGAGCCCCGAGAGCTGTTAAAGCACTGGAAAAACAGCCTCCTGCTGAGATCTTTAGTTGATAAAGTTCCTTGGTTTAATGAAGAGAGATTTGGGGGGAACCGAAGTGTGCTCAGAGGAGGCCTTTGCTTTATTAGCAAACCCAAGAAGTAGGGTTTGAAGTCAGGCTGGAAATAAAGTGTAGTTCTGCGACAGCAAGGCAAAGTAATCGCCAGAGTCGCTTCCTGAAGGCTGTGGGAGCCTCTCCACCACCGGCCAGTTTGAAATCCAATGGGATGTTTTCCATAGATGCTTCAGCTCTACGGAGCGGGGAGCATCCGTGCCAAACGGCCGATGCTTTGTGCAGGAGGTCAGGCGGAACTATCTTGGGGATCCCCTTTGTGCTTAAAAATCTGTGTAGCTTTCTGTCAGATGGATTCTTTCAGTGTAATGTGCTCGTGTCGGGCTCCCGCTAGTACCTGGACTCCTGACCTAGCGTCACGCAGAAAAACGAGGCTCGCTGGGAGCGGGGAGCTCGCGTTCTGCTTTATAGCCTGGGTGATGGCCAGAGAGATCATGACTCAACGTGTTAATATGGTGGAAAACGGGCCCCAGAGGGATTGCTTTGGACAGTGGTGGTAATTATTAGCACTCCCACGTAGCCATCTGTCCTAGGATGTGCATTAATGTACGAAGCCGGCACAGGGAGGGAAGCAACGCTGCCCAGCTCTATTCCACATCAGCGGCAGGGCTGCTCCGATCAGCTGTTTCCCCTCTTGTCGCTCTGTATTTTTGAGATCTGCCGTTTCAGGGAGATCAAACCCTGCTGTTTTCCTTCCTTGCAGCAGCAATTCAGCTGAGGACAGGCAAAACCCTGGGGCGGGAGGGACAGGACACGACCCACAGGCCGGAATTTCAGAGAAATCACTCCACGCTTCTCACTGCAGTCATTATTTCTTTGAAGAGCATTGCAAAATCAATTGATTTTCCCATTTCTGAATTGCCACTTGCTTTGCAAACACGATGCGTGCCTTAGCAGAAAAGCATCCAGGCTTCCACAAAACAGAGGCCATGTTTGCTAGGGGTTCCCAGAGAGGACTAAGGTGGTTAAAATGAATTTTCTAGCCTCTCTTTGACCAATGCTTGGTGTTACAACCCAAACAGATCAGACTCCGACCCCAACTCGGTTCTTGAAGAACTGCGAAGAAGTGGGACTCTTCAATGAGCTGGCCAGCTCCTTTGAGCACGAGTTCAAGAAAGCCACGGAGGATGACGAGAAAAAGGCAAGAGGCAAAGGCCACCGTTGCCGTAAAACTGAGCCGGGCGCATATTGTGGGGGCTGGAGTGGGGCCGGTGCTGTTCTGATGAAAGGCATATGTTGTAGGCTAACGAAGTGTGGTCTCAGATTTAATATGCTGCCTTGCTTGGGACTTTATTTTTTTAACTTGAGTGACTTTGGCTGGCTATCCTGCAATCCAAGGCCTGGTGAGAGCAGATTTTAATGGTTTATTATTCCTTTGGCTTTTCACTTAAAAAAAAAAAAAAAAGAAAAAAAAAAAAAAAAGGCAGGACCTGAAATACCTCGCACCTTGGGAAGGAGATGCGGGAAAAGAGCAGGACTTTGTTAAGCGCTCAGGGTCTGAGCAAAAATTCACTCAGAGCCTCCCAGGGGATGGGGGTCCTTAAGGATGGTGCCTTTAAGGTGCAGTCAGGGGAGAGGGGATGAGCTCAGCCCCGTGCCTTTGGCATCTGAAGGGTGTCAGGGTTCATGCAAAGAGAGAGGGGCTCCAGGAGGAGAACAAAGAGCTCCCTCATATGCAAGCGGTATATCGATTCAGGCTGCCCCTGCCAACCTCAGGAGCACAGGGGTCTGAAGGACAACGGGATCTCGTCAGATAGCAGCTAATTAAGGACATTTCCCCCCCTTCCCCTTTCCAGGATCTGAGGAGCAGCAGATGCGTATTGGGCTCTTAGACTGGCACATACATTTACTAAATTGATATATGTATGTACATACACTCGCAGTCAGCGGCGCTGCTCGGAAATAAACTGCAGGAGCACAGCCGCGTAAATCTTCACTGAGATGGGGAACGGAGGAATTCAGAATTAAAACTGAAAACTGTCTTTCACCCGCTCTCCCAATAACAGGGCTCTTTAAAGCATAAATTGATCTCTCTCATTGGTATGCTGCAGGGCCTTGTCGGGCTGCGTGGCATTTTATGCTCTGAATTCCCTGCCTTTTGTTCTCCGCAGCCCAGACCCCGGTGCTGGGAGAAGGTGGTTGCTTTTCGTTTGTGGTTTCACATGTAAATGGTTGAGCAGCCCACAGTCTAGCCAGTCGTTTTATATGTAAGACCACCCATCTCCTGGGCTGCGCTACCTAATAGCCAGAGCGGAGATCCTTAGGCTGTTAGATGTTTTCCTTTTCTGCTTTCGGATGACTGCAGTCTAAATATTTCTGCCGGCAGCTGGGCAAATGGGGCGGCGTGAAGCTCAGGGTGGGTGCAGGCGTTAGGGAAAGCATCATCCCTCCTAGAAAATCTCTGCCCAGGCGAGGTCCCCGGGCCCAGATGGCTTGTCACTCCCGACCCTGGCCAGGGCTGCCTGCTGCATTTCTGAGATGCTTTCGACATTTGGCTGTATCAAGCCCAGTTGCTGCTGTTGTGTTTTGTCCTCCAGTTCCAAGGGTGGTCTCGACACCAGCATGTTAATTAAAAACATCAGCACAGCAGGAGCTTCCCTGGAGGCACTTTAAGTGGTTTGAAACTTTCCTGCATGTTAATCCCTTCTCCTTTGTGATTCCCAGTGCAACATCTCTGCTTAAAAGGGCAGGTAAATGGTTACTACTGCACGTAGGGCAAGCAAAGCTCCTGCGTAAATCAGTGCAGAGTGGTGCTGGAGCCGCACCCCACTCAAGAGCAGCAAGAACATCCGTGGACGCCTGGATTTACCCTCTTGCCACAATTTTCCCTCCCTGGAGAGGACTTAAAATGCAGCAAAGGAGGAGGTTTAGGTTAGACGCTAGGACGAACTGTCAGTGGTCGGGCAAGTGAAGGAAGGCACTGGGATTGATTGTGGAGAGGGGGAGAGCAGGATGGACAACAGCTGTCAGGACTGATTTAGGGAGCGTTTCTCCTGCCCTGGACGGAAGGAGGGACCGGGTGATTTGTGAGGTCTCTTGTAGCCCAGTTGAATGCAGCATCCTGCTCCGTCGCGTGCTCCTCCCATGCTCCTGCATGACATCTTCTCCCAGGTCTTGTCTTCCTCCAGGTCTGGGGAGGGGAGAGGTGGCCGCTCAGTTTAGTCGTTCCCCCACCTGGTTGTCACCTTGCCCTTTTCCCGTCCCCAGCAAGTCATTAACTGGTTAAAATGGGGCACATGGCACTGCCGGAACCCAGGGTGGTGGCAAGTTGCCAGGTTCAGGCATATGGTTGGGTTTTATTTTAATGGGGCGCTCATAGATATTTAATAACTTGCATGGCTCTTTGTTTGCTTTTGATAATCGGGTAATAAAATAATTCAGGCTGATTTATACAATGCTTTACAGCTCTTCTGTGAATGAAAGTGCCTTCTGTAACTCACAGGCATTTGGCTTTGTTACCTGTTCTCCTTAGCAGAGCCCTTTTATGAAAAAAAACACAAAAAAAACCCCCAAAAAACCTAACCCATGGAAAGAATTGTGTGTGTGTGTGTGACTGAGAAACCACAAAATGGTGCCATCTGGGGCAGAGACTGTCTTTCCTAGGCCTCCGTCTCTGTTTGGACAGGGCCGGCACAGCACAGCACCGATCTCCACCTCGGGCTCCCAGATGCTGCTTCAGTACAAATAAATAATAATAATTTGGCAAGAGCTCAGAGCTGTAGCTCTTCCTCTGGGAGCAGCCGAATGTTTCACAAACAATATGAGCTAATTGTCCTTTCAATCTGTGGCTGGTTTTCCTGTAGAGTGCCGGAGCCCTGGACATGTCTCTGCCCTCCACGCCGGACATCAAGATAAAGGAAGAGGAGCCAGTGGAGGTGGACTCGTCCCCGCCGGACAGCCCTGCGTCCAACCCGCAGTCGCCGCAGAACAAAGAGAAGGTGGGTCTCCCCGACCATGCCCTGCGGAGGTCTGGTGGAGGAGAACAAGCTTCTCCACTTGGGTGCCAAGGCCTGGTTTGGGCTTGTGAGGTTCCTGGTTTAGAAGGAAAGAGGAAAGCTTGTTCGCTGCAATACACGCTTGCTGCCCTTAAGTTTCCGCATGGATCTGGCTAATGCAGAAGGCCCTGCCTTTCACCCTGGGAGCGCTTTTCTGGCAGGGCAGAAGTGCCAGGCAAGTAACGTGTCTTCTCCAAAACCGTCTCCCTGTGTCCAGAGGGGGCTGGTGATTCAGAACGGGTTAGTCTGGCTGACACGTTCTCCATCAGGAGAACCTCCTGCTGCCTGGGGCTGGAGCAGTAGTTCAGGGAGGGGAATTATTGCCCAGAGGCTGCTGCGGGCGGCAGGAGTCTGAATTTCTGTGCCGCGCTCCCTGCGCCGACATCAGATCAGTGTGGCTTTGGGTACGTTGCTCCTCTCTGTGCCTCAGTTATTTCACTAAATCACTTGTAAGTCATCAGAAGGAAGAGACAGCCTGGTGATTATTAAGCTAATAAGTAACAGCATGTCTCCTTTTGTCTGTTGATCCTCTTCAGGAGATCACCTCCAAGCCTGTAATCATTTCTACGCCTACTCCAACCATTGTGCGCCCAGGCTCGCTGCCGCTACACTTGGGTTACGACCCGCTGCACCCCACGCTGCCTTCCCCAACCTCTGTCATTACCCAGGCTCCCCCTTCCAACAGACAGCTTGGGTAAGTACAGAAGAGGGACACGCACGCCGAGGTTTTTCTCCCATACCGTCAGGCTTCCTGGGCAGTAATTAGGTACCTAAATAAGTTCCCTGATTGTCAGAACAACCGAGATGCCATGATTCCCGCTGCGGCTGCTTGGGCATAAGGGCCTCGTTGCAGCGCTGTCTGCAGAAGCAGAATGGGGTGTAAGTGCAGAAAGCAGGAACTAATTGTCGCAGTGTAACGAAACGAGGCAAAACTCACCGCGGGGAGAAATTAAACCCAATCCCCAAACACGCTGACATGACACTTGCTGTCTACGATGGGAGTGTGGCCTGACTGGGGACTCCCAAGTTGCTTTTGCAGCCTGACGCGGTGGAGAGAGCTCGGCTAAACTGGTGGTAGGAAATTGTCTGGTTCTTTAATGGCTTTGGGATTTTCTCAGACAGCTGTTGCCTCTGAAGTGTAACCTCTCCTGCAACCTGCTGGCCTCCTGCATGGTCAGCCTCTGCCTCGGGAGCTGTTTGTTTCAGCAGATCTAATGACCTGCTCCTTTTTGCCACTTTAACAATCTGGATCGGAGGCTCCAGAGCGCTGGCTGCCGCAGTTATGAGCCTGCCACACTGCTAGGTAGCTCCGGCCCCGCACATAAAAGGAAGGAGCCTGAAGGATGCAGGAAACACATTACAATGAGCCCTCAGGAGACGTATATTTAGCCCCACTTCTATTCTTTGGTGTCAGGATGCTTCTTTTTTGCTGTGGTCCTGGCCTCTTTCTAATTACCCTTGTTTTGAGGCTGGCTCCTTACATTAACAAGGCCATTTTTTTTGGCTGTCAGTTCATATTTTTGTGTGTGTTTTTTGCTTTGACCCTCTGGCACCATCAATCCAGACTTCCTGACGGAAAGTTTTAAATCCTGTCTTGAGGCGTTAAGGGGTTAAGCGATTGTCCTGGGGTTTTGAAAGGGCGTTATATTCCTTCTGTAACCCAGCGCAGCAGAGACTCACAGGGCTGTTTGGAAACCAAGTCCCCTTGCACTTGGAGGCATGAAAAAATCAGAACTGGAGTAAGCAAGCTAGACTTTAATACGATTTTATGTGCCCTTTGCAGCCCACAGGGGTAGATCCCTCCTAGGGCACTCTATGGAGAGGTGGGGCTGCAGCTGTAGCAAGGGTCCCTGCTTTAGGGCCACTGCGGACGTGGTGGGGTTGTCAGCGTGACAGAGATGGAGGGGAGGCTGTGACCTCCCTGTAACTCGGCTTGTTAGGCTGGAATTTTCAAAGCAGCCTGGAGGATTTGGGATGCCCAATAGAAATGAATGAGAGTCGAGCGTTCACGTTCCCAAGGCAGCCTTAAAAATTCCAGCCTGAGTTATTGGCACGATGAACTCCCCCCTCTGACCCACGTCCCCTGCTTCTCCCCACCCTGCCGTTACTCCATGCCAGCAGAGCTTCCTCTGAGGATCCCAGGCAGCCCAGCCTCCTCTGTCCCTTTCCCTGGGCTGGCAGAGGAGGCAGCAGCGACTTTTTTTTTTTTCTCTCCCTCCCCCAAAGCCAGGCTCCCAACAGCTCTGCTCTGCTGTCCCCGGCTCGTCTCTGCCTCCATTCGGTTCCCTGCCGCGAAGGGAGGAGGAGCAGGGATCAGCCCTTGCTGCCAGGAATGGTTTCCTTCCTCTCCCGTTGGCTCGAGCAGATCGGCTCCGGCTTTTCCTCCGCTCTCCTAGAAAGGCAGAGTCCGGAGGGTCGGAGCCAGAGCACGGAGAGGTTTGTGACCCTCCAAAATGAAGGCAAGGGGCAGGGGGGGGGTGGTGTGCCAGCTTGTCCCCACATGCAGAAACGCTGCCTTTCGCTTCAAAGTGACCTGCGATGGAAAAAATTGTTGGTATTTTCAATCTGTCATAATGAGGCTCCGGCACGATCGCTGCCTCCCCGAGCCTGCGGTGCCGGGGCCGTTCCCATCCCCCAGAGCCATTGTCTGGGAGGACGCAGCCCAGCCCTGCATCGACTCCGTATTTAGGAGGTTTTCTCTGGAGTCAGAAGCGTTTGTTAACGGAAAGCTAAACCCTTGTAAACCCTCTCACGGGAGCTTGGCTGGTGCGGCTCACAGGCTGAGAAGTGACTGGAGCAGCTGCCCAGATCCCCAATCTGCCCAGCACCAGGCTCAGCCCAGGACAGCACTTTTAATCTCCCCGAGGAGGAGCTGCAGCAACCCCTGGATGTGCTTTTCTGCCCGTTCAGGTGGGCCTTGGCATCTGTGGTGGGTGTATGCCCAGGTGTCAGCCAGGGCACATCCTGGCGCTGGCCACCAGTGTTGCAGCCAGCCCCGAGCAAGGAGCAGCAGCCTGGGTCACCTCGGCGTGACACTGGCACGTGCAGGGGGTGTGCGGGGGCTGAGGGACCCTCACACAAGCTCTGCTAGGCTTGGCACCCTCCCGTTCAGAACGGGCCGTTCAGAAATGGGAAAGTGAGCCCGAGTTCTAGCCAGAATTAATTCGTGCTTCTGCCCTTGAGCTCACGGGGCTGCCGGGACAGTGTAAACTTGTAATAGTCCATGAGAACTTGAATTGTTGTTTCTCCAGGTCTCCCACAGGTTCCCTTCCACTTGTCGTGCAGCTTGCAAACGGACAGACCATGCCCGTCCTTCCAGGCCCTCCCGTACAGATGCCTTCTGTTATATCGGTGAGAGAAACTTCCAACATGGCTCTGCACGGCAGAGGAGGGGACAGCGCTTTCCCCTTGCCAAATTTACGCAGACACTTCCATTTTGTAAAAATTAAAATATATCTCCCCCTCTGTGCAAGATAAGACTGGAAGAGGAGGAGGAGGCGGGGGGCCAGCTCTGGCAAGGTAGTAATAACATGCCGATCACACTGGAGGGCAATAAGTCTGGAAAAAACCAAAGCCTTGCCTGGACAGATGGCTCATGCCGCTGATCCAGGGCTGGGAACTGTAGGATCCCTGATTAGCTGCTTCCATTTGGAACAGTGTGCCTCAATTGAAACCATTCGAGCTTGCAGAGAACATGTTGGTCTTTGCAGGCCAGGAAAGCCACCCTAACCTCGCCAGCGCGCTAAAGAGCTCTTTGAATATCAGCCTTGCGGGTTTGCTTTTTGCATACAGAGAATTTTCCATGGTGCAGAACTCGGGAGCAGATTTGCCTGGTGGGTGGCTTGTAGGTCTTCCGAGTGCTTCAGCTCCCGACCAGGCAGCCTGTGTGAATCCTGTCTGTCCTGCTGGGCATGTCTTTTGGGTTTTGAGTGAGTAATGGCCAAAACCTTCTGCCTCAGGTAACGGGAGTGTTGACGTCAAAGCAGGCAGATGTGCAGGCAGCTTGGCATAGCTTGTGGGCATGGAAACATATCTGCACCTTCCTGATCCTTGGAAACACGACCTGCCTTTGTGGTGCTTATAGAAGTGGCTTATAAAAGTGAAGGCAAATTCGGCTGTTTCCCCTCTTTGGTGAGGGAGAAGACCCTCCGTGCTTAGGAGGGGATGCTGTGACTCACCCTTGGTGTTGTGGCAGCTTTGCAATAGCGCTGCCAGAGCAATAGAGCAAACCAGGGGGGATCTCGTACCCTCCCTCTCCATCCACTCTCCTGCACTGGTGGGGAAAAGCCCGCTGGGAGGGCAGGGAAGGAAGGGAGGCTTCAGAGCTGCCCTCCTCCCTGTCCGCAGTGATGGGCTGGTATGGCTGGCTGATTCCGAAACAGCCACCATGGCCACCAAAGGAGTGGCTGCTGGCCTTCAGTGACAGCAGGCGTAATGGATGGCAGTAGTTAAACGCTGAACGTTTGTCAAGATTTATAAATGTGCTTGGCCGGGGAATTATTACAGAGCCGCTTCGCGGAGCATGCTTGCAAAAGCACCTCAGCTTCCCAAACCCATGTGTTGCTTCGTCCCCAATAGCTGGCTCGGCCAATGTCCATGGTGCCGAACATTCCTGGTATTCCTGGGCCGCCCATCAACAGCAGCGGGTCCATTTCACCATCAGGACTTCCAGTGCACTCTGAAGCCAAAATGGTAAGTGTCCAGAGGCGTGCTGGGGAGGGTGTTGTGTCCACAGCGTTGTCCCTAAGTCACTAGCTCCTCCAGGAGAGACTCCATATGGAGGCTTTTCCCCTGCAGCCTTCGTGAAGAGCCACTGCTTCTCCAAAATCCTGTGCAGCCATCGGAACACCTCCCCGCACCAAGAGCAGGTGTTACAAATGCCACCAGGAATATTAGACTAATCAGCGCTGTGGCTCTGGCAGGCAGAGCAGGGGTACTATTGTCAAGACAAACCTCAGCCCCATCCTAAACACGGCTGTTTTGTAAAGCTGGTGCTTCTAGTTCCAAGATGACAGATGGGTTGGAGGTGGGTTTGAGGAAGGCAGAGCCAAGAGAAGAGTTGTTGCATTGTAATCCAAGGATCCTGGTAATGGTTTTCATGTAGGCCTTTTCTAACTAAAAGTTTACAAAAGAATATTCCTCTCTTGGCTCTTCATGGCTCAAACTAGGTGCGCACAGAGCCGGGGAAGCAAACTGCGAATGAAGAGCAGTGAAACCCTCCAGGTTTTGTGTCCAAGACAGGGTGGAGGTGTTTGCAAACCCACCTCTTGCAGCAGTGCTGCTTGCCGTTGCCCTTGCGTTGTCACTGCTCCCGTTACACCCTGCTTTGGTGTCTGCAGGATTCCTGGGCAGACCAGAGGGGTGAGAGATCTTAAATTCTGGGGTATGAAAGAGCCATCCTGCATCTGGCTGCCCAGAGAAGGGACGTGCAAGACATGGTCTTGGATCACGCGTAGGTCCTTCTCTGCCGCGGGAGGACCCTCTGCGGGTGCTCGAGGACGGTTGGGCTCCGCAGCCTGTTCAGTCCATGGTCCCTCCGCAGAGCCTGCCAGTTGAGGGGTGGGTTGGTGCCAGCTGCAGTAGCAATTTTGGGATGCGGACACCTGTCTGCTTGGGCCGAAGTAGGAAGCTGCTGTCTGTCTTTGGGTAGGCCAGATGGTGATGGCTTTCAGTTGCATTTGACTCAGCCACAGTCTCTGAAGAGCCTGTTCCCCAGCGGCGTGGCTTCTTGGATGATAAGAGGAGCTGGTGAAAGCCTGAAGAGTGTGGAGGACAGGTCTACTGATCCATTTTTTCTCCTTTAACAGAGGCTGAAGGCCAGCTTGACAGCATCTTCCTCACTGAATGGCAGCAATCTGGTGGTGGGATCAGCCAGCACGATGGTGACTGCACGTCCGGAGCAGAGTCAGATACTGGTCCAGCACCCTGACGCCCCTTCCCCAGCTCAGCCGCAGGTCTGCTGCTGCTCAGCCCGCGAGGCTGGGCTGGAGGTGCTGGGGGGGTCTGGGCTTTGGGGAAAAAGGAGGAAAACCTCGCAGCTTCCCGGTTTGCAGAACAGGTTAAACACCTTGTTTTTTCAGTGCCGCTTCAGCACTAATGCTCTCAAACGCCACCAGGCAGAGAACTTCAGCAACATGTTAATTTGCTTGACAAGGTCTGGAGTTTCGAAAGAGTATTTCGCTCTCTTCTCCCTGCTCAATTACTGGGGTTAAACGCTCCCCTCTTAGGCAATCAACTCCACTGGCTCCTGCCAGCTAACCAAATGCCAGCCTTCCATCAGGATCGCCACCTGCTCCGTCAGTTAGATAGGCTTCCAAAAGTTTAATATCCATATGCTGCCTGACAGTGAGTACCGAAGTGTAACTGCACTCCCCGATTGTGGCAGTGTAATTACAGAGCCCTCGCAGAAGCGCCGGCGAGCCTGTGTCTGCACAACTGTTTGCCCTCGCAGACTTTTCCTTTGTTCTCCCAAAATAAAACTGGGAAATGTACGGCGTTACTAAATCTTTTTGTACCAGTTGCCTCTGAGAGCTTTTTTGGCTGAAGGTACTCAGGAAAAATTTCACCCAAATTAATTTTTAAAGCCAATTGCCCACTCAAAAACTGGAATTGCTTGTGCTCCGGGGGTGAGTTACCGAACCCAAATGGAGACGGCGCTTTGGCCACGTGTGGTGACGTGCGTCAGAGCGGGATCGAGCACTCCCAGCCCTGCAGCTGGAGGTTACCCTCTGTCAGCAGGTACGTGGTCGCTGGCCATGTGGGAATCTCCTGTCATTGCAGGGTGAAGTGTTTTTTAAAGTCTCTTAAGTGACATTAAACGGATGGCTGTTTCCTCTGCGTGGCCTGTGGTCATTCACCACGTTTTGCCTCAGCACGGAGGAGAGGAGGCGTCTCTGCCAGTGCCACCAGTAGGATTTGGGGTTTCACTGGTTCCCCTGACACTCACATGTTCACTGGGTTCAGGATCTCGGGGAGTTGGTGGGGTTTCCCACCTGAAGTTTGCCGGGCGCTGCAGGTTCAGCTGAGGAAGGGCTGCCAGAGTCACCTGTGAGAGGGGCTTTGCCCCCAGCTCGCCCATCGCAGCCGCACGGTCCTGGCTGCTCTGCAAAAGCAAATCCCCATTTGCCCCCGCCGCGGGAGCTGCTCTCTCCTCGGCCAGACCTTGGTTACACCAGTGTGCGCCTGCCTGCTTGCACCAGAGCTTCTGTTCAGTCTCTCTCTCCCACGTGCCCCATCTCCAGGTTTCCCCTGCCCAGCCCACCCCCAGCACTGGCGGGCGACGGAGACGTACGGTTGACGAGGACCCGGACGAGCGCCGGCAGCGGTTCCTGGAGCGGAACCGGGCTGCTGCGTCCCGCTGCCGTCAGAAACGCAAGCTCTGGGTGTCTTCCTTGGAGAAGAAGGCCGAGGAGCTCACCACCCAGAACATCCAGCTGAGCGTGAGTATGTAACTGTGGAGGCTGAGCACAGCCTTAGGACCGTCGGGTGGGAACGTCTTCCCTGTGCTGCGGAGACAGCATGCGCTTGGATGCTGCTCTCTGGAGCGGGATCGCTGCCTCTCTGCCTGGATTTCACTCCTTGCTTGCCATCCTGGTGCCCTGCCTCGAGCAGGCCATGGGGGCAGAGTGCTTTGGCGCTCTTGGTCTCCCTCCCTGTCCCCCTCCAAAGGGCTCTGCCTCTGCCCGTGGGGACAGTAGCTGGAGCGGCCTCAGGAGCAGAGAGCCGAGGCCCCAGGAGCAGCTGTGTTTGTGGAGAGGGAGAACTCTGCTGGTGCGGGGTAGGCACCAGCAGTCCCAGTTCCCTTCCAGGCACAGTGGACCTGGCACTGGGGTGAGCAGCTCTGCAGCTGTGGCCTGCAGCCACGCTCATTTTTTTGTTTTCTGGAGAACTGGGTTTCCCCAGCTCTCTGGCAGCACCCCCAGCCTGCCTAGCAGAAGTGCAGCGCATCTGAAAATACAGACTTCATTTCCATTGCCATTAGCCCCCTTGTTAATGCTCCCAGCACTGGCCGAGGACCGAAGGGTCTGCAAAGACCAAACCCGTGTCTGTTCTGGGCTTTTTCTGTTGCTGGTGGCCAGTGACTCATGCGGTGGGATTTTTTCAATAGCACTGATCATGGTATTTTTATTCTCTTCCCAAGATAATTATAGAAACTGTTTCCTCAGGCGATTTTGAAATACAATTGACTGGGTTTCAGCTGTTTCTCCAAACGTTTCAGCAGAGGAGTAGTATGCTGCACAAAGTTTTCAGGGGAGTTAGACCTGGGAAGAAGCTCACAGAGGTACCGAGAGCTTGGAGGAGCGATGCTGTTCCCCACAGCCTGGCGTGGCTGAGCTGGTTGTACACTCAGCTTCTTGCTCTGTTTTAGTTTTCCATCAGAGCCAGCAGCATGCCGGAGTGTCTGCCTCCAGCAGTTGGCATTAGCGGGAGGGCTCAGGCAAATCTATGTCCAGGATTAGATGATTAACACAGCGAGGGGCTTTCCAGCCCGCGGTGGGGGCTGCTGGAGGGAAACGCTGCAGTCCATGGCTTGCACACTGAATTCCTTGAACCCAGAAACTTTGTTTGGTGTTCTGGGGCCAGAGGCATCTCAGATTAGACAACAAATCTGAAGTTTACAGGGCACATAAATTAACGTCCTGTCGTTGCTGGAGGCTGCTGTCAAGAGCGTGAGTGATGCATACGCACGTGTTTGTTTTTCAATCTCAGAATGAAGTCACGCTACTGAGGAATGAAGTTGCTCAACTTAAACAGCTCCTGCTGGCTCACAAGGACTGCCCCGTCACTGCACTACAGAAGAAAACACAGGGCTATCTCGGTGAGTGATGACTTTTGCTGGTCCTTACTACCCTTTAAGTAGGTCTAAGCAGATGCAGCCTGCCTTACGACGTAAGGGAAGGGAGTCTTTGTCTTAGTGTCTGCTCCATCAGCTTCCAGCTGCTGCAGCTGGCAGGACAGGGCAGACCTTGGTCCTGTGTCTTCTGCTGGTAGGGCTTCCACAGCCTCCACACGGAGGAGGATCCATGCAGGTGGACCCGCACATCCACACTGCAAATCGGCACTTGAACCTGGTGTGTAAGATCCAGGTGGCCAGGGCAGCCGCAGCATGAAAGCGCCGAGGGAAGGAGGTGGCGCGTCTCCCTCCACGCCTGGGTAGAGTGGAATATTTGACAGATCCATACGTCTGCTTCTCCCGGGAGCGCGGGCTCCCAGGCAGCGAGCCAAGCACTTGATATTCGCTTTGAAGTTAAAAACTATTGCTGATCTGGAAGCGAAGCCAGAGTCAGGAAAGGCCAGACTCTATAAATGACATCATGGGGCTCTATATCTCATTCTCTGCAATTCACATCAAATTGGCTCGGGTTTGGAAGTAAGAAGGCTTCTTTTTATCTTCCTTTCTTTCTTCCTTTTTTTTTTTTTTTTTTTTTTTTTTTTTTTTAATGCTGCCTATTTCATTATAATCAACCCAGGAGCTAAACATTATGCCTGGGTTCTTATGTCATCTCTGCAATAACAATTCCACGCTGCGGTGTTCGTACAAAGACTTTGGGAGGATGCTGGAGTCCCCTAGCGTCGCCTAGATTAACAGGATGAGAGGCAGGGATGGATGGAGATAAGTAATGACAGGGGAGAAAAAACAAAAGCCCAGGAAGCAGGCACTGTCCTTCCTGATTGCCTCCCGATCCCCACCTCCTGGGTCTCCGAAACGCTCCTCTCCTGTGCGGTGAGGCACGAATACATGCTGCACGGGGCCCAGCACAGCCAGTTTATTTTCACTCATTACAGTGACTCAGAGCTTGAGTAATGTGGTCGTGAAAATCCTCGCTGTCCCCCAGCCCTTGCAGACAGGTGTTCACTCTGTGTATAATGCAGAGAGGCAACATGATTTTTCCTGTTAACTTCCAAAGTTTACAGTTCCTATTATTATTCCTCACAGTCTGTCTACTCCAATAATAGGAATTCATCACACATCTGAATAATAAAAATTAAATTCACACCTCCCTCCCCGTGCCCCCCCCCTTCCTGGCTGCCTTTTTTATTATTGAGATTTGTGACTAAGCAGGTCCTTAAACAAAAATGCCAGATTCCCTCGATGGAATTACAGCTGCCTCATGTACAGTTGGGTTGTTTTATTTGTAATACCTTGTAAATCTTCTTTTTGGGATGCCAAACTATTATATGGCTCTGCTCGACCTTCTCTCTCACCGCCAAGTCAGATTTCAAATCTGCTGTGCTAGCCGCGTCTTTCAGCACGCCGGCGAAGGCCAAGCCAAGGTTTCGCAAGGGAAGGTAAAACCCGTTTGGGAAGGGGGTACAATATTCTGGCACCTGGTCGAAAACTGAGCCCTAAAGTACATTTGCTGGTGCCTGGTAAGGTTGTAAACCTCTTTCCTGATTTTTTAATTTCCCCCCCGCCCCCCCACCCCCGGTGTCATGGGGTTTACCGTCTTGATGTGGAAGAAGTACCCCAGCTCATGCCATTATTTTGCTCTTTTAAAGGAAGGTGACCGCATCTTACCCGTAATTCATCTAGCCAAGTGCACAGGAGGGAATTTCCTCCTGACATCTGTAGATAATGAGTGTATACCCCTAAAGAGAGAGGTCTGATTGCTCTCGCCTTGGCATTTGATAGGTCACAAATTATCCTGTGTGTTAGAAGCTCTGCCTGGGCGCAGCAGGCTGTTTGTGGGAGAGAATCCAAAGTTTTGGAAAGCAATCTGCGTCGCTCAGAAACGAGCAGGGAAGAAGCTCTCTGCCTTTGTTTGCCTCCCATCCCTTCGATCGTACTGCTTCAAGTTACCGAAAGAAAGCGAGTGAGCAAACAGTTTGTAATGGGCTGTAATTGATTTTAATGTTCTGGAGAACAATAAAGAGCAAACCAGGTAATTTATATAAAAAATGGCCAAAAAAACCACCCCAGCAAACCCAAACCACCAGCCCTGCCTTTGCAGAGGGGTGTCTGCTGCCTGCTCACCCACCAGATGGTGAGGACTCTGAAGGAACTGTGCAGTCTCTGGGCTAAATGGCCTTGAACCAAGTACCACGCCAGGAAACAACATGTAGGAAAGTTCATTTCTTATAATGAGGAAACAGATTTATTACGATAAAGGTTACGCTGGGTTTGCCATCCCTGGTGTGACGCCCGCGCTTCGTGCCTCCCTGGCAGCAGTGCGGCAGGACTCGGTGGTGTCTCCGCAGGACGGGGCCAGCCGGACCCGGTGGGTCGTTATGTCCCAACTCTAATCAGTTTTATTTCCAGTCCTCACTTGCTTTTGCCAAACAGCTGCTTGGGGCGGGGGGGGGGGGTGCGCAGCATGGTGGCGGGGAGCTGGGATTCCTGTAGGGAGCTCCAGGCTGCTTTGGCCGGGAAGGTGAGTGTTAAGCAAATACCTGAACGGGTTTCTGCCCCCGCTGAGGCAGCAGCAGCCTCCCAGCACATCGCCCTGCTGCTCACACTGGCAGCAACGTGCACAGCCTCTCTCTAACCTTGGTTTCTTCTTTTTTCTGTTTCCCCCACCCCATCCCCTTCTTCTCTGGTCAAGCAGAAAGCCCGAAGGAGAGCTCCGAGCCCACCGGCTCCCCTGCTCCCGTCATCCAGCACAGCTCCGTGACGGCCTCCCCCAACGGGCTCAGCGTCCGCTCGGCTGCGGAAGCGGTTGCCACCTCAGTGCTCACGCAGATGGCGAGCCAAAGGACAGAACTGAGCATGCCGATTCCCTCACACGTCATCATGGCTCCACAGTCGCAGTCTGCTGGCAGATGATGTCACAGCCTGTGCATGTGACACGGAGCTAACCGCGAACTCCCAGCCGGAGAAACCGACCATAACCACGTCCCTGACGAGTGGGGGCCGATAAGGATTTTTATTTCTTTTTTTTTTTTTTTTTTTTTTTCCAAGTGAGCTAAGGGCAGCTATGGCGCTTCTTACACTGCATAGCCTGTACAGATCCTGGCCCCCGCCGCTGCCCTGCCAGCCCTGTCCCCGCGGGGCAGCCGCGGGTTGAGCGCTCTTCTCCATCCTTGGGTTGACGATCCGTCAACTCGCAGAGTCGCCCCAACAGACAGAGCCTCTTTGAAAAGCACCTTGAAAGGTTCGCTTTCAGGTATCAGTTACATTAACACTAAACCTCCATGCTTGGTGGATCCCCTTGGCGCTTTCACTCTTCCAAGTCCCCACCCCTCCCTCCTCCTCCACTCTCGGCAAAGGAAAACATAGCTCTTGGGAGGCTGTGACATTTAGTCGTGCTGTCAATGTATTTTATTTTTAACAGCATGCTGCTTCCAGGCATCTGCTCCCCCCTCTGCTCTAGCTACCTGAAACATTGCACCTTCGCACAAGAAGCCTCCTTGAGCTCCGAGGTTAAAGCGATCGAGGTTAGTCTTGTCGTCCACTCACTCCCAAGACACCAGCGACAGATTCTGGCCACCGTGGCAGTGTAGGCACTGTACATCGCTGTGTGCCCACCGAGAGGGAGAGGGGGACACGGGGCTGGGGGGTACATGTGTTCCTTGTCGCTTGTGCTGCACTGGGATCTGCAGCCGTTGACGTGCCGCACTCGTAGTGGGATGCTGGGGTCACTGGGGAAAAGGTACCGTCTGTTGTACAGCGGAGGGGCTGCGCTCAGTCCTCCTTACAGTAAATGGGTGCTGACCTGTGTCTGCTGGGGCTGGTGCAAAGGTGCTCCAGGAGGCACAGGAGAGGACGAGCCGGCCCACCAGGCAGGAATAATCTGAGTCCCAGGATTCATCATCTGCTCCCAACCTCACTGTCCATCTTAGCAAACAAATCCCTCCATTTCCAAGGATCACCTCCTTTACACATAACCTTGATGACCTTAATAATGGTGGCCTTAAATATTATGAATTAGTTGCCTGTTCCAAGGGGAGGGAGCACAAAGGAGTGTGTCTGCTCGCTGATCTTGTACCTCTTCTTGTGATTAGCTCCTGCTCTGGGTGGTGGAGCGCCTGTTGCTTCCCAGCCAGGGCAAACAAAGGATTCGCAGAGCTTCCAGTTTCATAGGACAGGTTAAAAACCCGGCCTTGACATTGAAAGGCGCTTGAAATCGGGTCCGTTTTCTTGCTGGGCGGGCGCAGCATGCGTGTGTGTCTGTGTGTGCATCCCGAGGCTGCCGCTGGCCCTGGGCGGGTGGTTGGAGTCGATAGTTTGGAAATAGGAGGGAGCAGGAAGGGGCTCTGTGAACGTTCGGGTCTTGGAAGGAACCTCGTCACAGCCCCGGGAGCTGCCTCGGCCCTTGGCCTTCCTCTCCTCCTCGGGACGCCCCCCCTCACCCAAGCTCTCACCCCCTCAGGTTGCACTCGCCACTTTTGAGCCAAGTTTGTTTGTCGAAGTCATTTCATTTGGCTTACCCAGACTTGGGAGGTTTCCAGGGACAGCAAAACCCAAAGCAAAGAAACCGGATCCCGTTAGATGGGGAAGTCCGGCGGTTTGGTTTTTTCGGTCGATGGGATCTGTCCTCTCCCCCTCTCCTCCTTTTCAGGTTTTCCTTGACTTCCCAGCAGTATCGGCCACGGCGTTCCTGGGTTTGGTTTGTCTTGGTGCGGTGCTGCTCGTGGCGGTGCTGCTCGTGTGCTTCCCTCATTTCTCTTGGGCGGCTCCGGAGGAGTCCTGTGCGTAACGGGGGGCACTTCGGCCTCGGCAGTTTGCCCCTCAGGTCCTGCGTAGCCCCCCCAGACCCGCCTTTTGTTTCTGTAAAGCTGCTTCTGCAGAGTCTGCGTGTTCAGATCTTTTAGCTCTTGCTGTGCCAATACGGGGGGTGCTCCTGCCGCGAGAGCGGGCTGTGACAAGAGGGACACAGGGTTTTGGCGTGTCTTAAAGATGTGCGACCTGGACAAACAGGGATTTCAGCCAGGTGAGGCACAGCGGAGGGTCAGGAGCTTTTTGGGGGGGCAGAGGGTTTGAAGGAGGTACAAGATCCAGCCCAGCCAGCTCGGCTTCCTCTCTTGGAGCTGCTGCTGGATACAGGTTGTAGCGCAGCAAGGGGGGATGGCAGAAACCCCCACGCACCTTCGCATGGTCATAAAAATGACCTGTCTTGCAGCAGAGGGTTTGCTGTCGTCGTCAGAGCTGCTCAGTTTGCGTCAGGGGGCTTGGAAACAAGTGTCTCGCTTGCTTTCTTTGACCGGGAATAGCAGGAATGACAAAAATGTGTTGTAAACATATTTGCTTCATGGCTTGGCAGCTGTCGGGTCCCATCCCTCGGTGGCCAGGAGCTGGGAGCCAGGAGCCGCGACAGCGGTGGTGCCTCCGGCAGCTCCGAATGCAGCACACCAGCTCCTCCTAGGCTCGCCAAGGGTTCGGCTCTGCAGAAACCCGACTGTCGAGGAAACGTGTTTGCAGAAAGAAGAGAAGGGAGGAACTGGGCTGACCCCACCACTGGTTCCTTGTTTGCTTCCTGGCGTCAGGGTCTGGTGGATGAGGCAAGGCAAGGAGCCGGGGGCTTTGTGGGCAGGGTGGGAGGAAGGAGCGGAAGGTGACATTGGAGAGGCAGCAGCTCTGGGACAGAGACACGCATGGCAGCGTTGGCATCAAACGCAGCAGCTTCCCCGACCCTTAGTTTTTGCCCCTGGCGACTGAAAGTAACCCGATGTTGTGTGCTCGGAGACCCGAGGTCGCCCCGCCAGCCCACGACGTGTCTGCATCCTGCAAAAAGACTTTCCCTGCCCCGACCCTTGAAACCTCATCACCCCACCAGGCATCAGTTCAGCCAGTAGCGAGTGGGGGACACAGCGGCTTTTTCTCCCCATCCCCCCGTGCCTCGGTGCTCTTGATGCCGTCGGTGCTGCCCCCATTCCAGCATCTCCCTGTCTCAGCTCCCCTCCACTTGTGAGTGCTTAGTGCCTTCAAAAATCTGCAAACCCATGAAAACGCAGTTGTAAAGCTCCAAACCTGGGCAGCAATAATCAGGGAACAAGTGTTCGACCATACCCTAACATTTTATTTTTTTTAATCTACAGGGTTGCAGCTTTCTCTTGTCCCCTTCGGGTATGTTTTACACCAGCAGCATTTGATACCGGCACCGCTGCTGCAAAAGCAGGTGCCGGAGCAGATTTCAGGTCCCCGTGTCTCTTGCTACCAGCGTCCCTGCTTGCAGGGGCAGAGGTGGAGCAGGAATTCACCCAGCCCGAGCAGGCTGAGCCAGCGGTGAGGAAGGTAGCCAAAACCTCAGCATGGCCCTTAGCTGGCACCTCTGCCCCAGCCAGCCTCGGGCAGCGGGGGAGTTCTCTGGTCCCACCCTGGTGGATGGATGGATGTCACAAGCTGTAAACATCACTGTGGAGCAGGTGGGTGAGGTCTGTCCCGTGTTGAGGTCGCAGAATGTGCCCGTCAGAGCTGATGCTGGGCCAGCCTTAAACCTCAGAAGGAGCTGAATGTCACGGGGTGGTTGTCACTTCTCCACCGGGAGGGACAGGTTTGGTTTTGAAGAGGTGACTCGTTTCTGGGCTCCCCAGAGAGGAGGGTACATAGGGAGCGCATCTTCCCACCAGTGCTTTTTCCAGCACCTCCACGCTGATGGAGCGGCCACGTGTGGATGCATCGGGCTGCCAGTTGTGGTTAAAAGCCGGGGTTGATGTGGTCACCTCTCAGAGCCAAGCTGCCCGTGCCGCTCTGGGGAGCCCTGGGGAGCCCTCCAGGCAGCTCCGAGGAGCCCAGCGGCTGCTGGGTTTCTGCCCCACGTCATCACTTCTTTGGAGGCGGCTTCTCTAGGCCGGCGTGGCAGTAGCTGTGGAGGATGTGCTCTGGTTTTTGGTGGCGGTCAGGGGTGTTCTGTTTGGGAAGACGGACTTTCTGGCAGGTCGGTGATGCAGGGTTCCCCCCAGACCCGTGAGGATGGGCGAGGGTGAAGGTGGCTTTTTCGTCTTCCTATGCTGGCTCCATTCTCACTTGAAAACTTTGCAGACGCCTTTGTCTGGGTCAAAACCCCTCGATTTCTGCTCTAGGCTGATTTCTCCTGCTTTCAGAGGCTCTCAGGGGATGGCAGCCACCAGGCCGCTCCGCTCGGCAGCTTGCCGGGCACCTGCACTTTGCTCTGCCAGCCCTCGGGCCTCAGTGCCTTGACCGAAACCCTGGTGGGTGCCGGTGTCAGTCCTGTGGCTTCCCACAAAGCCCACCCGGTAGCCCTGCGTGGAGCGCCAGGGAGCTCCATCCCTCCAGTTAATGGGGGAGAGTGATCCTGGGGCTCCTGGCGCAAGTGTGGAGAAGCTGTACGGGGTCTAAATGTCGCGTTCAGCTTGTGATCGAGGCAGGGAGAGCCCGAACGGTGGCATCGGCCACTGGGAGTCAGGGCTTTATCGATCCGGCTTCGCTGTAATGTTGAATAGAAACAAACGGCTGAAAAACGTGTCCTGGGGCAATGCCGACCCCTGGGAGGGCTCCTGATGGAGGGGAGCACTCCCTCCTCTCCCTCCACTCCTCCAGGGGAGAAGAACATCTCAGCAACCTCCAAATCCCTCAGGATTGAGGGGGCGGGGGGTGGGGGTGGGGGTGCCTCCTTTTTCCCCCCAGACTGGCTCCTTGGTTCTGGATTTCGATGGCTCAGCCAGCAGATTTGTCATTTTTGGACTTGCGGACCCGTTTCAGTTTGGTTCTCCCCCCCAGTTCCATGCGTGCGTGGGCTGCGGCAGCGGTGATGCTCTCCTGGCCCAAAACGAGCCCAGGAGGTGACAGGGATGTGACAGTCCCTGGGGACACGGGAGGAGCGTCCTGGATTGTGTGTGAGTGTGTGTGTCCCAGCTGCTTTGTACGGTGAGCTTTGACGATCAATAATGGAAGAAGCCAAGAAAAAGGAAACCCCCCCAAAAGCATAACCACGAGGGTGTAGTATCTATAAAAAAAAATAAATAAATACTTATCTATGAGTATATACAGACCTATATAGACATATATCAACTTCCTGAATGGATGCGCAGCTCCTTATGCAACGAAATGGTTTTCTAGCTGTAACCCCTTCCTGCGGCCCCCCCCGGGCCCCGAGGGACCCCCCCCTCCGCACGGGCTCCTGTGAGCGGGTCCTCACAGCCCCCGCGGGGGCCTGGGGACGCGGGGGGACACGTCCCAGCCCCCCACCTCGGCCGTGTCGTACCAAACATGTAATGTGCCTTTTATTTATGCTGCAAATATAACATTAAAATATTACCCAGGAGCTGGTGGCTGCCGCCCTCTGCTTCACAGGGGCCCTGGCACTGGCTCGGCTGGGGACAACGCTGGTGTCACCTGTCCTGAGCGACACTCTTGGCCGTCACCTGCCTGGGGGTCACAGGGTGGGTGTCACAGGGCAGGGGGTGGCAGCACTGGCTGTGACAACCCTCAGCCATCACCTGGGTGACACCATCTGGCCCTCAGACCTGCTGGGGACACCGTGGGCTGTCACCCACCTGGGTGGCACAGCAGGTGAGGCCGCTTGGGGGGCCACGACGCCGCCGCAGTGGTCCAGGCTCCACCCTCGGGGCGAGCGTTTGGGGCGATTTCAGCTGGTTTTGGGTCGGAGGGAGCCCTTAAAACCCGGGCCAGGGCTGGCGGAGCCGGGGCCGCCCCGTCGGGGCTGCAGGAGCGCAGCGCGGCCACAGGGTGGCGGCAACGAGCCGCGGCGGGGGCCGGGTGTCCTGAGGACGGGGCGGGGAGGGGGCCCTCGCCCCGGGGGGCCTGGCCCGGGAACGGGGCCGATGCGGGGCAGGGGGCCCGGTTCTGGGGGGTCCCGGGACAGGGCGGAGGGTACCGGGGACGGGTGGGGGTCTCGCTCCGGTGACGCGGGCAGCTCCGGTGGGACGGGCTGGGGGGTCCCGGGCGGGGCCGCCCCCCCCCTCCCTCCCTCCCTCCCTCCGTCCCCGGGGGCGGCTGTCGCGGCTGGTAAATGGGTTTCATTAGCGGCGGCGGCGGGGCCAGGACTGATCCCCGCCATCCCCCGCTCCCCCGGGACCCCCGCGGCGGCCCGGCCCGGCCATAAGAGGCGGCGGCGGGGGGCGCTGGCGGGGGGGGCCATGGCGGGGCCGCGGCTGCTGCTGCTGCTGGCGGGGACCCTGCGCGCCGCCCGCTGCTGCCCCAGCCCCGGTACCGGCCCGGTGAGCCCCGACCGGGGGTTCGGGCTTCTCGGGGAGGCGGGGGCCGGCTTTGTGGAGGCCGGGGCTGCCGTGACCCCCCCGCGTTCTCCCCCTCCACAGGCCGCCGCCGCCCCCCCGGGGCCGCCCCCCGCCGCCGTCCTGGGCGCACTGCTCCGCTCCCTGCAGCGGCCCGGCCGCAGCCCCGGGCCCCTCCAGCCGCAGAGGTGAGCGGGACGGGGGGTGGGGGGACACCGGGGGGACCCCGGGGGGACCCCGCGGCTGGGGGGGACCCGCGTGGTTTGAGGGCACCAGCGGGGGGGCCGGGGGGGGGGTCCCCCTTGGTGTCTGTCCCTGAACTTCTCCGTACGCGTGTCCCTGTCCGTCCCACTGCCCCCGACTGTCCCCCCGCCCCCCCCCCCCCCCGTCTGCCCCGCTGCCTGTCCCTGCCCGGCCCCGTCCCTGCCCATCCCCATCGTACCTGTCCCTGTCCGTCTGTCCATCTTCTTCCATCCCTCTGTCCCCTTTTGTCCCTCTGTCCCCATCTGTCCGGCCCCATCCATCCAAGCATCTGCATCTTCATCCGTCCATCCATCCCCGGCCGGCCGGCCGGCGGGTGCCAGCAGTGCCGTGTCCCCACTGCAGGTTGGGGCAGGGGGGGGCCCAGGCCCGGCTCAGCCCCCGCAGCTGGGACCCCCCGGCTGCCCCGTTCTGGACCATGGCAACGCCACAGCGCTTCGGCCGCCGCCGCTGAGCTCCGTCCGTCTGTCCCGGAGCCGTCTGTCTAGAAAGCCGTCCGTCCGTCCGTCCGTCCATCGGTCCGCGGCTCCATCTGCCACCCAATAAACTGGTGCCTCTCACCCCTGAACGCTCGCTCTGCTTTTGCTTCTGGGGGATGGAGGGGGGGAACCTCCCACCTTTCTGCCCCCCAACACTCCACACCTGCCCCCTGTGCCCCCCACCCCCACCCCCCCCCGCAAAGAGACACCAACGCGGGGAGTTTACAAACCCCCCAGCTTTATTCCCAGGGGCTGGTTGGCGCCCGGGGACCCTCCTCGCCCCGGGGGGGCCAGGACGGAGGGTGCCCCCAGCCCTGAGGTCTGTCCGGGCTCCATGCTGGGGGGCCACGTCTGTCCATCTGTCTGTCAGCAGGTCCAGGGGCCCACAGGGTGCATCACTGGGGCCGGGGGGGTCTGGGTGTCCATGGGTGGGTCTGGGTGTCCACCAGTAGGTCCCAGCATCCATCCAGAGCTCTGCGCGTCCGTCAGTGAATCCAGGGGTTCGTCTGTGGGTCCCTCAGAGTGTCCGTGGGTCTGTCCAGGTGTGGGTGGGGGGCTCACTTGCCCCCCGCCATGATGCGGAGGTACTGGAGGGCGTTGCGGGCAGCCTGGGAGCGGGCACCATCGCGGGAGGGGGCCGCACCGTGGCACACGGTGGCCGGCTGTGTCGACAGCTCCACCAGGCACTGGTGCAACCCACTGAGGCTCAACGCATCTGGGGCGGCAGGGGGGGACACACAGGGATGAGCCACCGTCACCACAGAGCCCCCCCAAACGCCCCACGACACCCCCGAGCGTGAGCCGGGGCACACATGGGGCTGGGGGGGTGGCAGGGCAGGGGGGTGCCAGGGCAGGGGGCACTCACCGATGTCAAGGTAGCTGATGGCGAAGCTCTGCTCCTCGGAGAGCTCCTGCAGGAGGGCGCAGGCCCCTGCGCCCATGGGTGCCAGCGGGTGGCTCCGCAGCTGCACGATCTTCTCGCCCGCTGAGTTGCGCAGGGAGTCCCAGGTGCAGCCAGGCGCTCGGCCCCGCAGCCCCTCCAGCCTGGGGCACGCCTGCGGGGACAGGGCACTTGGGGACCCGCCAGACCCCCAGTGGGGACACAGGGACCATCCGGACCCCCCCTCCAGGGATGTGAGGGGCTCAGGGACCACCCAGAGTTGCACACAGGGACACCCAATGGACACGGGGGCTCAGGGAACCTCTGGACCCCCAAGCGGGGACATGGGAACTGCAGGGACCCCGACACAAGGACACCCATGGGGGCTTGGGGAGCACCACGACCCCTGTGCAGCGACACCCCTGAGGGACAGCGGCTCAGGAACCACAGGGACCCTCTGTGGGGACCCTCTGTGGGGACACAGCAGCTCTGACACTGCCAGGACCCCCCACACGGGGACCCCCTTGGGGACAAGATGGCTCAGGGACCCCCATGTGGGGGCTGTTGGGACACACACCCCCTCAGTGTCTTCCTAGGGGACACGGGGGCTTGGAAACTGTGGGACCCCCCTCCAGTTCAGGGACCCTCCATGGGGAACACCCACAGCCACCCAGGGACCCCAAATCCAGAGGGTCCCCCCTAGGTCACCCTTGGGCGAGCCCTTGCCCTACTGCCACCGGACTTTGATCACTGGGGGTCCAGAAGCCCCAAAATAGGGGTTACAGAGGTGCCAGTATCCCCCACTGACCCCTCGGGGTAGCCATGTCCCCATTAACCCGCCCGGGGTGGCCTCGGGGTGCCCGTGTCCCCCATTAACCCCTTGCCGGCTGCGGGGTACCATGGAGAACTGGTCCTCCTCCACCTCGGCCTCGCTGCCCTCCCGCGGCTCCATGGGGACATTGTGGATCCGCACCAGCATCTTGGCGGCCGCGTTGCGCTTCGCCAGCTTCTTGGAGGTGCCGCTGCCTGCGGGGAGGGGACAAGGGACACCACGGTGAGCCTGGCACCCCGTCGTGTCCCCCCACGCACCCAGGGGGTGCCCCAGCCCCCTACCGATCTCCACGAAGCGCTCCACGCGGCAGGTCATGGTGAACTCCTTGCGATGCGCCGGCCCCGACTCCTGCGTCACCGTGTACTCGGGCAGGCGCCAGCCCTTCTGCACCACCAGCTCCTGGGAGGGGGACGCAAATGTGGGGGTCCAGGGAGGGCAGGGCCACAGATCCCCCCTCCCAGAAACGGGGACAGCTGCCCCCAGAAATGAGCTGCCAGCCCCAAAATGGGCAGGGCCAGCCCCAAAATGGGTCTGCTGCCCTAAAAATGGGAATAACCATCCCTGAAGTTGGGATAACTGTCCCTAAAATGTGTCTGCCATCCCCAAAACAGGTGTTTCCATCCTGTTATATATACCCAAAATGGGTATAACTGTCCCCCAAACGGGGACAATCGTCCCCAAAATGCATCTACCATCCCCAAAATAGGGATAACCAGCCCTGAAACAGGGATAGCCAGCCCCAAAATGGGTCTACTCTCCCCAAAACAGGGATAACTGTCCCCAGAATGGACAAGAGCCCCCCTGGCCAGGCAGAGGCAGCCCCCAAAGGTCACTGCCACCCCCAGGATGAGTAAGGTCACCCCCAAAGGGGCATGGGCCCCCCCAGACAGAGATTAGCATCCCCAAAACAGGCTCTTCAATACCAAAATGGGGTCAGCCCCCAAGCTGGAGGGGGGTATGTCCCCTCTTGTCCCCACCTATGGTGTCACCCACCTGCAAAGCCCCCACGGGGTTACACTCCGACTGGGGGGGGGACACGGGCGTCTTCATCTCCAGGGGGGTGCCCCTGCGTGGGGCAGACAGGCACAGCATGAGGGGGGCACGGCGGGAGGCAGCTCTAAGCCCCGCCAAGCCAGGACCCCCGCACTGGGGAAGCAAAGAGGTGTCAGAGGGTGCCGGGAGCCGGGGGGGGACAGGACTGTGCCCCCACTCTGCCCAGCCCCGGCACCTGGCCCCCCACTCCATTACCTGGGCGAGGGTGGGGGCACGACAGGTGCCAGGGGGGCGGCCGTGGGGCCGAGCTCAACCGGGGGCTCTGGGGGGAAAGGAGAGCTTGGGGATAAAAGGTGAGACGTTAACGCCTGAGCCGGCCCCCCCCAGCACCCTCTCCCCGGCACTCCTTGGGGCCCCCAGCCCCCCAAATCCTGCCAGGCACCCCCAATTCCATTGCGACCCCCAGAGACCCCCTGTTATTCCCCCACACACACCACCAATTCCCTTGGCTCCCCTAAGACACCTGCAAACGCCCACCACACACCTCCAGACCTGCCTGGGTACCCTCAATGCCTACCCAGGAACCCCCAACCCCCCCAGATCCCTTGGAATGCCCAAGCTGCCCCAGAATCCCCAGTCACCCTGGGTAACCCCAAACTCCCCTGGATGCCTTGAACCCCCCCACAGATCCCCCCCCAACTCCCCCGGCGCTGGGTGCTCAGCACGCCTGGGGTACTCCCAAGCCCCTGGGTATCCCCAGACTGCCTGGGCATCCCAGCACCCCAGAGCACCCCACACTCCCCCCAGCACCTCAACACACTCAGCGCCCTCTCCTGGGAACCCGTCACCCCCCCAGACACCCCCCAGTTCCCTCCAAGCCCATCCCGCACTGTATCCTGAACCCCACCCTGACCCCCCAACACCCTGGGGACCCCGTGTCCCCTCACCTGGGCTCCTCGGGGGCGGTGGGCTCCAGCATGTCCCCCCCTTTGAGCAGCTTCAGGGCCACCTCGGCTGCTTTGTGCTTTGCCGCCTTCTTGCTGGGCCCCTGCCCTGGGGGAGACACTGGCTGAGTGAGGAGGGGGGGGACACCTGGGGCCCCCCCAGACCCCTCGCAGACCACAGGCTGTGATTAGGGCTGCTGGGGGGTGGTCCTGGGGGATCCCTCTGCCATAACCCCAGCAGCAGGGTGCCAGGGTGGGTCCCCGAGCATCCCAGGCGTCAGGATCTGAGACAATCCCCCCCAGAACCCACTTTTTTGGGGTCTCAAGGGATCTCTGAGTGTCCCAGACATAACGGTCCCAGGGGATCCCCCACCAAACACACTTTTTGGGGTTCCATGGGATCTCCATATGTCCCAGGCATTGGGGTACAGGGCAATCCCTCACTATGACCCACTTTTTGGGGTCCCAGGAGATCCCTGGGTGTCCCAGGCATGGGGGTCTGAGATGATGTCCCACCACAACCCACTTTTTGGGGTCCCAGAGGATCCCTGAATGTCCCAGATATCACAGTCCCAGCCGATCTTCCCCCCAGGATCCACTTTTTTGGGGCCCCAAGAGATCTCTGCGTGTCCCAAGCATCAGGATCCAAAAGCTATCCCCCACCACAACCCACTTTTTGGGGCCCCATGGGACCCCCAAGTGTCCCAAGCATCGGGATCCAAGGTGATTCCCCCAGCACATCCCCACCATCCTGGGGACAATCCCCATGTCCTCGCCATCCGCCCTGCCACATCCCAAGCAAGTCAGATCCAGGCCACCCTCTCCAGGCCATCCCCCCACTCCGAGGGTGTCGGGGACCCACCAGTGCAGCTGATGTCCCCAACAGTGACACGGAAGGTGAAGTTGGGTTGGTGGGCTTGTCCCTCGGCCTTCAGGAGGTCGTAGCCGGGAGTCTTGCCTATGCGCGTGCCATATTCCTGCAGCAGGCTGATGGGCGTCTTCCCGGGGTTGGCGGCCAGCATCTGCTCCAGGCTGGGGACAGGGCTGTCACCAGCCCACGCAAGGGTCAGCGGGGACAGCAGGGGTACAGGCTGGGGGTAGCGAGGTGGTGGGAGAGGCTGACACGGCCATGGCGCATAGGGATGTGGGGAGAGGGGTGGCATCGCCGCACGGCATGGGGACACAGGGACAAGGATGGAGCCCCCATGGAGCATGGGGACACGGGGACAGGGATGGAGCCCCCTCAACGCAGCCTGGGGACTTGGGAACAGGTCCAGAGCCCCCCCACGCAGCCTGGGGACACGGGGATGGAGACAGGCCCAGAGCCCCCCGCCCCAGCCTGGGGACAGGCCCAGAGCCCCCCCACGCAGCCTGGGAATACAGGAACAGGCCCGGAGCCCCCCCACGCAGCCTGGGGACACGGGGACAAGCCCGGAGCCCCCCGCCCCAGCCTGGGGACAGGCCCAGAGCCACCCCACGCAGCCTGGGGATACAGGAACAGGCCCTGAGCCCCCCCACGCAGCCTGGGGACACGGGGACAAGCCCGGAGCCCCCCGCCCCAGGCTGAAGCCCCCTCACACAGGCCCGGTGCCTGAGGGCTGGGCCCGGTGTAGGCCCCAGCCCACCCCTCCCCATTAAGAACCGGTATGGACGGGGGGATCCCGGGTTTGGGGGTCTATCCCGGATGGCGGGGGGCGGGGTGGGTCCGGTACCTGGGGAAGCCGCCGCTCCGCCTGGCCCCGCCGCCCGCCCCCTCCTCGCTCATCCCCGCCGCGCTCCGTCCCGCCGCCGCGCCGCCCGCGCCGCCAGGGGGCGGCCGCTGCGCGCCGGCGCGGGGCACGATGGGAACTTGGTGCCGAGGGGGATTCTGGGACTACGCGTCCCAGAATCCCCCGCGGCAGGGACCGCTGGGAAGGTGGAGGACACGGGAGGCGGAGCCATGTCGGGGGAGGGAGGCCTGCCTCAGTTTCCCCAATCTGGACGGGGAAAGGAGGGGTGGCAGGGACAGGAATGGACAAGGGACAGTGGGGACAATGGGGTGGGATGGGAATGGACAGACAGGATAGAGACAATGGGGGGAGACAGGGACTGACAAGGGTCAGTGAATGGGGACAGACGGACAGGGGTGGGCAGGGCATGATGGATGGGGACAATGGGGACAGGCAGGGTGGCATGGGGACAGATGGACAGGGACAGACAGCGTGGGACAGAGGGACAAGGGACAGTGGATGGGGACAGTGGGGACAATGGAGTGGGACAGGGACAGACGGACAAGGTGGGACAGGGATGGACAGGATGGGATATGGATGGACAAGGGACAACAGATGGGGACAATGGTGGGACAGGGACAGACGGACAGCATGGGACGGAGAGGGACAGGGGTCAATGGCTGGGGACAATGGAGACAGGCAGGGCTGGACAGGGATGGATAGAGTGGGGACAACAGGGACTGGGAGAGTGGGACAGGGACAGTCTGGGTGGGACTGGGATGGATGGGGACAGACAATGTGGGATGACGACAGGGGGCGGATGGGGACAGGGACAATGTGGTGGGGACAGACGGGGGAGGGCGGGCAGTGATGGGGACAGGCCAGCGGTGACAATGGTCAGACTGGGACCCGCTGGGATGGTCAAAGTGTGACAGGGACAGGGAAGGAGCTGTGGGGACAGTAGGACACCCATACTGGGAGCCCTGGGGACAGAGATGCCTGAACTAGAAGCACTGGAAGCAAACTGGGAGCACTGGGAACAAAACCGCACGCAGACTGGGAGCACTGGGGACAGAGGCACAGGCAGACTGGAAGCACTGGAATTGCACTGGGGCCCTGGTGTGATGCTGGGGCCAGCAGGGGATACCGGGGGGGTCCTAGTCCTGGTGTTGGGAGCTCCTGGGGACACTGGGGGGGGTCCCAGTTCCCGGTGCTGGTGGCCCATGGGAGGTCCTGGTGCTCGTCAGAGCTGATGGGTCCCCGAAGCCAGGGGGGTCCCGAAGCTGGGGGGCCCCGGTGCCAGCGGGGGTGCCGGTGCCGGGCGGTCCCGGTGCTGGGGGGTCCCCGGTTGCCGGTGCCAGGAGTGCCGGTGCTGGGGGGTGCCGGTGCTGATGCCGGGGGTACGGATGCCGGTGGTGCCGGTGCCGGGGGTCCCCGGTTGCCGGTGCCGGGGTGCCGGTGGTACCGGTGCCGGTGGTGCCGGTGGTGCCGGTGCTGGGGTGCCGGTGGTGCCCGGGTGATGCCGGCGGTGCCGGGGGTCCCCGGTTGCCGGGGCCGGGCCGGGGCGGGGCGGGCGGGGCGGGGCCGCGCCGAGCGCCGGGCGGGGCCGTTCCGCGCCGCTCGCCCTGACCGCGGCCCCGGCCCCGGTACCGGCCCCGCCCGCCCGCGCCCCGGCCCCGCCGGGCCCAGCCCCGGCCCCGGCACCCCCGGCACCGCCGACATCACCCCGGCACCACCGGCACCCCCGGCCGAGGGGCCCGCACCCCCCCAGGTACCGGCGCGGGGCCGCGGGCAGCGGTGGGGAGGCCGGGGGGGGGGCACGGCGGTGTGGGGGGGTAGGACCAGGGATGCGGCCGGGATGGAGGGTTGGAAGGGGTGTCCCGTGCTCCCCTCCCCCCGCCGCGCCCCCTCCCCTCCCCCGCCTCACAGGGCCCGGGGGGGCCGCGCCCTCCCCTTCCCCCTCCCCGGAGGCGCGGGCGGGCGAAGGGGGGCCCAGGGACACCAGCGGCCTCTTGCACACGCGCGTGCCCCCCCGCATGCGTGAGCTGCTTTTGCACACGCGTGAACAGCTCCGTGCACACGTATGACACCTCCGTTGCAGACGTGCTTGCACACGCGCGTGCAACGCCCGCAGGCATGCATGCCCCCCTGCATGGATGTGCGGCCCTTGCACTCTTGTGCACCGCCTTGCATGCACGTGTGCACCCGCTGCACACAAGAGTGCCCACCCCTTGCACCTGCTGTGCACACCCGTGCATGTGTGTGCACCCCTTGCATGCATGTGTGCATACCTGTGCACCCCTAACACACACCTGCACCACCTTGCACACGCGTGAGCACCCTCACGTGTCTGTGCATGCCCTCGCACCTGCATGTGCAACCCTGCATGTGTGTGCACCCCTTGCACGCATGTCTGCGCCCCTGCACACCTGTGCCCTCCCCGGCACCTGCATTGCCTTGCACACACGTGTGCACCCTTGCGGCGTGCGCAGCCCTGTGCACACACGTGTGCCCTGCTCCGTGGGTGTGCGCCTGTCACAGGCCTGTGCAGCCGCTTGCACACGTGTGTGCCCCCCACGCACAGGCGTGAGCCCCTCGCAGCCCGTCCCGCTCCCCCCACCCTTCTCCTTGTCGCGACAGGGCGCCATGTCCCGACATGCCATGTCGGTGGGGGCGCTCTCTTCCCCACTTCCCTCCTCCAGCTCCGCGCTGTCACGACATGGGGCCAGGGCTGTCGCATGTCGTGACAGATACACCCACACCCACACACCCGCCCCCCCCGGGATGCTGGTTCCCCACTTGTGCCTCAGTTTCCCCGTGCGGAGCTGCCGGGGGGGTGCGGCGGGGAGGAGGCTGCATCCCTTACCGGGATGACGTCACCGCGTGACGTGATGTCACCACGGGGGGGACACGACACCTGGAGGGGCGGGGCGTCTTGTCGCCTGTGTCCCCCCCCCCTCCCCCGGCCCCGGACGGCTGGGTCCCTCGGGGTGACAGTAAGCCCCGCCCACGCCCCCCCGCGGTGACTCACACCCCCCCCACACCTAATTTTAGTGATGACCTCATCTGCCGGTTCCACTGTTGCCATGGCAACTCTACACACACACACACACACACACACCCCCCCCCAATTTTCTGGGGAGCTGGATCGAGTCTGACCCACCCCCGGCCACCTGGGTCCCCCACCAGCCCTGCCTCAGTTTCCCCTGTCACGTTTGCTCGCCGTGTGTGGCCTTGCACGCTTGTGCACACTTCTGCAAGCTCGTGCAGGCCCCTGCGTGCTCTTGCATGCTTGTACACTTGCTTGCACGCTCCTGCACGCTCCTGCGTGCTTGTGCGCATGCCTGAACGCTCCTGCACACTCCTGCACACTTGGGCACACCTTTACCTGCTCATACACCCTCTTGCACACTCATACCTCCTCTTGCACGCTCGTGTGCCCTCTGTGCATTATGGAGGGCCTCTTCCAGCCCTCCTCCCAGCCAAGCGGGGCGCACAAGCGTAGGGGTGCATGCGGGTGTGAGGAGGGGTGCGCGTGTGCAAGGGGGCATGCATGCCTAAACTAGGGGTGCACACACAGTGTGGCATCAGGAGAGGGGGTGCATACACTTGTAGGGGTACACACACGTGTGCAAGGGGCTACACGTGCCTGCAAGAGGTGCCCACGGGCATAGGGCTGCACATGGGGGTGTAAGGGGGTGCACGTGTGTGTAAGGGGGTGCACGTGTGTGTAAGGGAGTGCACGTGTGTGTAAGGGGGTGCACGTGTGTTTACGGGAGCATCCAGGTGCAAGGGGGTGCTGATATGTGCTGGGGATGCACACACACGTGGGCTGTACACAGGAGTGCAAAGGGGGTGCAGGTGCATGTAAAGGGGTGCCCATGGGTGCAAGGAGGTGCACACGTGTGTGGGGCTGCACATGGGGTGCACAGAGGTGCACACGCGTGCCAAGGGGTGCCTGTGCATGCAGGGAGGGGCACCGGCGGAGCTGCACAGAGGCACGAAGGGCGCAGGCGGCTGCACGGGGGTGCCTATGGGTGCAAGGAGGGGGGGGGGGGCTGCACCCCCAATCCCACTGACAGCCCCTCCCGCAGGCCAGGGGGCAGCGGAGGGGCGCGGGGGGCCCCCGCCATGGCCTGCCTGCACGAGACGCGGACGCCCTCGCCCTCGCTGGCGCTGGCCTCGGATGGGACCCCGGAGCAGGAGCTGACCCCTACGCAGTGCGTGCTGCGCGACGTGCTGCCCGCCGCCCCCGCCGCCCCTGCCGCCCCCGCCGAGGCCTGGCCCCGCCGCGGGCCCCCCCGGCACCCTGACCTGGGGCCCGAGGGTGCGGGACCCCTGGCCGCCGAGGCCGCCCACCTGCGGTGCCAGGCTGGGGGGGGGTTCCTGGAGGGGCTTTTTGGCTGCCTCAAGCCCGTCTGGACCATGATCGGCAAAGCCTACGCCGCCGAGCACAAGCACCCCCAGGAAGGTGAGGGGGTGCAGCGTGGGTGCTGCGGGGTCAGGGGGGAGCGAGGGAGGATGCTATGGGACAGGGATTGGGGTGCTGGGGTGCAGAGGGTGCAGTGCGGTGGGGTGGGAGCCGTAGGGCTGGGCTGAGGGTGCCAAGGGGGGGCCTGCACCCAGGCTGTGCCAGCATGTGGGTGCCCCAGGGGTGCCGGGGTGTGGGTACCACGGCCGTGGGTGCACCAAGGATGCTGGTGTGTGGGTACCATGGCCGTGGGTGCCCCAGGGGTGCTGGTGCCTGGGTGCCATGGGTGTGAGTGCCCGCAGACCCCTGGGAGGTGCCATTCGAGGAGATCCTGGACCTTCAGTGGGTGGGCAGTGGGGCGCAGGGTGCCGTCTTCCTGGGCCGCTTCCATGGTGAGGAGGTGGCTGTGAAGAAGGTGCGGGACCTCAAGGAGACTGACATCAAGCACCTGCGCAAGCTCAAGCACCCCAACATCATCACCTTCAAGTGAGCACGGGTGCTGCTGGCACCGGCGTGGGGTGTGGGCAGGGGTATGGGGACACCGCAGGTACAAGGCATGGGGACAGCATGCACGTGGCATGGGGCATGGTCATGGACTGTGTATGTGGCATGGGCAAGCCATGGTCATGGGCACACGGCATGGACATGGCACGGACAAGCCATGGGCACGGGGCATGTGGGCACAGAGCACAGACACAGCACGGGTGTGGGGCGGAGTGTGAACATGCCATGGGCATGGGGCATAGACACGGGCATGCCGTGGGCGTGAGGGATGGAGGCATGTGCATGGCATGGGCATGAACGCAGCATGGGCCATGGATGCGCCATGGGCAGAGGGCATGGCATGTGGCGTGGCCATGGAGGACACCATGGGCACAGGGCATGACACGGCCTGGGCGTGAGCACAGCATGAGGTATGGACGTGCCACAGGCAAGGGGCATGGACACAAACATGACATGGACACGGCAGGGGCATGAGCATGAACGTGGTGTGGGCATGGACACAAACTTGGCATGGACATGGCAGGGGCATGGGCACAGAGGTCATGGACATGACATGGGCACGGGGCACCAACACAGCGTGTGCATGGGGAGCACCAGCATGGCATGGACCTTGGTGGGCAGGGCACAGCATGGGCACGGGGCACACCAGCGTGTCCCACGTGTGGCACAGGGGACGGCCACACATGGGACAGCTCTGTCACAGGCAGGGCACTCTCGGGGCAGTGCAATGTGGGTGCAGATGGGTGCCCCAGTATCCCAGTGCTACTGGGAGTCTGGGTGCAGAGGGGTGCCCACGGTGCAGATGGGTGCTCCTAGTGCCAATGGGGGGGCTTGGGTGCAGGTGGGTGCCCCAGCACTGGTGGGTGCTGGCAGATACCCATGCAGATGAGTGCCCTGGAGAAGAAGGGTGCCCTGGTGGTGCTGGGTGCTGCCAGGTGCCCTGGCGGTGCTGGGCAGCAGGTGCTGAGGGTGCCGCTGTGCCCGCAGGGGTGTGTGCACCCAGGCACCCTGCTACTGCATCATCATGGAGTTCTGCGCCCAGGGCCAGCTCTACGAGGTGCTGCGCGCCGGGCGCAAGGTCACCCCCTCCCTCCTTGTCGACTGGTCCATGGGCATCGCCGGCGGCATGAACTACCTGCACCTCCACAAGATCATCCACCGCGACCTCAAGTCACCCAAGTGAGGAGGGCTGGGGGCTCGGACAGCACCCATGGGTGCTGGGGTGGGTGACCCTGGTGATGGCATGCCTGTGGTGGGGACATGCATGTGGCAGTTGCATGATTGTGGCAGTGCCATGCCTGTGGTGGTGTCTTGTCCTCGGTGGCTGCATGCCAGTGATGGTCGCATGCTTGTGGCGGTGCCGTGTCCATGGTGGTGACATGTCCATGGTGGTGGCATGTCCTTGCTGGTGCCCTGTGCCCATGGTGGTGCCATGTCCATGGCAGTTGCATGCCCGTAGCAGTGCCATGGCTGCGGTGGCTGTGTGTCTATGGCAGTGACACGTTCACAGCATTGATGTGTCTGTGGCAGTGCAGTGACTGTGCTGGTTGCTTGCCCATGATAGTTGTGTGTCCACGGCAGTGCCATGCCTGTGGTAGTTCCGTGCCCATGGCAATTGCTTGACCGTGGCAGTGCTGTGTCCACGGTGGTGGCATGCCACAACAGGACCATGCTCATGGCATTCACATGCCCATGACAGTGCCGTGCCCGCAGTGGTGCCACGTCCATGTTGGTGCTGTGGTGGTGCCACATCTGCGATGGTGTTGTGCCCATGGTGGTGGCTTGCCCATGACCTGGTGATGCTCATAGCAGTTGCGTGCCCATGTCGGTGCCATGCCAGTGTCAATCGTGTGTCATTGGTGTGGTGCTGGCGTGGCACTGAGCAGGTGCCCCCCAGCATGCTCATCACCTACGACGACGTGGTGAAGATCTCGGACTTTGGCACCTCCAAGGAGCTCATTGACAAGAGTACCAAGATGTCCTTTGCTGGCACCGTGGCCTGGATGGCACCCGAGGTCATCCGCAACGAGCCTGTCTCCGAGAAAGTTGACATCTGGTGAGGACACAGGGACCTTGGGGACATGGGGACCTTGGGGACACCAAGGAGCTGTGGTGGCACTGGGGACACAGCAACACACGGGGCTTTGGGAGGCAGTGGGGACACTGGGGGGCACAGGAGGCACTGGGGACAATAGGAACGGGAGACACTGCGGGGACATCAGGGACATGTGAGGCCTCAGGAGCACTACAGGGGACCAGGGATGGGGACATTTGGGATACTGGGAGGGATGTTGCAGGGACAGGGGACATCAGGGACCACAGGAGCAGCAGGGGACAGAGGGGACACCAGCATGGGCAGAGGCAGGGAGGGGACACAGGGCAAGGGGGATGAGGGGACAGTGGGAGGACGCTGGGAGTGACAGGGGCCATGGGTGCTGGTGCCCCCAGGTCCTTCGGGGTGGTGCTGTGGGAGCTGCTGACGGGTGAGATCCCCTACAAGGATGTGGACTCATCGGCCATCATCTGGGGGGTGGGCAGCAACAGCCTCCACCTGCCCGTCCCCTCCGGCTGCCCCGACGGCTTCAAGGTGCTGCTGCGCCAGTGCTGGTGAGTGCGTCTGTGGGGACACCCCACCATGGGGCACACTGCCATGGGGACAGCACAGCACGGGGACAGCCCACTATGGGGACACCTCCCTTGGGGACATACCATGGGCACCCATGCCATGGATGCGTCATGCCATGGAGGACCCCACCATGGGCACCCCACTGTGGGGACCACCATGAGGGACCTGCCGTTGGCACCCCAACGCGGGCAGCGCAGGGGGGACCCTGGTCACAGTGGTACCCCCACCCTAGGGGTGTGCCCAGGGCCACCCCATGCCAAGCTGCACCCCATGTGGCCTGTGCACCCTTCTCTGTGGTCCCCCAAAGCCTCAACACCCCCATAGCTCCCCCCCCCCAGCACCCAGGCACCCCCCCACCCGCACCCAGCACCCTGGCACTCCCCCCAGGAACAGCAAGCCCCGGAACCGGCCGTCCTTCCGGCAGATCCTGCTGCACCTCGACATCGCCTCTGCCGATGTCCTCTCCACCCCGCAGGAGACCTACTTCAAATCCCAGGTACCAGCACCCCAGGACCCCAGCACCCTGGGACCGCCGGCACCCCGGGACCCCCAAACCCTGCAGGAGACCTGCTGCAAATCCCAGGGACTGTGAGGGCTGCTGCAGGGACAACTGATGCCCACAGCAGCTGGTGCCCAGGATGCCCGGTATATCCCAGTGCTCGTGGTAGCCATGCCCAGTGTATCCCAGTGCCTCGAGTAGCTGCAGCCAGGTCATGCAGTGCCCAGGGTACCTGGTGCCTGGGGTATCTTGTGCCCAGGGTGCCCCGTGCCCAGAGTAGGTGGTGCCCAGTGCCTGGGGTAACTGGTGCCCAGGGTGCCCAGTGCCCATGGCAGCCGGTGCCCCGGGTGCCTGGTGCCCGTGGTAGCTGGTGGCGGGAGTGCCCCATGCCCAGGATAGCTGGTGCCCAGTACCTGGAGTGCCCAGTGTCCGCAATAACTGGTGCCCAGGGTGCCCCATGCCCACGGTAGCCAGTGCCCGTGGTAGCCAGTGCCCAGTGCCCACGGTAGCCGGTGCCCGGGGTGCCCGGTGGCCACGGTAGCCGGTGCCCGTGGTAGCCAGTGCCCACATACCACAGGCGGAGTGGCGGGAGGAGGTGAAGCTGCACTTTGAGAAGATCAAGTCGGAGGGGACATGTCTGCACCGGCTGGAGGAGGAGCTCATCAACCGCCGGCGCGAGGAGCTCCGGTGGGGCCCGTCCGCGGGACACGGGGACGCTGGGAACACGGAATGCTGGGGACACTGTGGGCATCAGGGGCGCGTAGAGGGGCGAGGGGCTGGGGGTATCGGAGGGTGCCGTGGCGCAGGGAGAGCTGTTGGGTCCCTGTCACTTTGTGTGGTGGGTGCCATGGGACGCGTGTGCTGACACCACGCGTGCCCTGGGCGCTAGGCACGCGCTGGACATCCGGGAACACTACGAGCGCAAGCTGGAGCGCGCCAACAACCTCTACATGGAGCTCAGCGCCCTCATGCTGCAGCTGGAGCTCAAGGAGAAAGAGCTGCTCAGGTGAGGGGGCCCTTCCAGCACCCACCAGCACCCCTCGCACCCACCAGCACCCCCTCTGCCCATCCCATGGCCGCCCCATTGCCATGGTCAACACTACACCCACCCATGGCCATGGCCAACCTTACAGCCACCCCATGGCCGTGACCAACCCTACAGCCACACCATGGCCACGGCCAAACCAATAGCACCCCATGGCCATGGCCAACGCTGTATCTACCCCGTGGCTGTGACCAACCCTATAGCCACCTCATGGCCATGGCCAACCTGATACCTACTCCATGGCCATGAGCACCCCTATACCCACCCTGTGGCTTCCCTGAACCCATGGCCAGCCGTTACCCCATGGCCACTAGCCCAAGGCCATGGCCACCCCACCCCACGCTGCCTCCCCGGGGGTGGGTGCCCACGCGTGGCCCATGGCAGGCGGGAGCAGGCACTGGAGAAGCGCTACCCTGGGCTCTTCAAGCCGCGGGCACCACGGGGGCTCCTGCACGGCAACGCCGTCGAGACCCTCATCAAGAAACGCAACGTCCCCCAGAAGCTTTCACCCCACGGCAAGCGGTGCGGCCGGACGCCTGGGACGGGATGGGGGGTGGACTCTGGGTCCTTTGGGTGGGGGGGCTGGCGGGTCAGGTGCCTGGGTGCTTTGGGTTGGGGGGAGCATGGACATGGGGGTCCCTCAGGGTTGGGGGTGTGTCTGGAGACATGGGGGTCCTGGTGGGGCTGGGAGCCCGGACACCTGGGTCCTTTTGCGGGGGGTTCTGGGGGCTTGGGTGCCTGGGGTCTTTGGGGAGAGGGGCTGGCGTGTGGATGCTGGGGTCCTTTTGCGGGGGGGATGCTCTGCGGGTGCAGATCCCTGGGGTCTTTGGGGAGGTGGGTCTGGGGGTGCAGATGCTGGTGTCCCTTGGAGGGGTGGGATCTAGACATGAGGGTCCCTCCTGGCTGGCTGGGGGGTGTCCCTTGGAGGGGTGGGATCTAGACATGAGGGTCCCTCCTGGCTGGCTGGGGGGTGTCCTAGGGGCTGGCAGACGCCTGGGTCCCCGTCCGCAGCCCTTCCCCTTGTCTGTCCCTCCCCCCCCAAGACCCGACATCCTGAAGCCGGAGGTGCTGCTGCCCAAGCTGGATGCGGCCATGGCACAGGTGGCCCTGCCGGGGTGTCCCAAGGGCCCCCCCTCGCCCGGGCGCAGCCGCCGGGCCAAGGGCCGCCATCGCAAAGCGGGACCCCGGGGGGGCTGCGGGGAGCCAGGCCCCGAGGCTGGACCCCCCCGGGGGCTCGCCGGCCCCCCTCCAACCACCACCGGCCCCGATCTCCTTGGGGGTACCCTGGAGGCTGTGGGTGCCCCCCCAGCCACGGTACCTGATGCAGGACCTGAGGGGGCAACAGGTTCCCAAGGGTCCCCCCCACCGCAGCCCCCCGTGCCCGGTGAGCCTGAGCGGGAGAGCGGGGCCGGCCGGGGGGGGAAAGTGGGGGCCGGGCAGCACCTCACCCCCGCAGCACTGCTGTACCGCGCGGCTGTCACCCGTGGGCAGGTGAGAGCCCCCGACACCTGGGTCCCTTCCCTGGGGGGCTGGGGAGGGGGCAGGACCCCCAGGTCCATCCCAGCAGGGGGAAGTGGGATGGATCCCTTCTGGGGAGGGGTTGGAGGGGGGGTCCCTCCTGCAAAGGAGGGATCAGGACCCTTGGGTCCATCCTGGAGGGGGGGGGGGGGGGGGGGGGGGGCGGTGTCAGGACCCCTGGGTCCATCCTCGGGGGGTTTCAGGACCCCTGGCTCCCTCCTGGGGGGAGGGGGCCAAGACCTCTGGGTCTCTCCTGGGGGGGCAGGAGGGGGCCAAGACCCGTGGGTCCTTCCTGGGGTGGTGGTGGGGGGTGAGGACCCCCGGATCCCTCCTGAGAGGCAGCAGGAGGACCCCAACGCCCCTCCCCGCCCCTCCACCAGAAGCGGGGGGTCTCATCAGAGGAAGAGGAGGGTGAAGTGGACAGCGAGGTGGAGCTGCCACTGCGGCAGAGGTGGGTGCTGACACCCCCGCCTCCCCGGGTGCGTTTGGGGGTCTGTGGGTGCTCAGGCACCTGGGGTAGGTGCAGGGGGGTCTGTGGGTGCCCGGACATGGGGGTCCTCACCGCTCCCAACACCCCTTCCTCCCCAGGTGGCCCCCGGGCATGAGCAAGCGCCAGTCGCTGTCGACCTTCAGCTCGGAGAACTTCTCGGACGGGGACGGGGACGAGGGGCACACGAGCGAGCCCTCGCACAGTGCCACCCCCGACGTGGGCAGCACCAACACGGACGAGCGGCCCGACGACCGCTCCGAGGACCTGCTCTCCCAGGGCTCCGAGATCCCCCTGGATGCCGCCGCACCCCCCGAGGGTCCCGGCCGCCGTCATGGGGGGCTCAGCCCCAAGGTGATGCCCCAACCCCGGGGTGGGTGCCAGGGAGCACCCACAGTCCCCCAGGGATGGGTGACAGCATGGGGTGAGGGGTCCCTAAGGGCCCCCCAGGGCTGGAACTACGGGGTGGGGGTCCTCAAAGTCCCCCAAGATGGGGCTAGAGGAAAGGGGCCTCCCAGAGATGGGTGCCATTGCGTGGGGGTCCCTAAGGGTTGGAACTATGGGGTGGGGGTCCTCAAGGTCCCCCAGGATGGGGTTAGTCAGGGGAAAGGGGTCTCCCAGAGATGGGTGCCATTGGGTGGGGGTCCCTAGGGTCCCCCAGAGCTGGGCACTATGGGGTAGGGGGTCCCCTGAGCCCCCCAGGACGGGGTTAGCAAGGGGAAGGAGAGGGGAGTCCTCCTCTATGGGGAGGGGGGGACCCACTGAGGAAGGCAGGACCAGGTGCGATGGGGAACGGGGTCCCCAGAGCCCCCCAGAACCAAGTACTGGGGGAGGGGGTGATATCCCAGGGCCCCCCACCAAGGGTGGACATCATGGGCAGGTGGTCTCAAGGGCTCCCCAGGACATACCCCAGGTATCTCGGGGGGGGGGGGGGGGTCCCCGGTGTCCCCCAGGATGAAGTACTGTGGGGAGGGAGGGGTCTCCTAAATCGCTGGGCAGGGTCCCCCAGGCCCCCCCCCAGGACAGATACCATGGGGTGGGGATCCCCCAAACATTAGAGGCCATGGAGAGGGGGCTCCTCAGGTCTCTGCCCTGCAGAGGTGGGGGTCCCCAACACCCCCAGGACCAGCTGTGGGGCAGGGGGAGACCCTGAAGATGTTTAACCCCCCCCCCATTTATGCCTGTCCACCCCACCCCCAGGTCTCTGAGGACTCTGACTGCGACAGCGCAGAGCTGGACCACTCAGGCAGCGGCGAGGGGCCCCCCCGGCCCACAGCCCCCCCCGGCCTGTGACCTGTCCCCACCACCACCACCCTGCACACCCCCCACTTGTACAGCCCCAAATATTTATATAAATATCTATCGATCTCTACAGAAAGCTCTGTGCTGTCTCTGTGCCTGGGGGGGGAACAGGGCTCAGGGAGGGGGCACAGGGGTCACAACGGGTGTGTTGGTTTTTTTTTTGGGGGGGGGGGGGGGGGGGGCGCGCACAGCAAGAGCAGGGGTAGATGTTGACTACCTCCCTTTTCTGTTTACGTAGCCCCTACCATAATAACCCCCACCCCAGAGGGGTTACAACCCAGTGAGCTGTTTTTTGGGGGTAGGGAGGCAGCATATAAAGAGCTGAGCCCCCCTACAGTCCCACTGCTCCTTTACCAGTGGAACTGGGAACACTGGGTGGTGGCAGAGACCCAAGTGGGGGACAGCCGCTTTCACCCCTGTGAAGCAAAGGAGGGTCCCAGGTGGACGTCAGGCTGAGGGGGCAGGTAAAGAGGTAGAGACACCCAGCGGGGACACTGGTTTCCATTAAAGACCAGTTTGCAGGGTAGTGGGAAAAGGAGGGAAACCCCCCAAAATGCAGCTGGAGTATCAAAAAGCCTCCCCCCTCCCCCCCACCCCGGGGGAGGCTGGTTTAATGCAGCCTGGGGAACCCCCTTCCACCACCAGCAGGAACCCAAACCCCAGCTGGACCACCTGGGAAGAACTGGGAAAGGGGGCGGGGTTCAAATAAAGACGGAGACAGGCAGATCCATTAACCAAAATATCCTCCAGTTTCTATTCACAAGGAAAAGCTCCAGTCCATCTTTTTATTAACTTTTTTTTTGAAAAATTTCCTGACATTACAGAACTAAACTGAAATGTTTCTCTTCCACTCTTACATTTCATGACAAAACAAACTTCATGAGCCGAAAAACAGGGGGTGTGGGGTGGGGGGTGAGGTGGGGGCAGGGAGGAGAGAGAGAAGCTTTATAAAACTAAGATCTGGGGCTCAGCATTTTAACAGCTGAACAGAGAAAGGAATTAAAATGCTTGTAATTCAAAACAAAACAATTTAAACAAAAAACCAAAACAAAAAAAAAAACCAAAACAAAAAATAAACCTCATGAGTGGCCGCGGAGAGCATGGAGGAACCAAAAAATTTACAAACTAGTTAAAACCTGGGGCTGGCTGCTAAGGGACTACACAGATGGATGGTGAGGTGAGGCCGAGGGTCCGCGTCGGGGCCCCTAGCTGCTTCCCATGCCCCCGGTCTCCGAGGAGAGCCTGCAACGAAGAAAAGGGCGTCAGAGGGGACCCCGGCTGGGGGGGGGAACAGGAGGAGGAAGGATGGGGCGCAAGGGAGGAAAGGCTTCCCCGTGGGGAGCGCGCTGGAGGGGGGACAGTCCCCCAGGGAGGGAAGGGAGGAGGTTTCTGGGGTGCGGGGAGTTGCTTTATGCACAAGCAGCAGGGGAGATGCAGCAAGGAGGGGGGCACCCCCTGACTGTCCTCCCCAAAACAGAGCCAGGGGCTCCCTGGGGACTCTGCCAGGGAGGGCTGCGGCCGGAGCGAGGGCACCAGCAGGCTCTGCTCCAAGCAGCGAGGGCAAAGCTTTTGGGGTGCAGACACCCAGCAGAAGGGGGACGCCGAGGTGCCCTGGGCACCCCAGGGCGCAGGCAGGCAGGAATTTGGCAGCGATTCCTGCAGGGAAGGGAGAGCACAAGGGGCAGGGGGGCTCTACCCCCACCAGGGACCCCCTGGAGAACAGAGAGGGAGGGGGGACACACGCACAATGCAAGGGGGTCCCCGAGCAAGCAGGGACAACACCAGCACCCCCAACCCACACAGAGCATCCCGGGGAGCTGCCACCTCCACGGCTCAAAGCTTCTCCCTCCCTGCAATTTTTTTTTTTGGGGGGGGCACCCCAACCTGGGTGGCAGTGAACCCCCCCAGCAAGAGGGCACCCCATGAGGCCCCCTCCCCGGGGCTCAGCCCCCCGCCGTCGGCACAGATCTAGCAGAGCAGATTCTCACCGTGGCAACTTTATTACAGGTACAGACATTAAAGAGAGACAGGTGAGGCCGCGAGCCCCGTGGGCAATGTCACCAGGAATGCAATTAAATCCCAACTTGTTTATTCGGTAACGAACCCCCTCCCTCCACCCCCCCACCCCCCTCCCCAAAACCACGATTGCAACCAAGCTACTAAAAAAAAAAAAAAAAAAAAAAAGAGGAAAAGGAAAAAAAAAGCAACAGCTACAAGCTAGCAGGATCAAGAAGGAATCAAACAGATCACTAGATGCCGGGCTGGGACACAGGGAAAATAGTCTCCCAGCCAGCAAGAAAACTCCACTCTAAGAAACATCACAAGCTCACTTTGGAGTAAAAAGGAGGAGGAGAAAAAAAAATATTAAGAAAAAAAACACAAAAAGAAAAAGAGGAAAAAAAAAAATTGCTCTTCCAAGTCTCCTCTACGGGGTCTCCATGCTGCCACCAATCTGCTGGTCCTCTAAGGCCACAAGCAGACTCAGTAAGGAGAAAATCTCTGCTTTTCCGCTTTCAGTTTGTTAGTGACACATGGCACAGCTGGAGCGGAGGTACCCTTAGCAGCAGACACAACATTTAGAGCCAGGAGAGGGACAGGTTTCATGCCAAGCAGACTGGAGACACAAGGGGCAGTCGGAAGAGGGTTGGGGAGGCTGGCGGGTGCTTCGGAGGCCCCCGCTGTGGCGAGCGAGGGGGTGGTGGTGGAGGAGGAAGAAGAAGAAGGGGTGGAGGGTTGAGAGAGGTTGATGCTGAGGTGGTCAGGGATCGTGACGGAGGCTGCCTGGGAGGAGGGTTTAGCGCTTTCTAAACTGTAACAGAGGAGAAAGGAACAAAAAAAAAAAAATACGGGTGGGTGGAAGGGAACACCACAAAAAAAAAAGCACAGGACAAACAGCGTCAAATCGCACGAGCCGAGCTCGGGGAGGGAGGGAGGGAAGGAAGGAGCGGCACCCTCCAAGCCACACCGGGACCCCCCGCAACCCTGGGCCAAGCCACTGGCTCAGCAGCGAGGCCATCCCAGTGCCCCAGAGCCAGGCACCTCAACGCAACCAGTGTGGAGCAAGTGGCATGAGCCAAAGTAAAAATAATAAAAAAAAATAAAAAAAAAAGAAATCACAAGTGGCTTCTGTTCTGCTCCCCCTTGGGAGCAGGCTGGAGCTGCCACACCAGCCCAGCATCGACCCACACGACACGGAGCGGTCACAAGTCCCTGCACCAGTGCGGGGCTCTCCCAGCCACTCGCCTCCATCCAGAGCCCCGGGGGCTGAGGACCACGGAGGGCATCGCTCCCAGCCCGGCCCGTCGCAGGGAGCGTAGGACACCACAGCAAGATGGGTCTGAGCACGGGGAGCCCAAGCCGGGCCCTCAGTCCCCACTGCGGCAGCGCTCGCCGCAGCGTGCCGCATGGCGGGCAAGCGGCCAGGCCCCACGCAAGCCAGCCGTGCCCCCACTGGCGCTCGCCGGCCGCTCCCAGGTTATCGGAGCGCAGCCAAGTGCTGCCAGCAGCACCGACCACTCTCCCTAGGATCACGACATTCCGCTGGGAGATAGCCAGGATCTCCGCCAGCAGGCCCAGGGGTGTCCCTCCTCTATCACCCCATGAAAAAGCCCTCGCCACGCAAGCGCCAGGTCGGAACAGCACAGCTCAAACTGCCGAGGGCCCGACAGGGCCAGGCACGGCTTTTAAGCGGCCGCGTGCTCCCCTCGACCCCGTGGCCAGGCCCCTCCCCAGCCGGGTCCGTCACCCTACAGCTTCCCACAGACCAGGAGGCGATCGCACCAGGAAAATGGGACAGCAGGCACAGGGAGGGGGGAAAGGAAAAGGAGGGGAGGAAAAAAAAAAAAACAACAAACAAAAAACCAAACAACAACACAGGAGAGAAAACCCCTTCATTCCATGTGTCAGGGCATGAGGAAGGTCCCAGCCCGGGGAGCAGTACCCCACGGCACGGGCGTGCAGAGCCAGACCCCCGACCCACCGAGTCTCCTCGTCCAGAGACTTACCTGACATTAATTAGATACTGGGCCAAGCTAATGCTCGCTGCAGATCCAGTTATGGTAACCTGCCTGTCAGTAGATCCTTCCACTGGATTGGCAATTTTGATCTGCGCCCCAGACATCTGGCGGATCTCATTGATTTTGGCGCCCTGACGCCCAATGATGCAGCCAATCAGCTGGGGGAGGAAAGCGCCTTGTTAGCGGAAAGAGCCAAGCGTGTTAACCTGTCCTCATCCTCCTCCCTGCCCAGTGTCTGTCCTCCACGGGGACAGGGCTGGCACCTACTGGGGGGGTTAAGGGGCTGAGAAGGGGGGTTCTGCCTCAGAGGTGGCTGCAAGGGGAGAAGGGATGCATGGCCACCAAGAGTGGTCCAAGGAGGCGGTTTGGGGTGCAGCCACAAGCCCTCCTGCAGCTTTGAGGCTGAGAACGGGCAGCCCCACACCCCATCTTGTTTGAAGAAAGGGGGGCAGATCCCGGTGACCCACAGGGATGAGGGGGCAGCTGCCTGCCCGCTGCCCACCAACCCTCCCTCCCCGAGGCGGGCTGGGAAGGAGGGACCCCATGTGCATACTCACATCATTTGGAATGGTGAGTTCATGAGAGGTGGTTTGAGCAGAGGCATCCAAACCTGTTTAGAGACAGGGAAAAGGCAAGAGAAGTTCAGGGGGAGGCGGTGGGATGGGGGGTGCAGCACAGACAGACCGGAGCAGTCAAGCCAGCATTTGCTGCCAGCTTCATGGCTACCTTGAAGACAATTAGAACAGGAGGGGAAGGGCAGAGCAAGCTGTGAGGTTACTCCAACCCTCCCCGCTGCTCCCCACACCTCCTCCCCGACCACCTGCTTCCCCCAGCTGGGTCACCCCGATTTCTCTCCCTCTCGTCCCCCTCCCCACGATATCACCACAGGATCTTCCTTCTGGTCAGGACAGTCCCAGAGCAGCGCGCTCACTGCAGGGGCTCCATGCGGGCACTCAGCTCTGCTGCCCACTCTGTTACCAGCTTCCAAGGGCTACGCTACCCCCCTCCTCCTCCTCCTCGCCGCCACGGCCCCGGCAGGGCAGTGCTATGCCGGCCGGCACAGGCGCTGCAAGGCTACTCACGCCTCAGTTGGGGCCAAGTGCATGTGCTAAGCGGATTTTTTTTTTTTTTTTTGCGTTTTTAATTTTTCTGCCCCCCTCCCCAGCTCGCTCCCTGCTACAGGGAGCAGCGGGAGCCTCAAGACCTCACCCCAGGGCAGGGGTGAAACAGCCTGGGGACACACCAGCAGCCAAGGCAGTTAACGGGGTGCTGTCCCCTCCCTCACCAGCGATTCTGTCACCAGCAGCAAGACGGGGCTCGATCCGCTCCAGCAACTCCTTTGGCAGGGGGAATCGCTCCCCCCTCAGCGCATGGTTGGGGAGGGTAAAGCGAGGGGGCCCAAGGCTTGCTAACAGCCTCAGGTGCTGGACAAGCAAGCCCTCCAACAAGTCCTGCTGCTCTCCACTGTCCAGCTGACTTCTGGGGCACGTACAACCAAGCCAGTCGGTACCTCCAGCCCTTCTAAGGCTCCCCTAACCCCCCCTTTCCCCTCCCATCCGTGCACAAAGGCGGGCAGCATTTAACAGGGAGAATGAGACCCCGGTCAGTATTAATACACAATAGAATTACTACAGATTTTGTTTTTTAATCATTACCCCAATAGCCTTTCACCTCTGGAGAGCTGGATTCAATGCCTGTTAAGATACAAGTGACAATGAGTTTGGCTGTCTCAAGTTTAGAGCCCCAAATGGGTATTTTTAGCCATCTTAGCAAATCTACAGCAAATTTGGTACAACTCAACAGTTGCCTGCTCAGGACTGGAGTAGCCGGAGGGGAGAGAGAGGGTGCTGCATGTTGGGGGGGGTCTCCCGGTGCATTGGCAGAGCTGTGGAGGATGGGAGTGAAGAGGAAGGAAAGCAGCACAGAGGCCCTGCCTGCTCGGTTTTTTTGGTGTATGGTTGGGGGTTCTTTGGTGGTTGTTTTTTTTTCCTCTACCCTCTGCGGCCCACCGCAACTTGCAGAGGCCGATACCAAGTCACCCCCAGAGATGTCGCAACAGAAGTCATTACCTGGCTGGGCTCAGCTCTGGGGGAACGTTTGGTTTTGGTTGGTTGGTTTTTTTTTTTTGAGAGCGCGAGACCCAAGCGGAGGCCCCGTTAGAGAGGAGCCAAGCGGCGGCTCACGGGCTGGCCTTTGGCCCACGCTAGCGTACAGAAGAGAGAAGGAGTTTCCATACCACTGAATCCAGTGTTGCCATGAGACATTGGAAAGTGTGACTGTTGCATTGCCAACTGGTGCAGCTTGGTCAGCTAGAGGGGAAAAAGAGAAAGAAAAAGGCTGATGTTAGCCATTTCCCAAGCCCGGGGGGGCCAGGACTCACAGCACGCACATCAACACAGACACTGCCAGTGGCACCGGGTCCCCTCCCCGGCCCCTCCGTACACGGCATGGCCCTCTCCACATGGAGAGGGGGAAGGCGCCAGGCCAAGGTGGGCTGTGGGGGCAGGGCTGCGCCCACCCCCTGGTGAAGCGAGGTATGAAAGGAGCTCAACGGAGAAAAGCAGAGAGGAGCAGGAGACGAGACAGCAGGGTGCTCACACCACACCATGCAGGGAGTGGCAGGGGGGACAGGGGTGCCATGACGGGAGATGGGGATGGAGCCCGGCTCGGTTCAGCTGCCGGAGTAGCTCTTCTAGCCCAGCTTCCTTCTAGCCCTTCTTCTCCCTGGCCTGGTGCGTCAGAGCCGCCCCCCCTTGCTGGTCTAAGGGTGCCAGGAGCAGAGATCGGCCCCCACTGAGCCTGCAACGAGCCTACAGGATGAACATGGGTGCCAGAGGATGGTGGTGTCCAACAGCAAGCTGGGACAGCGCCCGCGGGAGAGGCGGCCCCTGCCTGGACTGTCACTCCTCTCCCAAACGGTCCCCGACAGGCTGGCAGCAGCCTGGGCCGGGCCGGATCCAACCCCCCCCCGCGACTGCCACCTGCGACTGCTCGCTGGGCCAGCTGTCCCCTGCCCCAGGAGAACCACCATGACAGTGAACCATCATGTGCTGTTTTTGTTTTCTCTTGACAGGCTGCGGGCCAAATTTGGGGGGGGTGGAGGGGCAAGGGAAGAGCTGAAGCTGGTGTGAAATGCCAAGCCGGGGAGAGACGGGTTGGGGGGAAAAAAAAAAATAAATTATATATATAGGAGGAGGGAAGTGTCAGAAAGAAGGTGGGGGAAGGAAAAAGGAGAGATCTGAGACCGGGTGAAGCTGGCTGCAGGAGGGCGAATTGAAGGGAGACAAGTTTTTTGGGGGGGAGCTCGGATCAGACAGAGCATTCAGCCCAAGCTGACGGCTAATGGCTCGAGTCGAGAAAGCACGGAGAAAATTTTGGAAGGGGGGAGGAAGAGGGTGGATTTCAAGACAAGAAGTTGTAAACAAAACTTACATCTGGCTGTGGAATGGCATACTGTCCTTGAATGGTATAGGCCTACAAAAGGAGGAAAACAGTCCTATTAACAACCATTGGACAGCCACCCAGGGACAGACAGATTTCAACTAGCCAGGAAGTCAGAGAGCCAAGGTGGAGAGTTCTCCGGGGCGAGGGAAGTGGGGCAGGGAGAGGCAGGGGACGGATAAATGCTGTAACAAGCAGTTTCTAGACGGGCGGTTACTCAAATTGGCCTTACGTGGCGGTTACAGGGAGGGAGTGGACAGTATGGTGCCGTCCCCCCCAAAAAAAAAGTGGCAGACAAAAACAGAACGGCTGGGATCTTGATGAAGATGTATGGTGTGGTGGAGTCCGACAATGCTTCTAGCCCTGCGCCCCCCGCCTCGCCGACAGGGGAAGATCTCCAATGCCCCCGCCAGCCCTACTAGCTCCCGGCCCCTCCTCTCCCCGGCCCAGCAGCCCCCCAAAAAAAAAAGTCCCGTTCTGAGTCCTCTCGTCACTTCCGCACGCCTAGGAAAACGTCGCCGGGCAAGCTAGAGGTAAATGCTGGAGCTGGCTACCAATGCTAGACAAGGCAAAAGAGAGGCATTCGGGGGGGGGTAACAAGGCTGAGTGCCTGACCTGCCACAATTCCATGTCTTGAGGTTAAGGGACAGCCACAGACTTCAGATTCCTCCTGAAGCTACCCAGAAAGGGCGAGTCACTGGCTGGGGCCTGGCTGGCTAAGGTTTGGGGGGGTGGGGGGGCCGGGCAGGTGGGGGTGGGTGGGATAGGAAGGGGAGAGGGGGGTACACAGCCTCACTTCCAGGTCACCGGAAGAACTGCAGCCCAGGCTGGAATTGGCCCAAGTTCGTTGCCATGCAGTGGCTGCCGGGTGGCCTGCGTGAGGAGAGGTTGGTGGGCTCAGAGTCCAGTTCCCAGTGGACAGGAGTCCACAGCACAAAAGCCACCGTTGACGGTTTTGGGGGACGGGGATGCCACCCTTGTTGGCAGTCTCAGAGAGGCCAAGGATTGAACGGGCCGTGGAGACTGAACTCCCCTCTCACCTCCTGAGGTGGTCCCTCCAAGTCAGAGTTGAGGCACATGGATGGGGCGGTGTGGGGGTAGCTCGCACTGCCGCTGCTGTACCTGTCCTGTGGATAAATTAGAGGACTTCAGTCTCCAGGGCTGTCAATCCGAAACCTTCCGCTAACACCAAAGTCACATCGACATTAGCTCTGCTTTTCGAGGGCTAACCCTGCTCTACGCACGACTCTGAGCTGCAAAGACAGAGCGCAACACCACCGGGAGCGGGGCCGGGAGGGCTGCGTCGGGCTGGCCGCGGCCCTGGGCCAGGGGAGAGGGGTGGAAGAGAAGGAAGGGGGAGAAGAAAGGGGAAGGGAGGGAAGAAATGCGTGGCCGTGGGAAGCCTGCTCCTCACTGCTCTAACGGGGAAGGCGGCCGGCTCCCGCGCCACGGGGGGGGCCACATGGTACGGCCCTCCGCTTGCAAGAGGCGCGGGGGGGCACAGACGTACCGGCCAGGCGCTTCCCCCGGGGTGCAGAGTGGCAGGAGAAGCTGTCGGAGAGGCGGGGGGGGCTGACCAGGTTCAGGGAGGGGAGGAGGAAGAGGCAGGGAGGGCAAGGGGTGGGGGGGGCCAAGGCGAGGAAGGGGACGGCAGCAGGTCAGTCCCCAAAACAAGCATGGCATGCCAGCCTGGTGGGGGGGCAGGGAAGAGCAGAGTCAGGCCTGGCTCTCGGGGAGGCCGGCGGCAGCAGCTACCCCTTTCCCTGCCTACAGAGGCCTCCATCGGCAATACTGGACCCTGCCTGCGCGGGTCCCCGGGCTGGCTATGGGCGCCAGGCCCTGCCAGACACCCCCGAGGGGTCTCCCTGACAGCAGGAAGGCAGCGGATGCGTTTGCACAAGTCGCTGTGTTTTCTCCAAGCATTACGGCAGCCCTGGGAACCGCAGGGTGGGGAACGGCTGACCCGCACCCAGGCCTCAGCCTCCTGCCTTGCCCAGTGGCCTGGATGGGACCGTGGGCGAGGACACCCAGCCAGCACCCCAACAGCCCCAACAGGGCCAGGGGGATTCAGGGCTTTACAGCAGACAGGATCCCAAGGGAGCCCTGTCACCTGTAAGCTGGCTCGGCGGCAGGGCAGCAGGGAGCAAGCAACTCCCCTGGATCAGCTCAGTGCAGGAGGGACTAAATCCCACATCACCTGATGGCTACTCCTATCTGACACCCTCCCCTCATACGAGATGAAGCCTTTCCACACCCCAACCCTACCCACAGCACAGGCTAAGCCTCTGCACCCCAAAAGCCAGCCCCAGAGAGCAGAGAACCCCCCCAACCCTCTGGGCCGGTCACCCACAACAGGTCGTGCTGAGTCCTCAGAGCCAGCTGCAGGCAGAGGGGCAAAGCCTGGATTTGGCAGCTGGAGCATCGGCCTGATTCAAATCCCCCACCACACTGGGATTTTTATTTTTTTTTCCCCCCTCTGGTTAACTCCAGGACTGTTTGCCAGCACCCTCTCCTCTCCAGATCAGCCCTTTTACCCTCCCACCTCCCACCCCATCCCACCTCTGCCCTCTTCCATCCCTCAGTGAGCTCAGCGAGGAAGGCTGGGAGCAGGCTCTGGGAGGCCGAGGCCCAACAGAGCCACTCTCCGCCAGAGAAAGCGGCGTGGGTGACAGGCACGCAGAGCGGCTGATGTGCGCTGGCAGCGTGGCAGCTCGGTAAGACACCCCCTTCCCCTCCCCACCCTGCACCCCAGGAGCAGAGGAGAGGCCTTACCTGACCGCCTGCAAAGATGACGGGAGAGCTGGATGGCTTGGGTCGGTACGGGATGGTGACGCCCTTCGGGGGAGACTGGGTGACAGGCAGAGAGGAGAGGTTAGACACCAAGCACTGCTGGCACCAACAATCCCCTCCCTGCACCCCAGACACCAACGCTCTGCCTTGGGTTTAAAAATCAGCCATTTGGGAGGACGCAAAGCACAATCTCTTTCTTCCCCATCCCGAGCATGAGGCCAAGGGAGGACATGCGAGGAGCAGTGCAGCATGCGAGGGAGGCTCGGGACGGCAGGAGGCCACTGCTCAGTGTCACCATGCTGGGCAGCACGACTGGTCAGCACAGAGCCACAGGCGACACCGTTAGCTGGTCAGCAGCTCTAGAGGCCTGGCTCGACCCCGGTTTTAAGCAGCTCCAAGCCTCACCTGGATGAGGCTGTAATCCCCAGCTATCCCTTTATCCCCCAGCAGCCATTTCTCCGTCCTCAGCAGTTTCCACTCGCGAGGAGGGACGTGGCTTGCCAAGGGCAGTGGAGATTCCTGTGCGGCACGTGCTTCCCCCGGAGAAAAACAGGCCCATGGGGCCAAGGGGAGGCCCTACCTCAAGCATGACGACGCAGATCTGTTTGACGCACTCAATGATGGACTGTGGGATCCCAGCAATGGTGATGGCTCGCTCAGTTGAGTTGGGCAGCATGTCTCCTGCCACCTGGACCTGTGCCCCCGTACTCTGCAAAGTTTACGGTTAAAAATAGGCAGTCAGACCTCAGGGAGAGCTGTGACCTCAGCGACAAACCCCGCAGCTGGGTTATACATAGTCAAAACTGCCCCCCTCTCCTGCTTTCCCCCAAAATAAAGTCCTTTAATCCTAGCTGGAAATAATTTGGCCATCAGGAGCCCAGGGCAGGAGAGGAGGACCTGGGCTACAGCCTTTCCTGTAACCCAAGTCAAGCCTGTCTCCGCAGCCAGTGGAGCTGGGCAGAGTTAATCCACTGGCAGTCCAGAGCTGGCAGCGCCCAGTGCACTAAATGGCATTACTGAGGGCGGTGCAGGCCTGCCAGTGCATTCCCCCCTCCTCCAACAACTGGGAAAAAGCTGGGATGGGCAATCAGGAGCCCAGGGAAGTCGGGGAGCAACAACCCCTGCATCCCACCGCCAGGGACAGTGCTGGGAAGGGGAGGGTCTGCCCCAAGTCTCACTTTCACAAGCACTAAAAATACAAGGAGGTCCAAAACAGCCAAGTGGTGCCATGCGGCACCACCCAGAGCAGGGGCCAACCCAAGGATTCATCCCTGGGGGCACCTAGAGCCGGTGCATCTCTCCTCAGGGTGGCCAACACACACCTCTCTTATCTCTTTGATCTTGCAGCCTCCTTTCCCAATGAGGGAACCGCACTGGCTGGCAGGTACAACGAGTCGGAGGGTGACCGGGGGCCGGCTGGCAGCTGTACTGTTAGTCATGGAGCTGCTGATGTCCTGCGAGGAAGAGGAGTTACTCAGAGGGGTCAGCCTGGTGCACTGCCCTCGCCAGAATGGCACGCGGGTGGTGACGTGCCCGGCAGAGGGACAGGGAGGATGTCGCTGGCACAGACAGGCCAGGCCAAGGTGACCCCAGGGCACTCTCAGTCCCATTTCCCAGACTTTGTTAGCTGCCCAGAAACAACACAGCCACGTCTTGGGGAAGGATGAAGGCGCCAAGCTCTGTCATCTCACTGACAATGGGGGTTTAACCCCCACTGGCCCAGTGCAGAGGCATCGGCTGGGTCACACTGCAGCCAAACGCGAACGGGCTGTGCCCATGTTGGAGTGGAACAAGTGGCTGGAGGCTCCGTGTGCCCACAGCTCCCAGCTCAGCACGGAGCCTCTTGTCGTAACAGGGGATCAAGGCAGGAGCAGCTCCAGGGAAAACAAGCCCAGCGCTGATTACAGCGGTCATGTGCTGGCAGGGGGAGGGGAAGGCACAAGGCCACGGCTCAACTGACCTACTAAAATAAAAGCTTTTAACTCCAAGCCCAGCACTCTGAGCACCAGCAGCCAGGAGCCACGCTCAGATGGGGAGCCCTCAGAGGACTCCAGTGCTCGGGGTATAGCAGGAACAGCTCCAGGCTCAGCAGCCTTTTAGGTGGCAGCGAAAGCAGAGGGGCACCAGGTCAGATCTGCCAGCACTGGCTCATCTCCTTCCACGGAAGGGCCCCAAATCCAAAGGGCAACAGGATTTCTACCCCCACAGACAAGGCGAGGGCCACGGAGTTCTGCCTCACACCAGGCAAGGAGCGCTCATGCCTTCCAAACAATGCAGAGCAGGATGCAAAGCTCCTTGACAAGACAATCCTGAGCAGGCTCTAACGCCCACAGCCAGGCTCCTGGTTATTTAGAACCAACATTCCCTCTGGAAGTCATCGATTCAGTGGAACCAGGGGCACAATGCAGCTTCTCCTCCAGTGCCATGCAGCTGCACCCCCGGGTCCCCTCCTTGGCAGGGCTGGAGATGGCACCGAGCCCCGCTACCCACCGAGGCGTGCCAAAGGGGAAGCAGCACCAGGAGGATGAGCAAAGCCAAGTGAGTTTCAAAGCCCTGTTCTGTTTTAAGCTGTTTAACCTGTGGCCACAGGGTGGTTTTGGCCTGGGAAAGTCCCTGCAGGGCTCTGGCACTCGGCAAGCAGTCACTTAAGGATGGCTGAGTGCACACAGGGAAGTGTCCCTGCTTGGACCTTGAACCTGCTCACAGCTGGGCAAAGATCAGGCCCCATGGGGAAAACACCACCAGCCCATGCGGAACAAGCCCATCCTGCTCCTCATCCTCAGGGAAAAGCTTTCCCTCGTGCTCCAGACATCCCCCCACCCCACACACTCTGGGGCAAATTTATCCAGGGAGGGGGTAAAGGATGACTGCAGGCAGGGCAGCACCGGGGGACTCGAGGCCGCAGACACACCTCTTCCAGTTTGTCAATGATCATTGCAAAAGCTTTGAAGATGGCATTGGTGGGTCCAGCGAGGGTGATGATCCTTTCGGGGCAGTTCCCTTCTGAGATGTTAATGCGAGCACCACTCTGCAGGAGGAAAACGGGCAGACATCAGGGCTCCCGGCCCCCAGCTCAGACCCCCAAAAGCAGCAGCAGGTCCACGTGCCCAGCTGCGTTCTGCATGGGGCAGCCAGGGTCCCCCAGGAACCCCCGCTGGTGACGAATCCTCCCTCCCTCCCTCGGCTCCGGGCAGCCATCTTAGCCCGCTCGGCTTCCTGCCCGGCCCTGCCTACACCTCCCAGCATGCCCCGCGCCGCGGCTCCCATCTGCTGCCGGTGCCGCTGCCCGCACTGCCTGCAAATTCCTTTTCAGGCCCGCGCAGCCGCGGCCCCCCCCAGCTCCCCGCCCCGACCCTCCCAGCCCCCCTCGACTCACCTCCTCACGCATCTTCTTCACCGACTCTCCTTTCTGTGCAGGGGGAGAGAAGGGAGAGGCGTTAGCGTGGCTGTGCTGGGCGGTGAGGGGGGAGAGCGATGCAGGGCAAGGGGGTTTGTTGCTCACTTACCTTCCCAATGATGCTTCCCACCTCCTGGGATGGAAACAAAAGCAGCAATTAGTCAGTGCTTAAAAACACTCCCGGGAGTCCCAAGCTTAAACAACTCCCTGCTACAGCCAGAACAAGTTCCTCTGCACCTCAGATATGCCCCCCAAGCCATTTGGCCACCTCTCTCCCAGCTGAGCCCCTCTATCGAGTCACTTCCACCCCCCTGAAGCTGATATTTTTATTGATGCATCAGGCTTTTAAAGGGCGGCCTCGCTCGTCATGAGATATCCAGGAGCCGGCCCAGTGCCAAGGAGCACATTCCTAACACCGCTGCCTAATGGCTGCAGTAACGACGCAGCTCCAAGAGGTCCGACCGACGCCGCTTTACTGCCATGGAAGCACCCAGCCTCCCTCCGGGCTCCCAGAAGGGCCACCCCCACGTTGGGCGAGGTGGCGTCAGTACAAGCCACGTCCCATGGACACGTACCTTTCCATGCATGAGTAGTCGGATGGTGAGTGTGACATTTAAACCACCTTCAATGACACCAGTGTCCATCTTGAGCTGCGTTGGGTTGAGTCAGGCTGCGTCAGTGCTCAGATCTTTGGTCACTGGTCGAGCAGAGCTACAAATGAGAGGGATTGCATTTGAGGAGCTGTGCCAACCCTCCCTGGCCAGTTTCAGACCCATTCCAGGGGGCCTGAAGCCCCTCTATGCTTCTTCTCTCCTTGAATATCCCCCTGGCAGTTTTAGGGCCACGCTCCTCTTCAAGTGGCGATTAGGAGAGCTGATCCATGATGGTTCAGCTCCCCAACAGGCTGCTCCTCCTGCTAAGGCATTTTCCAGAGTGGACGGGCTAAGCTGACACTATCCCGCCTCCAGCTGGGGCCATACGGGTCTCACTCATCCCCTGCCTCTTTCCAACCCCGCTGCTCACAGAGGCTTTGCTTACAGCTCCAGAGAACTTGCCTCTGCTTGCGAGCCCCGTACCTTAATCTAGATTACAAGCTTTCCTCCGCAGCTGCGTATAGACACACACGCCAGACAGAGTGACCGCCCCGCTCCCCTTCAGTTTAACCTGCTTGAGGAGCCAGGCTGTTGAGAAAATAAAAATATATGAACTTATCTGTGGCCTGAACCTGCGGGGGGGAGGTCTTTCAGACCAGTTTCCAAGTTGATTTACTCAAACCTGGTAAGGCCACATGAGCACACGATCAGGTTTCAAACAATCTGCGGCCGAGTCGAAAGCAGTTGCAAAACACAACTGGCCACCAGCTCAGCTAGTCAGCCGTTTAACTTTAAAAATAAATTAAACTAAATTTTAGCTCTTGTTTTTAATCAGTCCAGTTGATCACCACCCCATCAAAGTTTAACCATGCCCCAGGAAAGAAGAAGCCAGGGTGAGGGCAGGGGCATTAATCTGGCAGGGGACCATGCCAAGCAAGCAACGCTGCCATGCTCTGGGTTAATGCTCTTTTAAGGGGAAAGCCACTGGCACTGAAGATTTCCACCCACCCCCCCACCCCCAGCGAGGAGTTATGGCCTCCATAAAACTCACACTGACATCCCATCAGATCCAAAAAGGCGCTTATTTGCCTAGTTTGGAAAGAAGGGCTCAGGATCCGAGCCCAGCAGCAGTAGAGTGAGGAGGAAAGTCTAGACCCAATCCCACGAGTTGGTTGTTTACGAGCTTCCCGGTTCACCGGAGGTGGCGGGAGCCTCGCTGGCACCCGCCGCCGTCTCTCTGGCTCTAAACCCACTCCTCCTCCCACCAGTTCAGCATCCCAGTTCGCCTTCGTTAGCATTAATTTGCTTTCCTGGCAGCGGTTTTGCCAGTCAAACGAGCTTGGGTTGGTTACGGGGCTGCCTCACAGCCCGCCGGGGACAAAAGGAGCCGACCAGACCTGCCAGGGGGTTACGCAAAGGGAGAAGCGAAGCCGTGCGGGGCAGGCCAAGGCCGGCGAGTAGCCATCGCTCCAATCCAAACTTGCTGAGAGGCTCTTCCGCAGGGAAACTTCCCCCAAAGTTCTCCTTACCTCCATCCGGCAGCCCTGCCTGCCCCCACGGGGCACGTGTAAGGCCCAGCCCCTGCCCACTGCCTGTACTGGGATCAAACACCCACCCGGGGCCTCCCCACTCAGGATCCTGGCCCAAAACTGGAACCATTATGTGGGGGGAACCAGTTGCCAGGGCAGTGAATTGGCTCCAAAAGTAGCTTGTCCCTGAGGCGGAAGGAAACGTGGCTCCACCACTGGCTCATCCCTGTGGCGGAAGTCAGGGGGGGATGTGAAAAAAAAGTCCGGGGCTGGAGATCCCGGCTCCAAAGCGGGCTCCTTGGCCCGCGGTGGGATGAGGGAGCACGGACCAAACCTCCGGGCTGGGACTGAGCCTCTGAACCAGGCCCATCCACAAAGCGGGGTGAGGGCAGGGGGTCCCCACTGCCAAGATCGCAGCTCAAAACTGGCCCCAGACCCCAGCAGGGGGAACAAGGGCCGAGCCCCGGGAGCGCGGCTCAGTCCCAGCTCGGTCCCGAGGAGCTGGGGAGGCGGCTCGGGACCCCCAACCGGGCCTGGGAAAGAACCGGCTCCGGGGCTCTAAAAACACCCCAGCAGCCGCGGCGGGGCGAGCCCCGGCCGGGGATCGCGGCCCCAACCCGGGCAGGGCCGGGGGGCAGAGGAGGAGACCCCCGACCCCGAGGCGGGGCCGTCGTCCCAGCCCCGCGTGTGGGGCGCCCCCCCCTCGGGCGGCAGCGTCGCGAGCCAAGCCGGGAGCAAAACAACTCGGCATGGCGGCAAAGACAGGCTCAACCGTTAAAAAAAAAAAAAAAAAAAAAAAGGGGGAAAAAGCCGAAAAAAAAACCCCACAAAAAAGGCAAAAAAAAATTTCCTCCCCCCCCTCGCGACCGCTCGGTACTGACGGCGGGGGGTGGCGGCGCCATGTGACGCACGCTGCTCCTCGGCCCCCCCCCCCCCCGCGTCCCGGTTCCCGCGGGGGGGGGGGGGGGGGGCGGGGGGCGGCGGGGGGGGGGGGAGGGGCAGCAGCGCCCCCCACCCCCACCCCCCCCCGCCGGCGGCGCGGCGCGCGCGCAGGCCGCGGCCTAGGCCGCGACTAGGCCGCACATAGGCCGCGGGCTGGCGTGAGGGCGCGGCCGACGGCGGGCGGCGCCGGGCGGCGCGGGGGCGCTACGCGAGGCCGCGGCTCGGCTGCCGGTGTAGAAGTTGGCGCCGGATGGCGGCGGGAGGGTTCGGGAAGGGGAGGGGGGTCGGCGGGGGGGGGGGGGGGGGGGGGGGGGGGGGTCGGGCCTACCTGGAGCGGCGCCGGTAACGGCAGCAGGAGAAGGGCGCTCCGGGCGGAGCGGGAGGAGGGAGGGCGGGGAGGAGGGGAGGGAGGTGGGGGGGGAGAGGGAGCGCGCCGGGGCGGGCGGGCGGGATGGCGGCGGGAGGCGGCGGCGGCGGCTGCTCCTGCTGCGGCGGCCGCGGCGGGTCTGGGAGGGGGCGGCGGGAGCGGCCCGATTTACACCCCGCCCCGACCCGGAAACGGACGCCGCGCACCAGCGAGGCGCGGCGGGGCGGGGATAGAGAGGCCTCCCCCCTCCCCTCCCCGCGCCCCGCCCCGCCCCGCCCCGCCCGGCTCCTACCAACGAGGCGGCGCCCCGCGGGTAGAGTGGCCACGCACGACCGCAGCGCCGCCGGCACCTCGGAGGACTTGGGGAGGGAAGGGGTATGGGGGGGGCAACGGGGCAGGAGGGGGCAATGGGCGGCCATGGGGAATGGGGGGCAATGGCGGGGGGGACGACCGGGGACGATAAGGGGCGAGGGGGAAGAAGGGGAAGGGGTGTAATGGGGGAAACGGGGGGCAATAGAAGGGAATGGGGGGCAAAAGGGGAGGGGGGCAATAAGGATTGGGGGCTGGAGGGGGGCAAGGGGTAATAAGGGGGGAAAAGAGGGAAGAGGGGGTAATGGAGGGTCGGGGGGCAATAGGAGGGAATCAGGGGGCAATAGTGACACGAGGGACCATGGGGGGGCAGTTGGGGGGGCAGTTTCCCCCCCCCAGGGGCTGATGGGTGCTCATGACCCCCCAGCCCCCAGTGGCACGAAGGAGATGCTGACACAGTGGGATGTCCCAGGGCTTTATTGGGGGGCAGCAGGGGCACCCAGCACCCTCAGCACGGGGCGGGGGGGCACCCACGGGTGGGGGGACACAGGGTGGCACAGATGGACATGGGCGGTCACACGTGGTCATGGTTGGTCATGTGTGTCATGGATGGTCACAGGTGGACATGGGTGGACATGGGAGGTCCCAGGGGGACACAGGTGGTTACGGGTGGTCCCAGGTGGTCACACGTGGTCATGGTTGGTCACACATGGTCATGGATGGACACAGGAGGTTCCAGGTGGACATGGGTGGTTCCAGATGGTCACACGTAGTCATGGCTGGTCACATGTGGTCATGGGTGGACATGGGAAGTCCCAGGTGGACACGGGTGGTCATAGGTGGACACAGATGGTCATGCGTGGTCCTAGTTGGTCACAGGCAGTCATGGATGGACAAGGGAGGTCACAGGTGGTCATGGCTGATCCTGGGTGGTCATGGGCACGTGGTTGGGCACAGGAGGACACAGAGGGTCCTGGGTGTTCACGTCTGGCCACAGATGGTCACAGCACCCAGGAGGACACGCATGGGCATGGAAGGACACGGGTGGGTCACAGGAAGACGCAGGTGGTCACAGGTGGCCACAGCAGGAGGTGGGTGCTGGGTGGTGCTGGTGGCCTCAGTCGGAGCTGCTGGAGGAGGAGGACGACGACGACGACGATGAAGAGCGCTGTGGGGGGACAGGACAGCCATGAGCACCCCGGGGTGGGCTGGGGGGCACCCCCCCATGTCCCCCATGTCCTGTGTCCCATGTCTGTCCCATGTCCCCCTCCTCACCTTGTGCCTTTTCTGAGCCTTCTTCATCCTCTTCTTCATCTTCTTTGCCGCCTTCTTGTCCAGCCCGGGGGGGTATGGGGGGGGCACCCCGGGGTGGGGGGGCTGCAGGGGAGGGCACCCTGGGGGTCCCATGGGGCACAGGGGGGGCCCCGAAGGGGCCAGGGGAGTCCCCGGGGGGCATGGGGTGGGCCCCGAAGGGTATGGGGGGTGCCCGGGTCCCCCCAGAGGATTTGGGGGTACCACCGGGGGGGGGTACACAGGGTTGGCAGGGTGGGGCTGAGGGGGGCACGTGGGGTTTGGGGGGTACACGGGGTTCAGGGGGGGCGGCTGCCCTGTGGGGAGGAGAAAAAAGAAAATTGAGGGGGGGATCCAGAGCCCCTCACTGCCCCGAGGGGGTCAGGGCAGCCCCCCCACCACTTTGAGGGTCCCTCCCCCCCCTTACCTGCACCAGGGTCCCACATGGCAGCTGGCAGCTCCAGGACCTGGGGGGGCACAGGGGTGAGTGGGGGCCCCCGAACACCCCAGGAGGGGTCCCTGGGGACCCCCCCCGGCTGGATCCAGGGGAGCAGAGGGGGGCAGAGGGATATTGCAGGGTGCGGGGGGTGGCTGGGGGGGCTCAGGGGTCTCTGGGGGTCAGGGCCTGCAGGGTCGGTGGCTCAGGGGATTTGGGGGTGCCGGGGGGAATGGGGGATGCACAGGGGCTGCGGTGGGGGGGGCTGGGGGTGCAGAAGGGACAGGGGGTGCACAGGGGCTTCAGGGGGGATTTGGGGGGTCACAAGGGGGACCTGGTGGTGCAGAAGGGGACAGAGGGGTGCAGGGGGAATCTGGGGGGTGCCAGGGGGATTTGGGGGCGCAGGGGGTGCCAGGAGGGTGCAGGCTAGATCTGGGGGTGCACAGACGGAGTAGGAGAATCTGGGGGGTGTTGGGGGTGCCGGGGGAATTTGGGGGTGCTGGGGGGGTGCCGGGGGGGATTTCGGGGTGCGGAGGGGTGACAGGGGGGTGCAGGCTAGATCTGGGGGTGCACAGGCGGAGCAGGGGGGTCTGGGGGTGCCGGGAGGGGAGTTGGGGGCGCGGGGGGGGGTGCCGGGGGGAGTTGGGGGTGCGGGGCGGTGCCAGGGGGGTGCAGGCCGAATCTGGGGGTGCACAGGTGGAGCAGGGGGGTCTGGGAGTGCCGGGGGGGAGTTGGGGGTCCCGGGGGGGAGTTGGGGGTCCCGGGGGGCTCCGCTCCCACCTGCCGCCTGCGCTCCGGCCGCGGCCCCGCCCGAGGGTACCGGGGGGGCGGGGCGCCGAGTGGCTCCTCCCGGGGGCGGGGCGGGGGCGGGGCGGGGGCCCTGCCGGGCGGGAGCGCCCGCCCCCCTGTGCCTCAGTTTCCCCCCGCACGCACCTGCCGGGGGGCGCCGGGGGGCGGCGCGGGGGCGGCTGCCAAGCGCTGGAGCCGCTGCAGCGCCCGCTCGGCCGAGAGCCGCGCCTCGGGGTCGGGGTCCCAGCAGTCCTCCAGCAGCTCCGGCAGCGCCCCCCCGGGCTGCGGGACCCCCGCTCAGCGCGGAGCCCCCACGTGGGGAGCTCCGGGAAGGGACCCTCACGCCGGGCATGGAACCCCCAAACAGACCACCCCTCCCCACCCCGAGCAGGGGCACCCTCGGTGCCCCTGGGGACCTGGGCAGGGACCCCCCCAAGGCAAGGGCACCCCCAGGCACCCCTGGGACCCTCTGGGCTGTCGTGTCCCCCCCCAGACAGGGGAACCCCAGGGCACCCTGGACACCCCCAGCCACAACTCCCAACACCCTTGGGTACCCAGGCAGGGACCCCCCCAGGGTAGGGACCCTCCCCAGACACCCCTGGGCACCCCTAAACACCCCTGGGTACCCAGGCAGGGACACCCCCCCAGGCATGGGCACCCGAAGGCACCCCGGGACCCTCTGGGCACGGACACCCCGCGTCACCACTGCCCATGGGCACCCACAGCATCCCTGGGCACCCAGGAAGGGACCCCCCAAGGGTAGAGACTCTCCCCAGACACCCCTGGGCACCCCCAAACACCCCTGGGTACCCAGGCAGGGACCTCACCAGGGCTGGAACCCCCCCCAGACCCCCCCAAACACCCCTGGGCATCCAGGCAGGGACCCCCCTGGGGCAGGACACCCCCCCCATGGGTGCCTGTCAGGGCTGACCTGGGGGGCACAGTGCCAGGCGGGGGGGATGAGTGGCCGCCGCCGCTCCTCCACGGCCAAGCGCCGGAGCTGGGCACCCGTGGGGCTGGCACCCAGCTCCGCCTCGTACGCCAGCCGGAATGCCGGCACGGGTGCTCCTGCGGGAGAGGGTGGGGGTCAGTTGGCATGTGGGGGGTCCAAGGGAGCAGGGGGGCACCCATGGGTGCTCACCAGGGCTGAGGGCCTGGCAGCGTGAGAGGATCTCCCAGAGGAGCAGTGCCAGCGCGTAGACATCCGCTTGCCGCAGCGCCCGGCCCCATGCCCGCAGGTCCAGGCTCTCATCCAGGATCTCGGGTGCCAGGTACCGCTGGGTGCCCGCCTGCATGCACAGGCACCGGGGTAAGGCTCGCACCAGGCCCGTGCATGCACAGGCACCAGGGCAAGGCTTGCACAAGAGTCGTGCTTGCATGAGCACCAGGTCCCAGCCTACACCAAGGCCCCATGTACCAGGGTAAGCCTTGCACCAGGACTGTGCTTGCACATGCACCAGGGTAAGGCCTGCACCCAGGTGAGGCTCGCACCAGGCCCGTGCATGCGTGGGCACCAGGGTAAGGCTTGCACTAGGGTGGTGCTTGCACGTGCACCAGGTCCCAGCCGGCACCGCAGCTGTGTGCACATGCACAAGGGTAAGGCTTGCACCAGGGCCATGCGTGCATAGGCACCGTGGTGAGCCTTGCACCGTGGCTGTACTTGCAGGTGCACCAGGTCCCAGCTTGCACCAGGGCCGTGCGTGTGCTTGCCAGCCCCCCCAGCACTGCGCCTGTCCTCACACATGCACGAGGGCTTGGCTTGCACCAGGGCTGCACTTGCACACGCACCAGCAGTGTGAGGGGGTCCCATCCCCGCCCCACCCGTGTCCCTGTCCCTGTCACCTTGCGGATGGGCATGGCATGGCGGGCGCCAGCCTGGGCGCGCGGTGGCAGCGCCAGAGCCAGCCCGAAGTCACCGATGGCACAAGTCCCGTCCTCCCGCACCAGCACGTTCTGGCTGCTCAGGTCTCGGTGCACCACACTGGGCTTGTACAGGCCTGGGGGGGGGGGGAATTTGTGGGGGGTCACCAGAGGGGGACACCCCTGCAGAGGCTGGGCGGGTGCAGGAGCGGCTGCACTCACCATCGCGCCACAGCTCCTGGTGCAAGAAGGCGAGGCCGCGGGCGAGGGAGAGCGCCAGGCGCACGCTGCCGGCCCACGTCCCCACGTGCTGCCCCAGGAAGTGTCGCAGGGAGCCCTGGGGACACGCGTGGGGACACACGTGGGGACACAGGGCAGCCGCCCCCCCATCCATGCACCCAGCTGCCCCCCGCTGCTTGCGGGGGCACCCCGTGTTCTGGTGGGTGCGTGGCCGTGGCACGGCCTGTGTGAGCACCCCCAGCAGCCCACGCACCACCCTGTGCACCCCAGAGCACCCCCGCTGCAGCCACAGGCACCCCGAGCACCCATGCACCCCCAGAGCACCCCCAGCACCCCCTGCACTCCCTGTGCACACTCGTATGCACCCTGAGCACCCAGTGTGTGCCCTGAGCGCCCCCAGCCCCCCATGCACAACTTCCCAGCACCCTGTGCACACTCGTGTGCTCCCTGAGCAACCCATGTGCACCCTGAGGACCCCCGGAACACCATGCGCACCCCTAGCACCCTGTGCACACCCATGTGCACCCCAGCACCCCATGCACGCTCCCCCCAGCACCCCCATGCACACCCATGTGCACCCCCAGCCCCCCATGCAGAACCTCCCAGCACCCTGTGCACACCCATGTGCACCCTGAGGACCCCCAGAACACCATGCACAACCCCTCAGCGCCCTGTGCGTACCAAGTGCACCCTGAGCACCCTATGTGCACCCTCAGCAACCCCAGCACCCCATGCACGCTCCCAGCACCCTGTACACACCCATGGGCACCCTGAGCCCCCCCCACACACCCATGGGCACCCCCGGCACCCCGTGCCCCCCCCCCCCCCCTCACTCACGGCGGGGTACAGCTGGAGGACAAGGAGCCCCCCATGGGCACGAGGCCCGGCCGCCCGCGTGCCCAGCAGCCGTGCCACGTTGTCGTGCTCCATCAGGGGCAGCCCGTGCACGGCTCGCTCGGCTGCGAAGCGCCCGGCCGCCCCGGCCACAAAGGCCTTGATGGCCACCGGCCGCTGCTGTAGGGTGCCCTGCCACACTGCTGAGAAGCGTCCGGCCTGCAGCACCTGCCGGTGCACACAGCACCCATGGGTGCCCATCATGACACCCAGCGTGTCCCCGCTGGGTGGTGGGATCCCATCCGGGGCTGGGTGGCCCCAGCTCCAGGGACAAGCAGCTCTGGGCACCCATGGGTGACCCCCGGAGCCCCAAGCTCCTACCCTCAGTGCTGGGCACCCACAGGTGCCTCCCACTCCTGAGCAGCCCCAGATGCCCCCGTACCCAGGGATGCCCCCGCACCCATGGGTGTCCCCAGGCACCCCACACCCAGGGATCCCCAGGCACCCATGGGTGTCCCCAGCCCCAGGTACCCCCTCACCCAGGGATCCCCAGGCACCCATGGGTGTCCCTAGCCCCAGGTGTCCCCTGGCACCCCACACCCAGGGAGCCCCAGGCACCCATGGGTGGCCCCCCCGGGATTCCCCATGGGTGTCCCTCAGCCCGTGGGTGCCCACCCCATGGGTGCCCCTCGTCCCGCAGGTGCCCTGTTACCTGCAGGAAGCGCAGTGCAGGCAGGTCTGGGCTGGGGGGCTCTGGGGCAGCCTCGATCCCCTGGCACCCCCGGGGTGGCTGCTCTGCGTGGGTCCTTGCCCATCGCAGCCCTGGCACAGGGACATGTGGGACACAGGGACAGAGCCCCCCCCCCCCGCCCCCCAGGGACCCCCCATAACCCGGGGGGACCTCGGGACACCAGAGACTCTCAGGAGCCCCCCCACCCTGGGGACAGGGGGGATGTGGCACCCTGGGACCCCCACACCCAGGGACGCCTGCATCCAGGGGAAACCGGGGACAACCCCCCGGGCACCTTCCTCCCAGGGCTCCCCAGGACACCAGGGACCCCCCTGCCCCAGGGGTGACATGATGCTTGGGGACACCCCCACCCTGGGAAACCTGCACCCTGGGGACACCAGGGACGCAGCATTTGGAGACACCCACACCCAGGGGGCACAGGGTAGGGGGTGGGCTGTGCCTGGGGGTCCCCACATCCCACCCCATGTCCCCATCCCTACCGAGGATGGCCAGGCAGGTGAGGAGGAGGAGGAGGAGGGGGCCAGCACCCCACAGCCACAGGGGCCCCACAGCCCCCACAGGGCCGGGCACTGGGGACAGAGGCTGCAGTGACACGGGGCCCCCCCACGCCTGGTGGGGACGCAGGTGGCCGGGTGTGTGGCCCCCTTTTGTTTGGATCGCACAGGTTCCCCAGTCCCCTATAGGTCCCAGGTCCCCCCGATGGGTCCCCCAGTCCGCCCCCAGGTCCCCTATGTGTCCCAAGTCGCTCCCCCCCAGGCCTCCAGCCCCCCCATGGGTCCCACAGCCCACTAGGTGTCCCCTGAAGGTCCCCATGGGTCCCCCCAGTCCCCCATGCAGCCCCAGCCCCTCTCCCCAAGCGTCCCCCAGCACCCCCAGCCTCCTGGTGGATCATATCCAGCCCCCCAGTGCCCCCCAGCACCTGGGCCATGCTGGGGCCCCCCCAGCCCCGTCCCTGTCCCGCTGGCGTTGCCGTTGCAGAGGTGGCCGTGGCAGAGGCAGACGAGGACGGCACCGCCGGGGGGTCCCGCGGGGCTGGGGGCGCAGGTGGGAGAGGGGCAGGTGGCCCCCCCACCCCCCCAGCAGCCTGGGGACACCGCAACCGTCACTGGGGCACCCCACGGTGCTGGCAAGGGGACCCCCAAGCCCAGGGAAGGGGCAGGGGGCCAGGCTGGACCCCCCTCCCCAGGCCCCCCCCGCAGCGCTGCTCCGTCCCAGCGCCTCTGTAGCTGCTTCTCAAGGCCAAGGTCAAGCGCAGCAGCTGGGAAGGGACCCAGGCTCTGGCCTCCCAGCACCTCCCCCCGGCCACCAACGGCCCCTCAAGGCAGGATCAGGCCCCTCTATCCTGCCCCAGCCCCTTCTGCCCCCCCCCCACTACCCTCCCAGGGCAGGATCAGGCCCCTCTATCCTGCCCCAGCCCCTTCTGCCCCCCCCAGTACCCTCCCAGGGCAGGATCAGGCCCCTGCCCCTCTCCCACCAACGCTCCAGGACAGGATCAGGCCCCTTCTCCCCCCCAGGACAGGACGAGGCCCCCCCATATCGGGATACATCCCCAGGGGGGTGTGGGGGGGTCTCACCCTGCACCAGCGCGTGGCTCTGGTTCCAGATGCCGATGCAGCACTGGCCGGGGGGGCAGCGGACGGTGCCAGCCTTGGCCCCCCCTGGGCCCCCCAACCCACCCCGCACGCTGGGATGCTTGTAGGAGACGCAGCTGAGATTGTGGGGGCCTGGGGTGGGGGGGCAGAACACGGTGATGATGGCTTCAAGCCGCGCCCCCCACCCCCCAAAAATATCCTCCTCTCCTCCCCTCCCACCCCCCAACAACCACCAGCAGCACCCTAGGGTGGGGGGTCCCCGGCACCCACCTGGTGGCCCCGGCGCCAGCCCCATGGGTGCCTCCGGCTGCAGGAGGGAGCTGGCAGGATGCGTGCGGGGGCCGGTGGGAAGAAGAAAGCAGGCCCTGGCCGGAGGCAGCCCCCGGGGAGGAGGAGGAGGAGGAGGAAGGTGCTGCCCCCGCAGCAGGGAGGAGAACAGGATGGGGTACCCTGGGTAGCAGCCACCCCCACCCTGCATCACCCAGAGCCCCAGCACCCCCCCAAGGCACTGCCGCCCCCCCAGACTGAGCACCCTGCCTCAGTTCCCCCCCTCCGCCCCAGCTCTACCTGGTGCTGTGCCTCAGTTTCCCCACCCGGGACAGACAGCGCACCCCCCCCTCCCCCCGGGCCGTGCTCCCCCAGGTGACCCCCCGCAGATCTCCAGACAATGCCAGCGACTCGTGTTTATTACAAAAAGAAATCGTCATTCCCCATTTACAAAGGAGCCCCCAAAAAACTAACATTTTAATCTAACTCTTTTGTACAAAAAAATAGCACTTGGGGGGGGGGGGGGGGGGGGGGAGAGAACAAACCTGAACAAACCCCCCAAAAACACGTTTTGAATGCTATTACATCAGCCACCAGATTTAAAAAAAAAAAAAATAACCCCCCACCCCCCCCCAAAAAAAATTATATATAGCACAGACATGACAAGATCAAACAGTCTTGACAAGGAGAGAGAAATTATTGCCGGTGTGGAGGGGCCAGATCCTGCGGGACCCCCCGCCCCCCCCCCGCGCTGCATAGACAACTGGCCCCAGCCCCCCGAGATTAACGGGTGACAACGGTGGATTAAAGCTGGGAGATGGGGGAAGCCTTGGGGATGGCCCCGGCCCCCCCAGTTTCTCCCCCCTGCCCCCCCAACACCTATAAAAGTCTGGGGGAGGTGGGGACGGAGCAGGGGCTTGTCCCCAGCCTGTCACCCCCTCGTCAAGGCACGTTTTCGTGTCCCCCCCCCAGCCCGGGAATGGCTGGAGGTGTTCTGGGGGGCTGCTGGGGGAATTTGGGGAGGGGGGTTGGGGTGCACAGAGCAGGGGAGGGGCCCGGAAGCTGCAGAGCCAAAATGGGGATGGATTGGGTGGTCCAGCTGCTCCCCCCTACCCCCCACCCCCCGATCTTCTGACCCCCCAAAACAGAGAGGGGGGTGAAGACCCCAGGCTCTGTGCGCAGCCCACCCCGGGGGGACCCCGCCAAGGGCTCCCCCTCCCTCCCAGCTGCGTTTCCATAGGAAAATTAAGCTCCATCAGGGACAACAGGGAAATCACCGGGGGGGACACACAGCACGGGACACCCCAAAACCCCACGCAGAGCCCGTCCCCTCGGCGGGGTCTCGGGATCGGGGTTTGGCACTTGACTCCCGCTCGGCACAGGGTGGGCTGGGACGGAGCAGAGCCGGTGAGCGCAGGGGGCTTGGGGGGGTCTCGGGGACCCCCACGTTAACGGGGGTGAGGGGAAAAAAAAAACCAAAACCAAACCCAAAAGAAATTATCAACAATTAAATAAAAAAAAAAAATATCCTATTTTCTACCAATTCTCTGTAGCTTCCAGTATTGAGGAGGGGAGGAGACGGACACGACGCGCTGGGGAACTCATAGTGCTTCACAGATTATTAAAATACAAATGCTTAAAGTTTCCTATATAAAAATATACAAATGCAAAAATATATATCGAGAGAGAGAGAGCGCGGAAAGATCGGCCGGAGGAATTGCCAGGCTCGCCGCCTCCCTCCCTGCAGAGCTTCTTCTATTAAAAAAAAAAAACAAACCAACCACAAGGTAAAAACACCTTCACGCTTCACAGTTTGGCTGGGGTTTGCCGTGATGGATCAGCCCCGGGGGGTCCTGGTTCGGATTCGGGGGGGAGTCCCCGGCTCCGGCGAGCCCACCCTGCCATGGGAAGCGTCCGAGCAGTCTGGTAGAAAATTGGGCCCCTGGGGGTCTGGGGGGGGGCCCGGGGGGGGGGGGGGGGGCGCAGGTTGAACTCCTCTCCAAGGGGCTTCCCAGCCCCCCTGAGCAACCCTGGCCCCCCGCTGCCAGCTGCCACCTCCCTCCCGGTGGTCCCGGCTGCGCTGGAGCCCCCCGGGCGGAGCAGCCTCCTGGTTGTCCCCAGGCAGGGGAATCACACGCTTCTAGAAAACTCCAGGGCAGACCCCCAGGTGGGGCGGCGAGGGAGATGCGGTGCCCCGGCTGCGCGGACCGGGAGCTCAGCACCCTCTCCTCCCGTGAACCTCGCTCCCACCGCCGCAGCCTGCTCCCCTCGGCTCAGCCCCCCTCCGAGCCCCCCCGGGCGCTCTCCTGGCCGCTCACACCCGCTTCGTGCTCGTCTCACCCCAAAATTTCTGCTTGAAAACAAGAAGAGGTTTCACCGGAGACCTCCCTGCAGCCGGGGAGGGGGCAGCAGGGACCCATGTCCCACCGCTGCCTTGTTTCGGGGATGAGGTGAAGGTTCCCCATGAGCTCTGCGTCACCCTGAGATGAAATCCCCCCCAGTGTCGGGGGGGCGGCGCAGGACCCCCCCGCGGCGGGCAGGGAGCCCCTGCCTGCTTACAGCCAGAGGGGAAAGGGCAGATATTGTCTCGAGCGGAGCAGGAAGAGGAGGGTGTGGAGGAAGAACGGAAGAGGACTGAGCCGTCCTGGTCCTCCCAGGGTGGGAAAAGCTGGGCATTGGAAAACCAAAAGGGTTTTCCTGGAACCGTCCCCATTTCCAACACCCCCTCCTCTTTTTTTTTTTTTTCTTTTTTTTTTTTTTTTTTAAGGAGGAAGCATGAGGAGCCACCTCCAGCAGCCTCACAGCAAAACCCAAGAGGTGACGGCCCCATCGTGTGTCCCCTCCATGCTTCACCCTCGCCACTGGGACCTCTCCGGGGTGGAAGAGCATCGTCTTCCACTGACCAGCTCTGCGGGCGCTGATTTTCTGTAATTATTATTATTCTTAAGACCAACAGCGGCCGGAAAAAAACCCCAAACTATAGACATTTTCCCCAAGGACCTCCCGAGCCGTCTCCCACCGTACCGGGTCCCAGACCCTCTGCTGAATAGTTTGAGTGAACCTGCACGAAACCCTTTAACAAATCGATTCCACGTGTAGAGTCACCGCTCAGCCTGCCAGAGCGAGGATTAGAAAAGCCAAAGGAAAAGGATCTTCGCAAAGAAGATGGCTGGAAAATAAAGATCAAAAAGTCCAGTGAAGAGCAAGGAGAGGGCAGCTGTTTTTACAAGGGGCAGATGGGGGGGGGGGGGGGTGTTGGAAAAAACAACAAAAAAACAAACCCTCACCCAAATAATTACAAAGAAATTAAAGAACAACCTAAAAGCAAAGCGTACAAAAAAGGCCAGGGGAGTTGGGGTGGTTTCTTTCCTTTAAGATTACAATGTAAAATGTAATACAAGGTCTGAAAGACAGCTCAGGCACTGTCTGAACTGCCCCAGAGGGTCAACCTGCTCCAAAATAAGGCATCAAAGAGACCAAGCCATGGTCGCAGCAAAATCTCTCCTCTCTCAAACAAACACATTTTATATTTTTATATATATAATAATAATATAGAATCTTTTTTTCTTCTTTTTTTTTTTTCTTTTTCTTTTTTTGGTTTTTTTGTTTGTTTGTTTGTGGTTTTTTTGCTAAAAAGTATTTCAAGAATTGTATACTTTTACCAAGGCATGATGGCGTTGAAGGCTAGCTACGGAGGGGCAGACGGATCTCGGGGGGGGGAGTGGAGGAAGGGAGGGAGGGGGAGTGGAAATAATCATAATAAGGTCAAGCCGAAATTAAAAAAAAAAAAATATATATATAGCTCTGGCCTTCGTGTGTGGTCACCGGGCCCCGGAGGTTGGACAGCTCGAGGGCTGCGATCCCAGGTAAGAGGAGCTGGGCTTTAGTGCTGGAGGGCGACAAGGGAGAGCCGCCCTCGTGGTGAAAGTAGCTCCCGTCTCCGTCTCCGCTTGCCTCTCGGCCCTGTGCCGCCCGGCGCCGCCGTGTCGCCCGCCGGTGCCCACGTCCCGCTTCGCCCTCAGAACCCGTTGCCGCTGATGTTGATGGACTGGAGGTCGGCCACCTGCATCACGTTGATGCCGCTGCTGGCCAGGCGGGCGATGCCCTCGGGGCAGATGGCTTCCATGGCCACCATGTTGGTGGCGATGAGGGCCGAGGGGGTGGCCCCGCCGTTACCCTCCGCTGAGGCCCCCGTGTCCATGGGGACGGCAGAGACGTTCATGGCCACGTTGTTGGCCGCGCCTCCCTTCTTGTTCTGGTGGGTCTTGATGTGCTTGGAGAGGTGGTCGCTCCGCATGAAGCGCTTGGGGCACTCCGGGCAGGCGAACTTCTTCTCCCCTGGGAGAAGGGATGGAAAGAGGGGTGAGGCGGTGGCCAGGCTGGCTCCCATCACAGCCCAGGCCGGCAGGAGGATGAAGGATCCCAGGGGAAGCAGCATCCCAGGCCCTACCTGTGTGTGTGCGCTTGTGCCGCTGCAGCTCGTCACTCCGGGTGAAGCGCTTCCCGCAGAGGATCCAGGTGCAGACAAAGGGCCGCTCCCCGGTGTGCCACCGCAGGTGAGCCCGCAGGTGAGAGGTTTTGCCGTACACCTTCCCGCAGCCCGGGATGTGGCAGATGTGTTGCTTTTTTTTACCTGGATCCCCAGAGCTCCTAAAAAACCAAGAGTCCAAGGGTAAGAGTTAAAACAAACCTGAAAGCTCCAGCTGGCTGGAGGGAGGGAAAATGGGACCAAACAAGGCACTTCTGGGGTTTCAGCCCTCTCCAGGGGCTCGGAGGTTGCCAGATCCGTGGTGGAGCAGCCTTACCTTCCCTCGCTGTCTTTGCAGTAGGGGCAGGTACATGCTTCCCTCCGCACTTTCCGTCCCTGCTGAGGCTGCGGGTCCGGGCTCGTCTCTCCTTCCTCCACAGCTGCATTCTCGTCTCCCAGCCCGTCTCCGCTCGTGCCGTGAAGACCCAGCTGAGTGCTGTGGTCACCTGGAAGAAAACACAGGAGGTTACTGTGGGTCCTCATCGGCAAAGCCCCCAGCAGCAAGAGGGAAGCAAGAGGGGCTTTTCCCAGCCTTTCCCCACTGCAGCTGCAAAGCCGGGAGGGTCTCAGCTTGATCGAGCCGTAGGAAGTCATTAATTCCAGCTTCTCCCTTGGCTTTCCACCGGCTCCGGTGTTTTCAAGCCCCGAGAATCCCCCGCTGAGCTTTCCCTAAAGCCCTGGAGCTCTCCGTGTTCTCCACAGCCCCCAGCAAAGTGGGGTCCCCCCAGTGTCGCCCCACATTTTGGTCTGTGTCCTCTGCTTTTGTCCAGATGAGAGACGAGAGCTGTGTCTCAGGAGAAACAGCCCCCCCTGCGCCCCCCAGCCGCCTGCCCGCTATTCCGGCTATTCCAGCTCACCTAGCACGGAAAACAGCAAAAACCTAAACTGAGCATCAAAACATTGCTGAGGGAACCCCGGGCTTCTCCAAATCACACTGTGTCACCGACCTCACCAGGGTCCCTCCTCCCCCCCCCTCTTTGTGTTTTTGGGCTGAAAGAGGCAGATTTCCCTTTGCAAACATCTCTCCGGCTTAAACCTGACGAAAGCAACAATCCAGGAGCAAATCTACAGAGCAGATGTGAACCCTCCTGCCAACCACTCCCCCCACCCCCAAAAAAAGGCAGCGATAAATAAAGTGGGCAGGAAGACCGTAGTCTTCAGCAGCATCCATCAGCAAAGATATTATCGGCACGCGCTCACTGGTTAATTACTGCGATTACAGAAAGGAATATATATATAAAGTTGAAAAATCATCTGGCGCTGCTGGCGGAGCATGGTCCCTCCCTCTCTCGAGGAGCAATTCCCAATTACAAAAGCCGTAGGAACCGCAGGGTAGTGCTGACGAGCTCCCAAATGCAGACAAACATAAACCATTCGTAACGGGGGGGCTGAGGGGTAGGAAGTTTTTAAGCCTATCAGTTTTCATTGCCATTTTATTGCTCTACGCTTATGCTGTCATCTAATTGCTTCTCCAATAACCCCATCTACACTTCACAAGTGTTTTATTTCCCTTCAAGCTCCGCTGCTTGATTATTTTCATGCTGAAAAGCCAGAGCGGGCGCAGAGATGACAGGCTGAGTAATCTCTTTTCAGCTGCAATTAACATATGCCAATAGGTCTAACAGCAGATTTAGAGCCGAGACGCTTCCGCCGGATGGGTGGCAGCATCCTTGGCTGGCTACAGGCTGTGATTCAAGCCCAAAATTCACCTTTTTCCTATCAACTCCCTCGCAAGCAGGCAGCCAGGGTTGAGACCGCTGCCCAAACACGGTGGTGTCTGAACACAGGGCTGAGAAAAAACACACGTGGGTGCAAACACATACATGGGTGCGCTTGTCCCCCACAGCGAACGACACCGTGCTCTGCTGCTCCTTCCAGAGATCCTCTCCCATGGCTGGGAAACGAGGGTGTCAGGGCGAGTCCTGCCCAAAAACACCCATCTGGGGGATTTCCTGATGCTGCTTTGATCAGCAGCTGCCCGGCTGGCTCCAGCGAGGATGAGTTAAGGGGAAGCACCGTGCCAGCCAGCCCTGCCAAAGGCTGATGGGGACACTGGGGCGTGAGGGATGTCGTGCTGCCCTGGGAACACTGGCTCACTTGCTCCATCTCTTCTTCCCAGCACCTGGAAGCTGCTTCTTAAACAGGGAGCAGAAACATCACAGAGCTGTGGTTTCCAGAGCTGGCGTTCCCAAAATACAATCCAGAGCCGTGTGATGACAGGGCTGCAGGTACAAAGGCCACCTCCCCAGCATGGGGACCGAGATGCTGCCGCTGGTGGTGGTACCGCAGGAGGTCTGCACAGCCTTTTGAGAAGCCCTGCTGGGACAAGTACCTTCAGCAAAGCGGTGAAATTTTGCTTTAAAAACCTGCTTTTCCATGTAGCCATGCAGGAGGCAGCACAGCAAGCATCCACAGGAGAGGCGCTGAAGGAGGATAAACTTTAGGCTTACACTGGCCCAAAACATCCGCTGGCCGCACGCTGGGCTCTTCCTGCGGCTGCAAGGGAGTTTTTGAGAGCCTGGAGCCAGCGAGGGGGGCCTGAGAAGTTTCTGGCAGCTGGCAGCCTTCCCCGGCCCCACGGCTCGGCTGTTACCAGCAGGTGTCAGTGGTACCCTGGCAGAGCTCGACGGAGGGGCTGGGGCAGGGGCCCTCGCTCCAGAAGGGACCAGAGCCACCTGGAAGAGATCCCTGGCGACCTGGGCCACCGGCCAGCTCGCGCCGCGATGCCCAACAGCTCCGCGGTGGCATTGCCAATGACCTGCATGGCACAGCCCAGCTGTGCTCCACCGCTGAGCTTCCTCCAGCGAGACGAACAGCTTTGATCCCACTCCTTTGGGCCACAGCGGCATCGACAGGAGCTTCACTCTCCCAGGCAGGAGCACGCACACAGGGAGGCTCGGGATTAGGGCTGGCTGCTCTGCCCCCCACGTCCGCAGGGGTCCAGATTTCCTGGGAGAGGGCAGTGCCAGGCAAGCCTTTGCCACTGAGGACCGAGACACCCAGAGCACCAAAGCAACAACCAGAAGGGCTGCAATCGAGGCAACGAAGCCTGACTCATCTGCTCGCCTCATCTCTACTTACATCACGCTGGGGCCCGTTTGTCCGCAGGTGGACGAGGCACGTGCCGCCATCCCAGGCAGAATCCAGGATGTCATCTGTGGTGTGGCGAGGGGCTGTGCCGGCATGTCGGGGCCCCAGCATCACGTGTCAAAGGATGGTGCTGGCCCCAAAGATGATATAACCCCACGGATGGTCCCCTCCGGTCCGCACCAGGGCAGGAGGGAATGCTCAGCTGTATCATGGCTGAAAGATGCTGCAGGTAACACCCATGACCGATACGCCTGGACCAGTCCAGCCCCGGCACGGGGCTCCCGCGCGGCAGTAGCACTAGTAACTGCAACAGCGTAGGTTGTGTCTGCCCTTGCACTGGGACACCAAAGTGGAGAGGAATATTGCTGGCCAACAAGCAGCAGCGACCAGGCCAGCTCTGGCGCACTACTGCACAGGAGGAAGGAAACTGTTTGTCCCTCCAAAGGGGACACAATTCTAAGCACCGCTCGGAAATCTTGGCTAGGTCCTCCCGTACCTCATCAGCAAAACTCCTGCGCTCCCTGCAAAGTCCAGCAATTTTAGGACAAAACCTTTTCAGTTGGTCCCCCCCGCCAGCTCTTGCAACATATGTTTACAGTCTAAAACCAGCATGGAGGGAACCAGGAAGGCTTTGGGGGTTTTTTTTAAGCTTTATAAGCCAACGACAACAGCTTGCATTACAGCGACAGATTATAGAGATTTCCCTGTCACGTATGCGCTGTCCAGGGAGAGCTGCTGTAAAAAGGAAGGAGAAGACACACACGCTCTCCCCAAAATACGCTTGGGAGGGGGAGAATCCAGCCCTGATGTCTTGGAATGGCTTCAACCTTCAAACATGCAAAAGCCTACACAGCATTTTATAGTCTGTTGGCATGTCATATGGAGGGGAAAAAACCCAAATCCTCCTTCTGGTAATCTATGGCTCACATCTAATTAAGGTATAAATAAATTACGGCGAGAGAAGACAGATCTTGTACATACACGCTTCATTCTTCGCATATCAGGACGCGCCGAAGTCTCCAGAATATTGCAGTTTCAGGGGAAAGCTTGGCAGAGAGAAATCATCTGGATAATTTATGTTTATTATCTCCACTAATATAGATTACTTCTAAGACTAAAGCTTTCATGAAGGCTGCCAAGCCCCTGGTCCATGTTCAGGTCATTGAAGTCCTGAAAAAAATACATTAATAGAGCAAGGAGGGGGATTTAATCCTTGGAAAACCCTGGGGAGCAAAGTGGGACTTCCCTGTGAAGACAGGCGACAGGAGCTGACCCTGCTTTGCCGTGCCTGGCCGCGGCACCGGACTTGTTTCTGCCCGAAGGAGCCCCTGCTCCAGCAGCACGGGGTGGGGGTACCGGCTGCCGAGACCTCCCCAGAAGAGGGGGAGTCATTTGCTGGTCTTACACTAAAAAGACCAAAGCACCCAAGTCTTGGCTTGCGACTTCTCTCAAGACAAGGTGTTTCTTGTCTTCTAACTGCTTGTTGGAGAAAAAAATACTTCAGTTTAGTCGTTTTATTTAGCAAACTAAAATGAGGTGAGAAATGCCCTGTGGATAGAAGAGAGGAGCATTTTTAGATCCACCCCAGCTGACCTTAGGAGAGGGGAAACAGACTCAATGTTCATTTTTAGGAAGGTTCTAGGGAAAAAAAAAAACCAACCCAATCAAACAACGCAGTTTCTTGTGCAAATTCTGCAACACTGGCAGCTGCAACGCTGCAGAGGCAGGAGAGGAAGAGCGGGGTAAGTCGTCACCACGCAAAGTGGGGCACGAATGACAAACCGGTGTCAGCTTCCAGGCGCAATGAAAAGAGGCAAGAGGAAGTTTTAAGGCGAAAAGAAAGGGCAGCAAAACCCAGCGGCACGCCGCCCTGGGGCTCCCCCATCCTCTCGGCACATCTCTTGCAGCAGACAACAGACAGCAGGCATGCGCCTGAAAAAAACCACCCCAAAATCAAACCTTTCCAGCTCACAGCTCAAGTTCTCCCTGTTCCCTCCTGCTCTTTAGCGTGGCAGCACCTCGCCGGTGCTTGCTGCTCTCCCCAAAACACACCAGCTCTGCTCCAGACAGATCAAAGACAATTAAGCTGCACTTGCTACATACAAAGGAACAAAGCAGGTTTTGTAATGCAGTCCCCTTGATTTTTATCTCGTTTGATTTCCTTGCTAATTTGCAAAATGAGTTAATCTGCAGTAGGAAGTCATTCATGTAAATTAGCTGAGCTCTCAGTAATTCTTCGGAGTTAGGACGGCAGGTTACGGACGGTGGAGCAGGGAACACACGGTGCCCGGCTGCGTAAGATGGTGCAGTTTTGAAGTCTGACTGCAGCACGTTGAGTAATTGCGTTTTAATCTGGAGTTTAATGACTTAAAAAGCCACACGGCAAGTTCTGTGATATCCTTTAATTGTTAGAGGTTTCTGTGCGTCACAATAAATTACACTTCCTTTGGAGAAGAAATAAATAGGGACGGAGCTTTGGGTCAAGAACGAGGTGGGCTGCAAGGGGAGCCAGAGCTGCATCTCCTAGCCCTGTGACGCACGGGCAGAGGCAAAGGCGAGCTGGGAAATCACCCCGTCCAACCTGCGTGATCCCTGACCCCCCAGGACTTGCTAAATACCTTTGTCGCGCTGCAAACTGAAACACGGATCTCCTTTGCCCTTTTAATTCCCATCTGGATTGCCGCAAAACTGGGATGAAGCCTCTAGACCTGCCAAAGCCTTCACTGGGGTGGCCTTGCCAGGGTGAACCAGACCACCATCACCCCGCCGCATAGGCAGGTCCTACCAAACCACTCCAGAAAAGAAATCAGGTTAGTTAAAAAGAGAAGTCCCCAATGATGTGTCAAGAGCACAGGAAGGAAGAAAGTGCCCAGCTGAGATGGGGAAGGGCGATCCCCGTGACCACCGAGGAGGAGGAGAGCTGCAGCCCGAGCCCAGCCCAAAGCACACCCAGGAGACAGGGAAATCCCCGCAGGCATCTCTCGCTGCACCTGAACCTCTGTCTGTCTCCCTCCCCACCGCAGTCAAGGGCGGATGCTTTTTCCGAGTCACAAAGCCCGTGTTTTTAATCACGCCCCTCTGCAGAGCGGGGGAATTCGTGCCCGTATCGCTCGCGGCATCTATCCTAGATGTCCTGCGCTGGGATGGGGAGATGGGTGGATGGCCTGAGCCACTCTGAGGTGGGAGCCAGTGCCCTGAGAGCCGATGCTGGGGAAAGGAGCCACACTGAAACCACCCCTGGTCCTCGGGCGCCAGGCTCCAGCTCCTGCGAAGGGGCGATAAAGACTATGCTCCCCGGCGAGGAGGCGGCGGGGCTGAGGTCAGCACAGATAAAAGGAAGGGGAAGATTAGGGCCCAGCGAGACGGTCCGGGGCTGGGCGAGGAAACCCTTTTGTAGGGAGTCACAGGGTACACAGCACCCAACCAGTCCAACCAGCACGGCTGCCAACCTGCTCCCATTCCTGGGCGGGCGAGCCCCAGCCTCGAGGAGGAGGAGGAGGAGGAGGAGGAGGAGGAGCAGAGCCACCCCATGGAGTCCCAGGCCCACGGCAGATTTGTGTGGGGCACAACCTCGCTGGGACGAAGCCATGCAGCAGCTCTGTATTGGGATCGCTCCCTTTTGCCAAGCAGACCCCAGGATCTCTCGGGATTTGTGTAATTTCCTCAGTAAACCACCCTCTTTATTATGGCCAAGAGAGAGGTCAGCCAAGGAAGCTGGGAGCATATCTAAAGTCCAGCCCAGCTAGAGTTTAGAGAAGGAAATTTCACAATATAATTATTTTGTGACGCGATGTCATGGGTGTAATGAAACAAACAATTACAGCGTGTTAAGGAGAGATCCTGTCAGGGCTTGCTGGCCTGCGATTGACTCCGATTTTCCCCTCCCCTCTGCAGACGATGCCATGTGGATGTCTCATCAAGGCCCTGCTACAAAGCTTCCCTTAAAAACAGAAAATAGGAGACAATCAGGTCTTTGTGTCAGTGCCCCGACGGCTGGGAAAAGCCCTGTAAGAACAAAGTCACAGCAGAGAGCTGGGGATGCATTTGGTAAACAGATTTCGAAGGGTTACTTCCCCCACGAAGGCTTTTTTTCAGGAGGATGTCCTTGCTATGCCCCACTGCTCGATTAGACCACAAGCTTCATCCAAATGATAGACAGAGCCCCGAGAGGGAGCTGGTGCTGCCAAAACGCCCCGGGCAGGAGCACGGCTTGGGGCTGGCACATCTCCCTGGTGCCACCAGTGCTCCAGACACCCTACCAGCCCCATCCATCCTCCCCCTGGAATAAAACATCCTTTAGCGCTCACAAAACAAGGGGCTCAGATGAGGGGCTGAACTGCAGTGCTGACCTAATGGGAAGGCAGAGGCAGACGCCTGTTTACCCAGCACATACCTCAGCCAGGCAGGGCTCCATCTCCAAGGCACGTGGCTCCGAGCAGCGGGACGCTGCCAGGGACAGGTACGTGGGGCAGAGCCACTTCACTGGCAAAACTACACGGACACGGAGCTAAAAAAAGTCCCTCTCCTCCTCCCTAGAGCTCAGTCAAAAGGGGAAGAGAAACCCCAGTGTCGCAAACTTCTTGAAATCGCCCCCACCCCGACTGCCACAAAGCCTCCACACGAAGGGGCCTCATGCACGACGTCACCCCCCCAAGCAGGCCAGTGCTGGGGTGACATTTGGGTGACACTGCTCTCTGGGGTGAGGACCCCACCGAGGCGTCTGTGTCACAACACCCACCTCTGCACTAGTACACCCACAGAAGAGCACCCAAAAACCTCTCCCCTTCAACCCAGGGGCAGCCCTGCTGCCCACTTGCGTGGGGAGCAGCGGCGTGCAAGCCCACGCACAGGTTTTGGGCAACGCCAGCCGAGGACGTCTCCTCACCCGCTCCGGGGCTGCCTTCCCCTCGCAGCAGAGCCGGCCACAAGGCTTGTTGGCCCACATACCAACCCATGATGGTCACAGACCTTCTCATGCCTCTGCCACGAGGGCTAATTCACAGCCCATCTAAGGCCGAGGAGGAGGCGGCAGTGGCGGAGGTGGCAGCCTGCAAACCACCTAATTAATACAAACACAGGCCGAGTTACATTTGCACAGAGCACCCAGCTCTGCCTCACACCCAGGAGCAAAAAATCTGATTTTTGAAGACCTTTTCAAGGTGTCATTTTTCTCCAGGGGGGTCTTTCCCCCTGTCACTTTGCAGAATGGAAAGTGAAAAGCAGAAACCTCCTCAGCAACTCACCCTCAGACCTCACGAGGGGCTGAAGGCCACAGCCCGGAGAAGTCCCCCTGCCCACGGCCTGGAGCTTCCTGCAGCCTGGCAGCGGCCGAGCCAGGACAGCGGAGCGGCTGTCAGCCCTGAAGCCGAGCAGAGCTCTTCGAGGCAGCTACACTAAAGCAGATCTGCAGGGAAGCGGTAGGAAACACGGCGGCTGCGAAACAGGGAGGCAGCTGGGGCACATGCTCTGCTACCGAAACCCCTCGCCACACACCCCCTTCTCCCTGCCACACGTGGCAAAACCCAAGGGGCCGGGACGACCAGCTGCCAGTTTCTCCTCCCAAGCAAACCTGGGTTCTATTTCCCATCCACCTCCCTTGGAAGCAGAGGAGCTTTTTCTGCTACAGAAAGCCCTCCCAACTCTTAGCCTCGAGCAGAAAGCGAGCACAGAAAGTTCCAGCACACGTGGTGTGCACTCACAGAGCCGGCGGCAGCTGAAGAGGAGGCTCCTCATGGAAAAATGTTCAGTGATTTGGACAACAGGCACAGTTGGCAACAAACTGCTCCCTTAAATTGCCATCGGGAGAGCTCGGACCGGGAGGGGTCCACACTCGCAGCCCCCCAGCACGGCAGAGGATGGCTCAGCTACGAGGCCATGCTGTGGATGGAGGTGATGCACCCAGTGTAGGGTCCACAGGGGCTCAGCACCCACGGAAGAGGGACCATTTGCAAGGCGGACAAACAGATCCATCACCACATCCTGACAGACCCAGCTAAGAGAAAAAACCTCCTCCAGCTCGGAGTTACACCACGCAAACCATACGACTGGATCAGCGCCAGAAAGCTTTCTGTCCCAGCCGCAGCCTCTGGGGCCTCGTCCTGGAAGCCCAACCTACGGTTCCCTCGAGATGGGGCTCTCAGTGAGTCCCCACCAGCCCTTTGAAACCTGAACTCTGCTCTGGCTTTTCAAACTGAACAACATCAAAAGCGTCGTCTGAACGTCACTTCCTCCAAGCTAAGGAAGAGCAAGGCCCTCGGCTGCGGCTCTTGGTGCGGCTGCCAGCATCAGATGGTGAATTCGTCACCGCGGATCAAGAGCTAAATGTGCTGTTGAGCCAAAAAAAAAAAAAAAAAAAAAAAGAGGAGGAGGAGGTGGCTTCCCAGTGTGAGTTCGTTGGATGGGTGGTCTCTGGAACGTTCCTCCCTGCCCCACCTCTGAGGGCAGAGTCAGGCACAAATACAGGAACTAGGAGTTGCCCATGCGTTTCTCCAGGCACCTTCAAAACAAGAAACAAGCACGCCTCGACACAAGCAGCCCCAGGGGCTGTGGGGCAAGGGGATCCCACCGAACTCGGGTGGGCAGAGGCCACAGGGACCCTCTGCCACCTGCACTTCCACGTATAAAAGAGGTGACACGCTGTCAGCTCCCCTCTGGGTGCAAAAACGAGCGTGTTTTAGCACAAGTGGGTCTCTCTCTACTCAGGGAAGTCCAAGGATCAGGCTAATCCCGACTGCAGCGCAGTCTGTAATAAACCCGTGGATGCCTGCAAGCCAAGCTGCTGTAGCAACAGCCCAAAATAATGCTGCAAAACAACTCCAGGAGAGCAGCCGCCTCCTCTCGCGAGAAGGAAGCACGAGTCGGATTGAGCAACATTTTTTGCTGCCTCTCAGCTGTGACTAAATCTAGCAACTGCCTTTTTAGCCAGAGCCAGAACAAAAAAAAAAAAAAGAAAAAAAGAAAAAAAAAAAAGACGAAGAAGAAGAAAAACACTGGAAAAGCAAGTGGAGCTCCTTTTCAGCACCGATTTCTTCCACAGCAGGAGCTTACAGCCCCCTCGTGCAGGCAGGCACAGCATTTCCAAGGGGAAGACACGCAGCCTCAAGCACACAACCTCGCGTCCACACCCCCCTGTGTCCCATCCCCGGCCTGGTGGGAGCTTTTGGGAGATGACAGGACTGATCCAGGTGGGACCGAGCACGGTGCCCTGCACCAGCCGTGAACATGGAACCGTCTGGACCACAATGAGATCACAGTGTCCCACACCAGCACCCAACTTGAGGCTAAATATACACTTAAAGAGCCCTTTCTTCCGCCCCTGCAAGGAAATTCCCCAAGGCTTTTTGTTTGTTTCCTAGGGGGAGGACAGGGGGATTTCAGTTATTCTTGAGTTTTATAAGGCTGTGACTCTTTCTGCAGGCTCCCGCAGCCGAGGAGCTGAGCCGGACTCAGGTCCATGCCCCAACCCCAAGCCGAGACCCCCCCCCTCCCCAACAGCCATGGGGGCAGGACAGCGGCCTCGCACAAAACCTTCACCCTTCATGCCACATGCGGTGTCTCCCTCCTCCCTTGCTTCTCCTCCCTGCACATCTCCCTCCTTCCTCGTTCACTGGCATCTCCTCCGTTTCTTTTCACGCAATCAGCTGCCCAGGAGTTAATCAGATCAGAAAATCCCCAGAACGAGTTTCAGTGCATCCTGGCAATCGGCAGAGGTTTAATACTTCCTTCCCAGGGCCAGCACAAATGCCAGCCTGCTTGCCAACTGTCTTTGGCATCGACCACACCCAGCCACAGCCCTGGCACAGCTCTGCCAGCACCCTGAATCCCCCCAGAGTCCAGACGGCGCATGGAGCCGGCTGCATGCAGCCTGGGTGACATCGTTTCGCCTTCAATTTCCTCCACCCGGTGACGGAAAAGGAACTGAGACAAAACAACTTACCGGCAGTGTTCGCTATGGCCAGTGGCAGCCCTTGCAGCTGATGCACCTGGATCCCAGACGCTCCCAAGGCACTGAGGTTAATAGTCTGGAGGCCTGGCATGGAGGAGAGCTGGGCAGCGTTGACCGTGACAGTGCCGCTGGGGAGGGAGGCGATGGGGGTGAGCGTGGTGCTGGTGCTGCCCGTCTGCCCCAGTGACACTCCCTGCATGGGGGCCAAGGTGATTGTCTGAGCCTGGGGGTTTTGAACCTGAAGGTTTTGGAGCTGGATGGTCTGCCAGCTCACCTGCCCGTTGGGACCCACCGTAGGCGTTCGGATGATGATGGGCCCGGAGTTTGGGACAGCCTGGAGCTGCAGGTTCTGCAAGGCGTCTTGGGAGATGGCTTGAGTGGCAAAGGTCTGGCCAGAGAGAGGGGTGGTCTGGAGGGCTTGGATGGCCTGCCCTCCTTGGACTAGCTGCGGCTGGATCAGGATCTGCTGCTGCTGCTGCGATTGCTGGCTCTGATCCCCCTCCTTCTGCTGCCCTGGCTGCAAAGCCACCCCAGAAACTTGGCTCTGCAGAGAGTCTGAGCTCTGGACACTGCTGACCCTCTGGGGCGTCTGCGCCTGGACGTTGGTTCCCACCGTCGTGCTGGTGGAAAAATTCATGATGCCCATGTTACTGGTGGTGGTGGTGGTGGAGTAGCTGTTTGCGTTGGTAAAATAGGCGCTGGAACTGGCATGAGACGTGGCCGTGTTGGTGGAACTGATGGCAGTGCCCGAGGTGGCTGGCTGGGAGCTGCTGTCCGGTGAGCCGGAGCTGCTCAGCGTGACCGTCTGGGAGGTGGGGGCCAGGCTGGTGGCCACGCTGTTGACAGGCAGCAAGGTGATGTTGCCGTTCAGAGCCACGGGGACGTTGGCCACATACTGAGTTTGCCCTGAGAGGGTGTTGTTGGCTAAGCCCACACCCTGGATGGGGACGGCCTGCTGCAGCAGGTTTGGCATGGCGATGAGGTTACTCGTCCCTGCTCGGCTCGTTATGATCTGCTGGTTTGTGCCGGGGATGATCTGGAGCTGACCAGAGGCATCCTGCTGCACGTTGACTTGGGCAGAAGTGGTGGCAAACTGGAGCTGCTGCCCATCAATGGTTTGGAACTGGGGAATGACCTGGTACTGGATGTTCGGGATAACTCCCGGCAGGCCCGTGAGCACCTGCTGGTTCTGCAGGTTGGAAGCGGTTGTGACCACGTACTGCCCCGCGCTCACGGGCCGGCTTTTGGAGGCATCTCCGCCGTTGCTGCCCTGCTCCTTGGAGGCTGTCGGCGTGCTGGAGCCGGCAGAAATGATTTGCCAGCCGTTGGCGGACTGGGCGATCTGAGCGGCGGCGGCTGTGAGGTCCAGCTCACCGCTCCCGCCTTGCTGGCCCTGGGAACTGTTGGAGTTCTCATTGGGAGACTCGATCCTGCTGCAGGTGGCTGCCAGCAGAGCCAGCGGGGAAGGCTGTGATTCCTGGGAAGGAGAGGAGGAGTTAAGGACGTAGGAGGCAGCCCGATGGGCAGGCCAAATATAAAAAAACGGGGGGGGGGGGGGGTGGAGGGGAAAAGAACATTAAAAGAGAAAGCAGGGAGGAGTGTACTTGGAAAAGATAAACACTCCTTCCTGAGAAAACCCACCCACAGCCGGAAAAATGCAACTGCCAGACACAGGGCTGTCAGGCCGGGACAGACTGAACCCACAGGGAAAAACCCTCCGGGAGAGAGGAAAGGGGAGGGAGTCTGCATGTGAAAGTCAAGGAGAGACGTCTCTTCTCCACCCCAAAGTGGGTGTTACCTCCCCACAGGAGAACAACCCCGGGGAAGTACAGTTGTCTCTGGGCATCCCGTCGTGGAGTAGGGCCAGCTGGGGCTGCGGTGTTTCCTGGGAGTGGGGGAGCTGTCACATTTTTGGGGGCACCGTGCAGGGCTGGGGAGGAGGGGAAGCCACGGGCGCTGCAGGTCGGCACTCCAGCGGGTCGTCTGGCATCATGATGATCCCCCGGCATGCACTCGCCCTCCTCTTCCTCTCCCGGGGGAGAGGAGCCGGTGTAATGCTCGGCTGGGCCGAACAAACACTTCAGCCCGGCCCTGGACTTTGCCACGGGGACGGCGAGTTCCCCAGGGCAAGCGGAGCCAGCGGGCCGCCAGCTCGGGGCTGCTCCTCCCTGCACTCACCTGGCCCTCCCCACCGCCTGTGCTGCTGTTACTGCTGGCATCTCCTTCGCCCTTCTCAGGCTTCACTGTCACCATCTCCTCGGGACTCTCTTGGTCTGTGCGGGCGGGAAACGACAGCGGGAGTTAAAGACATTTCTGGGCAGGAGAAGGGGACGAGGAGCACAAGGACACTGGGGGAGTCAGGGGCAGGGAAGGCAGCAGGGCTGGGCAGGCAGGGGGGATGGCAGGCGCCCGGGGGGGCCGTCTGCTGCTCGGGAAGGGGCTGGGAACCGGAGGGAGCTGCCAAGGGGAGCTGGCAGCAGGACAGCGGAGGAGGACCCGGCCCTGCTCCAGGCTCCAGCTCCTCCCTCCCCACCCGCCCGGGACACTCCCTGGCCCCCGCCGAGGTCCTCCCCAGGCCTCCCCCTTCCCTTCGCCAACGGCCGGGGAGCACGCCCCCTGCCCCGGCCCTCCGCGCACCCCCCGGCCACCTCCCCCTGCCCTGCCCACGGGATTCCCCGCCGCCGAGCCGGGTACCGGGCTGCCCCGGCCGGGCGCGTCCGCGATCCCACCGCGCGGGGAGCCCTGCACCCCCCGGCCCCTCCTCACCCTCCGCTAGCGCCCCCCGGCCCCCCATTACCCCTCGCCAGGGCCCCGTTAACCCCCCCCTACCGCTTCCCTGGACCCCTCCGAAACACCCCCAAGCAGGTCACACCTTCCCCACGCCCCCCCGGCTCCCCCCCTCCCACGCACCCCCCCCCGCACGGCTGCCTCCCACCCACGCCCCCCCCACGCCGCGAGGCCCCCTCTTCACGCATCCGCCCCCGCCGCAAGGCGCCTTCCTGGCAGGGGAGGGGGGGGGGGGGCGCTTCCCGCCCCCCCCGTTATCTGCTCTCACAGCCGCCCCCCCCCCCCCGGAAAAAAACCTCCACTCCGCGCCCGCTCCCCCGGGATCCTCCCCCCCTCCCCCCCCGCTGATTACCGGGGCCTCCCCCATCGCCCCCCCCCCCCGCCGCCCCCTCCTCCGCTGCCAGCCAGGCCCGGCCCGGGTCCCTCCCCCGAGGCCTTCCCCCTCCCACGGGTCCCTCCCCCGGCAGGTCCCCCCGGCGCGGCGAGGCGAGGCCCGGCCCGGCGGGGCCCGGCCCGGCGTGGGGCGGGGCCGCCTCTGGCCCCTCCGAGCGGGCGGGCGCCGTCTTCTGCGTGTGCCTGGGCGGCCGTGCGCCCCTCGCCGTCCCCCTCCCTCCTCCTGGCCGGCGCGGCGGGCCCGTCCTTACCGCTCATGGTGGCCGGGGGGGGGCGAGCCCGAGCGGCGGCGGGGCGGGGGGGCAGAGGGGCGGGCGCGCCCGGCTCGCTGACGAGGCGGCCTAACCCCGCCGGTGACCGCCAAGGGGCTGCCGAGGGAGGGAGCCGCGCGGCGCGGCCCCAGCCCCGCGACCCGCCCCCGCGCCCGCTTCCGCCAATAGACCGCCGCCGCTGCGCGAGAGTGACGGGCGGCGTGGCCAGTGGGAAGCGAGGGCGGGCCCGCGGAGGGGGGAGGGAGGAGGGCGGAACTCCGCCCCCGCCGCCCCGCCCCGTGGGGGAGGGGGAGCGCCGCGGGCGGAGGCCAATGGGGGAGCGGAGGGGGCGGGCCGGTGGTGGCCGTGGCCAATCGGCGCCCGCGCGGGCTCGCAGGGAGACCCCGTATGGGAGCGGCCGCGGCGGCGTGGGCTGCGGCGTGATGGGCGCGCCACGCCGCCAATGGGGGATGGGAGGCGGGGTGAAGTAGTGACTGGCGGCGGCACCCGCCAAGCGGCTGCGCGGTTCTAGCCGCGGGGGAAGGCGAGCTGGCGCTTTGACGGGCGCGCCGCCCAATGGTGGCTCGGAGGCGTCGGCCGCGGCGGGGCGCCGCGCCAATGAGACCCACGATCCGTCTCAAACTGGCCAATAGACGCCGCGGGGAGGCGGGGCGAGCGGCTGGGCTGCGCCCTTGGAGGGACGGCTCGGCAGCGCCGGGAATGTGGCGGAAAAGGCGCCATTTTGGCGCTGGCTCCGCCCCAGCCGCGGCCGCCGCTTTCCCCGTAGCCGTGCAGGCCCTTGAGGCCGAGCGGCGGCCCCGGGACGGTCCCGCCGGCTCGGTAAGCCGGGCCGTGTTACGACAGCGCCTCTTCCCCCTCCCCCCGTCACCTTTTCCTGTCACGACCCACCCCAGCCGCTGTCGTGACAGCTGCCATCCCGCAGCGACACGTCGCCGCAGGCCTGCGGCGGGGCTTTGTTGCTGTGTAAAATGTCCCCGGGACGCTGTCACCGCAGCTGGCCCTGGGGTCCCTGCCGCGACATGTCCCATGTCCTATCACGCCACCTAGCCATGTCGTGACAGGGGTTGTGACCGCTGTGACGCTTGAGCCTCTCCCCCCTCAGGCCTGGGGTCACGCCTGCTCTGGGCAATAGGGGGTGGCAGGTTTTTGGGGGGGTTCACAGCAAACCCCCTCCGGTTTACAAAAAAAGGGGGTTTTGGGGGGCAACCGAGGCACAAGGGGCTTCGGGGACGCAGCCACCCCAGTGTCGGGACGCGGGCGCGGGCAGCCGTGAGCCGGGGAGGGACACGGGAGGACGAGACATGACATTTAATGTCTTTTTTTGTTGTTGTTCTTGTTTTCCAGCATCAAAGCCATCGGCCTCGCACGGCGCCAGCCGCCCCTGAAGCCGCCGTCCCACCCGTTGCCTGTCCCCGCCGGCCACCACCCTTTGATGTCCCCCGGTGACGGTGGGCCTCACCGCAGGGACCCCCCACCCCAGCACCCCCCACGGCCCCACTGTTGATGTTGGAGGCGCTGCCGAGGCCGGTGAGCCCCTTGCCCAGCACCCTGCCGGCTGCCCGGATGCCGTCTTTGCCGTGACCTTTTTATTTTCCACTTTTTTTGGCCTAATTCCCTTTATCCCGCAGCTGGAAAATCGCCGTCGCTCACCGCGACCTCACCCCGCTTCCAGCAGAACTGTTTTATTTCGGTTTCTTGGTGAGGCACCGGCCCCACCGGCCGGCTGTGAACCCCTGGTGTCATTAAAACAACGCCGAAGAGCAGAGACCGACCTGGGGAGGTAAAATAAAACCAAACCCTGCCACAGCTGGCGGTTTTTGGGGATGGCCCCTCATTCTTGCTGTCACGCTGCATGGAACCTGTCCCACAAAACCCTGCCATCGGGGAGGGGACAGCCGTCCTGCCCGCGGTCCCTTTGCTGTCAGGCTTTTGTCCCCCTGGGGCTGACGGCCACCACTTCACCCCAGAGCCTGCTGTGGCCTTGGAGTCACTTCTGCCGCAGCTGGTGGGGGACAGGGGGATGTCCCTGTGCCCCCCGTGCCGGGCGAACGCAGCATTTTCTTTCATCTGGGCCCATGTCCCACTGGCTGTGGCGTCAGCAGATGCGGATGGGATGGGTCCCCCACCGTGCCTCAGTTTCCCCTCCTGACCCGCAGTGGTGGCACCTGGGGACACACAAGGGGGACACAGAGCCCACGCCTCTCCAGGGTGAAGGCTGCCGCCTCCTCCTCCTCCTGCTCTGCTGTGGGGGGACGAAGGGGGACAAGTCCTGTCCCCATCCCACCCTGCCATGGGGCTGGGGGGCCACAGGGGGGCTGGGGATGGTCTGGGGGAGCTGGAGAGAACCACTGCAGGGCCCCCACCCCATCAAACCCTTACCCCACTGTTAGGGCTCCCCCTTATTAGCACCCCTCACCCCCCCAGCACTCCATGACTCTCATCAGGACCTTCATTCCATTAACCCCCCTCCCGTAGCCCCCCCCCCATTAACCCCCCCCAGTTACCCCCATTGGGACCCTCTCCAATAGCCCCCCTCCCGTGAACCCCCACCCTATTAGCACACCATTGCCTGCCACCCCATTACACCCCACTGGGCCCCCTCCAGTAACCCCCTCACCCCATTAGGACGCCCCCCATTAACCGTCACCCTGTTAGCACCCCACCGCCCCCCCACCCTATTATCCCCCACTGGGCTCCCCTCTGGTAGCCCCCCAGTACCCCACCATGTTGGACCCCCACCCCATTACCCCATCGGGATGCCCCCCAGTAGCTCACCATGAATCCCACTGTTCCCCCGTCCCAGTAGCCCCCCACTGCCTCCCGCTTAGCACCCCAGTTCCCCTCAGTCCCCCCCAGTATCCCCTCACTCCCGCCCGTGTCCCCAGTCCCGCCCCCTTCTGGCGCCCCCCTGTGGCCGCAGTGGGTCGGTGCCGCCCCCGCGTGCGGGTCTCTGTTGCCGCCTGGCGGGGACGCCTGGCCTCGCTGTCCCCATATCTGTCCTGTCCCCAGCAGGGTCCTGTTCTGTCCAACCCTGTCCTGTTGTGTCCCAAACAGTGTCCTCAACCCTGTCCTGTCCTGTTCCCAGCAGGGTCCCCAGCAGTGTCCTGTCCTGTCCCGTCCCCAACCCTGTCCTGTTGTGTCGCAAACAGTGTCCTCAACCATGTATGTCCTGTCCTTAACCCTGTCTCTGCCTTGTTCCCAGCAGGGTCCCCAGCTCTGGCCCTGTCCTGTCCTGTCCCCAGCCCTGTCCTTATCCCCATCTCCAGCCTGGTCCCTGTACCCAGACCTCACTCTTTCCCCAACCCTGTCCTCTGTTGCTGTCCCCAACACTGTCCATAACCCAGTTCCAGTCCCCATCCTTGTCCCTGTCCCCTCCCCTCTTCCCTGCCCCCATCCCTGTCCCCACCTCACACCACCCACGATAGCGCTAGGGACACAGGATGGGGGACTGAGGAGCACTCAGCTCTGACCAAGGGGGTGGACTAGTATGGGGGCAAACTGGGAGGGGGACCGGGGGCACTGGGACCAGTCTGGGGTGGGACAGACACACGAGTGGATAACATGGGCACTGGGACCCATCTATGGGGGAACAGGGCCACTGGGATGAGGAAAGGGGGCACTGGGCTGGGTAATGTGGCCGCTGGCACCAGTCTGGGGGGAGACAGAGACACCGGAGTGGGTAACGTGGGTACTGGGACCAGTCAGAGGGCATTGGGATGCAGAATGGGGACAGTAGGATGAGGAATGGGGCTACTGGGACCAGTCTGGCAGGGAAGGGGGACACTGGGATGAGGACAGGGGGTACTGGGGTGGGTACTGGGGGTACTGGGACCAGTCTGGCAGGGAAGGGGGCACTGGGACCGGTCTGGGGGGGAATGGGGACACCCGGATGAGGAATGGGGCTACTGCAGTGGTAACGCAGCCACTGGGAACAGTCTGGGAGGTAATGGGGACACTGGGATGAGGAATGGGGGCACTGGGCACCCAGTCTGGCAGGGAAGAGGGGCACTGGGGTGGGTCCCGGGGGCCCTGGGGAGTGGGGGGCAGTGGGAGCAGCCTGGGGCCCCCGGCCCCTGGCCCCCCCGCAGGTCGCGGCCGCGGCGGAATCAGGGCGACGCCGGGCGACTCCCAGCAATTTTGGGTTGGGAACCGCAGAAATGCAGCGTGGCGCAAGCCAGCCCTGGCCGACCGCGGGGACAGGGACGGGGACCGGGGCAGGGCATGCCGGGGGGCCCGGGGCACCGGGGGGGGCCCAGGGCTTGGGGGCACCTTGGGAGGACCTGCAGCCCCTGTCAGCTTGGGGGGGATCCCAGGGCTTGGGGGGACCTGGCGGAAGACACCCAAATTGTCTTGGGTGGGGGGTGTTCTGGCAGCTTGGGGGGGTCCCAGGGCATCAAGGTGGGGGGCTTAGGGCCACTGGGTGTCCCTGGCAGCTTGGAGGGGTTCCCAGGGCAAGGGGGGGGTCTTTGGAAGCTTGGGGGGGGGGGTGTCCCAGGGGTTGGGGGGACCTGGGGGGTGACACCCAGATTGGCTTGGGGGATTCTCTGGCAGACTGGGGGGGGGGGCAGGGCACCATGACAGCCGGTGGGTGGTAGGGGTGTGCAGGATTTGGGGGGGTCTCTTGGCAACTTGGGGGGGTCCTTTGTCAGCTGGAGGGGGGGGTCAGACCCCCCCAGTGCCACCCCCATGGCCACCGCCACCACTTTGATGCGGCTTCTGCACCGCAGCGCAATGAGAGACACATGGCCCGGGGGGGGCCCGGGGGGGGACGGCGGGGGGACGGCAGCGGGGGACAGGCAGATGGGGTGCAGCCCTGGGGCCTCCGCCGTGGCCCCCAGCCTCCATCCCTGTCACCCCAGAGGGGGTCTGGCCATGGAGGGGGGGCCATCCCCATGACCCCCCTGGCCGTCCCAGCGGGCCAGGCCTGTCCCCCGGGGCCACCGCAGTTATTTCTGGCCCGGCCGGGGGATAATTAGAGGGTGGAAGGAAGTGCCGCGGGCGTGGGCACGGCTCGGCCCCGGGGCAACCTCTGCCCCTGGCTTCCCCAGCCCGGGGACCCCCGGGTCCCCCCACGTCCCCAGGGGTCCCCCCAGATCCCCTGGGTTGTCCCACATCCCCGGTGTCCCCATGGGTCCCCCCATGTCCCCAGTGTCTCCTGGGTCCCCCCCAGATCCACTGGCTCACCCCAGGTGCTCGTGATGCTTGGGGGTCACCCTGTGTCCCATGGGTCCCCTCCAATCTCCCCCATATCCCTTTGGGACTCCCCCAGTCTCCCCATGGGACCTCCCAATCTCCCCCAGGTCCCCACAGGTCCCCCCAGTCTCCTCCATGTCCCCCTGGGTCCTCCCAATCTCCCCCATGTTCCCCTGTGTCCCCAAGGGTCCTCCCCAGTATCCCCCATGTCCCCTTGGGTCCCCCATGTCCCTACAGGTCCCCCTCAATCTCCTCTGGTCTCCCCTGGGTCCCCCCAATCTCCCCCAGCCCCCCCCGGGACTCCCCAGGTCCCTCCCAATCTCCTCTGTCCCCCCAGACCCTCCAGGTCCCCCCAGACCCTCACACACACATGGGGGGGGGGGGAGGCGGGCTGGACTCGGTGGGCCGGGGGGATACCGGGGGCCACCCAGACGCCTAGGGCCCCCACCCCGGCGGGGAGGCCAAGGCAGCAGAGTGCCAGGGCGGGGGGGATGCTCAACCCTGCTACGAGCCCTCCGAGAGTCCCCGGTGCCCCCCCGGCGGCTGGAGCCCGCGGGCGCTGGCAAGCGGTGCCCGGCGCACCCACCGCTGGGGCCGCCGCTATTTTGGGGCCTCCGACCGCAAAAGAAACATCCGGGGGCCGGAGCGCGGCGGGGGGGCGTGGGGTGGGGGGGGTGGGGGGGTGGGGGGCTGCCGCTGCCAGGCAGGGAGGGGGGGGCGTGGGGGCCACCCCCAGGGTCACCCAGCTGGCGGCCTGCTGGGAGGCTTGGTGGGCTTGGGGGGGGGCACTGGGGTGGGACACAGTGGGCTGGGGGGCTTGGGGACACCAAGGGGACACTGGGCGGGGGGGGGGTGGGGACACCTGGTGAGGGGACGCTGGTGTGGGGAGCTTGGGGGCACTGGGGGGGATACTGGGGGGAGACACTGTGTTTTGGGGGGGTGGCGTACCACATTCCCAGTGCTCCTTATTTCTAGTGCCCCCAGTCCCCATTCCCAGTGCTCCCAGTCTCAATTCCAGTCCCCTCAATCCTCTTCCCCAGTGCTCCCCAGCCCCAGTGGCCCCAGTTCTCACTCCCAGTGCCCATTCCCAGTGCTCCCCATTCCCAGTACCTCCAACCGCCATCCCCACTGCCTCCAACACCACCTTCCCAGCGCCCCAGTCCCCACTCCCAGTGCTCCCAGTCCCCACCGCCCGTGCTCCCCGCTCCCAGTGCCCCCAGCGCACACATGGAAGCGATTCGTGGGCTGGTTTTCGCTCCCCTTTGAAGGGCCGCGGTGCCCCCGGCCCAGCTGCCGGCACTTACCGCAGGGGGGGGCCGCGGTTACGGGAGCAGGGGGGTCCCCCGGGACGGGGACATTGCCAGCCCTGCCTGGGGACAGCAACCTCCGCCCTGCTGAGACCCCCCCCAACTCCTGTCATAGGGGCTGAGCCCCCCTACTCATGCTATGGGGCTGGGACCCCCCCCAAACTCCTGTCATAGGGGCTGAGCCCCCCTACTCATGCTATGGGGCTGGGACCCCCCCCAAACTCCTGTCATAGGGGCTGAGCCCCCCTACTCATGCCATGGGGCTGGGACCCCCCCAAACTCCTGTCATAGGGGCTGAGCCCCCCTACTCATGCTATGGGGCTGGGACCCCCCCCAAACTCCTGTCATAGGGGCTGAGCCCCCCTACTCATGCTATGGGGCTGGGACCCCCCCCCAAACTCCTGTCATAGGGGCTGAGCCCCCCTACTCATGCCATGGGGCTGGGACCCCCCCAAACTCGTGTTGGGGGGCTGAGCTGGGTTGACAGCTGGGGGTAAATGAATCAGGGAAGGGGGGGAAGGAAGGAGTGAAAGAGAGATGGAGAGGAGAGAGGGTGGGATGGAGGGTAGAAGGAGGGAGGGAAGGAGAGCAGAGGGAGGGATGGAGGGAAGGAGAGAAGAAAGGATGGAGAGGAAGGGGTGAAGGGAGGTGTGGAGGGAGGGAAGGAGGGATGGAGGGTGGAGGGAGAGATGGAGGGATGGAGGGAGGAAGGGACAGAGGGAAGGAAGGAGAGATGGAGGGATGGAAGGAGGGAGGGAAGGAAGGAGAGATGGAGGGATGGAGGGATGGAGGGATGGAGGGAAGGAAGGAGAGATGGAGGGAGGGAGGGAGGGAGGGACGGAGGGAAGGAAGGAGAGATGGTGAGATGGAAGGAGGGAGGGAAGGAAGGAGGGATGGAGGGATGGTGGGAAGGAAGGAGGGATGGAGGGATGGAGGGAGGGAGGGAAGGAAGGAGAGATGGAGGGATGGAGGGATGGAGGGAGGGAGGGAAGGAAGGAGGGATGGAGGGAGGGAGGGAGGGAGGGAAGGAAGGAGGGATGGAGGGAGGGAGGGAGGGAGGGAAGGAAGGAGAGATGGAGGGAGGGAGGGAGGTGGGCTGGCGGGTGCCAGCCAGTGGAGGGAAGTGGAGCCGGAGGATGAGCCGTGGGGCAGGAGCCCCCCCGTGTCCCCCCGCCCCCGCAAGCAAACCCAGGCGTCCGGCCGGGTATAAATACCCGGGTAATTGCGGGGGCCCCGGTGCCGCCCTGTAATCAGCCCCCGCCGCCGCCAGCCCCCGCAGCCCCCCGCTCCCCTCGCCGGGTGACCGCCAACCTTTGAAGGGCCCCGGGAGACACGGTGGGGTCCCCACCACCCCCAAGCCGGGCAGTGGGGGAGGCCCACACCCCAATTTGCACCCCCAGCTCAGGGACCCAGGCGTTTGGGTGACTCCCAACCACCCCCCCGCAGTGAACCAAACCCCCCAGTCGATGCCAGTGGGAGCCAAGCCCCCCGTGACCCCCCAGAAAAACCTCCCAAACCCTGCCAGCTGAGGAAGAAGAGGGATGGAGCCGCCGTCCCAGTTTGCTCCCAGTTTGTGGGCAGTGGAAGCCCTGGTGAAGCCGGGGGTGGAGGGGGGAACCGGGGGGGGGCGGGCTGGTGGTTGTGGCCTTCGGCGGGCGGCCGCGGCGCCGGCGGCTCCGGAGCGGAAAGCCCTGACTCAGGGCTGGGAAAGGGCCCCGCTGGCTCCCAAACAGCCGGGGCGGGGGAAAAATAGGAAAGGGGGAAAAGAAAAAGGAAAGGGAAAACAGGAAGAAAAGCCGGGGGGAAAGAGGGGGAAAAGAAAAGGTGGGGGCAAAGAATAAGCCCCTCATAGTGGGGAAACTGAGGCATGGGGGGATCCCCAGCCCCATCTCTGTCACTGCTCATGTCCCTGTCCCCAACCCTGCTCCCCTGCAAGTGCCCCTTGTCCTTGTCCTCAGTCGGCCCCCCACAGCCCATTCCCTCCCTGCTCTCCCCTGTCCCTCTCCCCCAGCCCCATCCTTGGTGCCCTCCGCCCCCCCCCCCCCCCCCCCCCCCCCCATCCCCGCTCCAGTCCCAGCCGGTCCATGACTCCTGTCCCTGGTTCCCCAGCCCCATCCTTGGTACCTCCAGCTCCATCCCTGGCTCCCTCTCATCCCCATCCCCGCTCCGTCCCTATGCCATCCCTGTCCCCATCCCATCCCCATCCCTATCCCATCCCCATCCTGGTCCACCCATCTCCATCCTGGATCCAATTCTGTCCCCATCTGCTCCGTCCCCATCGCTGGTACCTCGAAGTGGGTCCTGGATCCTGTCTTGTCCCCATCCTGTCCCCATCCCTCTCCTCCCCCTGTCCCCATCCCTTGTCCCCTGCATCCCCTCTCTGTTTTGGAGTGGTTTCACCCCACCTTGCCCCTGCAGACCCCAGGGTGACGCACCCCTGGGTGCCCCCAGGTTTCCCTGCCCGCTTCGTCCCTTTCTTCCCTCTTGCACCAGCCTTTCCTCTCCCTGTCCATCTCTTCTCTGTTTTGCCTTTTTCCTTCCCTCCTTTCCAGCCTTTTTCCCACTCATCCCCTTCCCATCTCCTTCCCCTTCCCCCTTCCATCCCCTTCCTCCTTCCTGGCCCTTTCTCCCCCCTCTCCTTCCTCTGCTTCCCCCTTTCCTTCCCAGCCTCCTTTCACTCTTTTCCTTTTCCTTTCCCTTTTCCCACCAGCACAGACCCTCTGCACTTCCCTCCCCCCAATCCCTGTCCTCCAGCCCCCCTCCCACCCCAGCCTTCAGCTTCCCTGTCTTCCTCCCTTTGCAACTTTTTTTTACTTTTCTTTTCCTTACATCTTTTCCTTTCCTTTTCCCCTTCCTTTCTCCTTCCCTCTTATCTTTTCTTCCTTTTTTCCTTTTCTTTCTCATTTCTTTCCCTCTTTTCATTCCTTGTTCTTTTTGCTCAGACTCTTCTCCCTCCTTTTCCCTTTTCCTTCCTCTTTTTCCGTCCTTTCCTTTTCCTTTTCCCTTTCCCCTTCCCCTTCCCCCTGCCCTGCCCTCCCTTCCCCCGACCCCCCCCCCGGCCCCCCCGGCGAGGGGCGGTTCGGGGCTGGGCTCCCGGCCCCGGTCCCGGCCCGGCCCAGCCCCGCCGCAGCGGCACAGCGGGGCGGGCGGCCGCCGCGGCGCTCCCTCCTCCCGCACAGACCCCGGCACCCCCGGCACCCCGACCCCGGCACCCCGACCCCGGCATCCCCGGCATCCCGACCCCGGCACCCCGACCCCGGCATCCTGACCCCAGCACCGCCGGCACCCGCGGCACCCCCGCACCCGCGGAGCCCCGGAGCACGGTAAGAAGCCCCGGGATATCGGACCCAGCAGGATGGGGGACCCCCCATCCCGGACAGGGACCCCAGGATATGGGACTCGGTGGGTGGGGGGAGCTGCTGCGGGATGGGGAAGCCTCCCGGGGCACGGGACCTGCGAGGACAGCGACCTTCTGGGGTGGTGACCCCCCTCCCCCCAGGACAGGGACCCACCGGGAATGGAGGACCCCCCTGGGATACAGGACCCTCTGAGGATGGGGGATCCCCCTGGGACAGGACCCCCCCCAAGGAAAGGAGACCCCCTCGAGTCAAGAGGGGTCCCCTGGGATATGGGACCCCCCCTGGGATATGGGACCCCCCCGGGAAGGGGGACCCCCCTCTGGCACTCGGCCTGGAGAGGACCCAGGTGTCCGGACAGGGGGGTGGGTGGCTGCAAGGATATTTTCAGCCCCAGGACTTCGTGACTGTTTCTAGATCGGCGTCCCCCCCCAGCCCCACCCTGTCACCACTGCCACCACCACACTGGCCACCAGGACCCAGCCTGGGGACCGCTGGGGTCCTGCAGCACCGGGGCACCCCAGGGTGCTGAGCCCTGGGTGGGTGCTAGATGAGGCTGTGGTGTCCTGAGACCTGCTGCTGGGGACACGTCTGTCCCCAGGGCCATTGCACCCCAGACCTGGGGATGGGGACACATCCGTCCCCAGGGCCGTGGCACCCCCAGACCAGCTGATGGGGATGTATCCATCCCCAGGGGTCCAGCACCTCTTGGGGACACATCTGTCCCCAAGGCCCCGGTGATGGGGCCACATCTTCCCTCGGTGCAGGGCCATGCCCTGGCCCTGTGACACCAGAGGCCACCATGGTCCCTGGGAGCCGCGGGGACCAGGAGCCGGGGACCTGGTGTCCCCCATCCCTGCGTGGGGCCTAATCTTCCCCCTGGCTGTCCTTGTGCCCACAGGGGACACGCTGGTGTCCCCCACCCCAGCAGGACCTGCACCCTGCCATCCCGGGGGGAGACCAGGACACGGGGATGGCACTGAGTGCCACCTCTGCCCCAAACTGTCCCCTCGCTGGGGACAGCTTCACAGTGTGAGCAGGGGGAGCCAGGGCCCAGGGTGGTGGGATGTCCTGGATGCCTGGGGACATGGGACGGGGCAAGGGGGAGCCAGGGCTGGGTGAGGATGGGGGCTGTGGTGGTGGCAGGGTGGCCTGGGGGCTTATGGGCAAGCTGGCAGGGGGAAACTGAGGCATGGGCTGGGGGGGGCCACCCGCTGGGGTCAAGGCTGGGGTCAGTAGCACTTTGGGGACGGGGACCAAGGTTTGGGGACCAGGGATGGGGTCTGGGGACCTGGGGTGGGGGACAAGGGGCTGGGGACTGGGCTGGGCTTTGGGGACCTGGGGGTCAGGGGACCACGGTTGGGATCTGGAGACAAGAGACTGGGACTAGGGACAGGGACTGGGGACCAGGAGTCAGGCACGGGGGATCGAGGACAAGGGACTGGGAATTGGGGACCCCCAGGGCAGGGGCTGGACCCATCCCACCCCAAGTGGCTGCTCGGGAGTTGGCGGGACACAGGCAGGGTCAGGGTCCCCAACACAGCAGCAGCCACGCTGGGCCATGAAGCCACCAGCTGTCCCCCCCAGCACCCCGGCAGCTGCCACTCGTGCACCGAGCTCGCGCGTCCTCAGCCCGCAGCTCCCGGCTCCCCGCGCGCCTGCCTTGCTCCTAATTTCCCGGCGCAAGCGGAGCTGATTTATGGGAGGTTTACACTATTTTAAGCGTGCCTCCGTTAGACGCTCGCCCTGGTTTTAATTACCTCGGCTCTCGCGGCAGGGCAGCGTTCCCGGGGCACAGGCCTGGCCCTTGTTATCCTTGGAAAACCGGGAGCATGCTGCGGCCGCCCCGGCCGGCTTAAAAATAGGCGCAATAACCACGGCAAAAGGGGGGGCACCCCCCCCCCAAAAAAAAAAAAGCTGGAAAAGCCACAGTGTGGGTGAAGGGGAGGGATAAATTTTAGAAAAATTAAAATAAAGGGAAAAACTGGAGGGTTTTGGGGGGTGGGGGGCAGCTTGTGACGCCCGGTCTCAGCCCGCGGCAGCTGAAAGCCATGAAGGGCATAAAAGCAGAGGAAGTTGCCTGGGGAGGGGGGAGGCCACAGCGTAATTCGATTAAAAGGCCATAAAGGCAGAAGGAGCTGAGACTGGGAGGGGGGGGAGGCTGGGGGGCAGCGGGGAGGGCCCCCCCCCCCCCCAGCACAACCCTGCTATTAGCCCTCAGAGAAGTCCCTGCGAGGATGCCGGTGCCCTGTGGGTGGAGATGGGCTGTTCTCAGCTTGGGGGGGGGGAAACTGAGGCACAGTGGTGTGGGGAGCTCTAGGGGGTGGTGGGGTGGAGGGGGAGGTGACGGGTGTCACTGCGGGGCTGGGTGCCCCGTGGTGCTCAACACCCTGGTACTGGGTGCTCCACAGTGCTGGGTACCCCATTGTACCGGGTGCCCCCCAGCACCCTGACACCCACCTCCCTCTTCCCACAGGCCGCTGGGCGCCATGGCCGCGTGCCCCCGCTGACGCCACCCCCGCCACCTCGGGGTGCTCCCAGCCATCGTCCCCCCACCACCGCGCCATGGGTGACTCCTACACCGCCGCCTTCCCCAGCGCCCCGGGGCTGCTCTCGCCCTCGGCCAGCCCCCAGGCATCGCCCGGCCCCTACGGCCCCGACTACGGCCCCTTCGGCCACCCCTTCCCGGCACCCACGGGTGCCCAAGAGGTGCTGGGTGCCCCCGTGGTGGTGACGGCCAAGGGACACCCACCAGGCGACTGCCTGCCAGGCGTCTACCCCTCGCTGGAGATGCCGCATCCCTACGGCTCCTGGTACAAGGGTGGCATCGGTGGGGGGCTGCCGGGGGGCTCGGGGCCGGCAGCACCCTCTTGGTGGGACGTGCACCCTAACGGGGGCTGGCTGGGGGGGCCGGCGGGCGCCGAGGGGCTGCAGGGCTCGCTGCAGGGCCAGCCCACCCTCAGCCCCCCGCTTCCCACTTACGGCTCCGATTTCGGGGCTCTCAACCCCCCCCCTTACACCAGCAACCCCGCTGCACCCCCCACCCCTAAAACCAACCCGGGCGAAACCCCGAAGGGACCCCGCGGCGGTTCGTTAGGGGGGCGTCCGGCCTGCGATTGTCCTAATTGCCAAGAGCTGGAGCGTCTGGGGGGGCCGGCGGGGTCCCGAAGGAAGCCGGTGCACAGCTGCCACATCCCGGGCTGCGGGAAGGTGTACGGGAAGGCCTCGCACCTGAAAGCCCACCTGCGCTGGCACACGGGCGAGCGCCCCTTCGTCTGCAACTGGCTCTTCTGCGGGAAGCGCTTCACCCGCTCCGACGAGCTGGAGCGGCACGTCCGCACCCACACGCGGGAGAAGAAGTTCACCTGTCTCCTCTGCAGCAAGCGCTTCACCCGCAGCGACCACCTCAGCAAGCACCAGAAGACCCACGCGGAAAGCGGCACCCCCAAAGCCCCCCCCGGCACCGGCGGGGAGCAGCCCCCCGCTTCCCCCCGGCAGCCGCCGGCCTCTCCCGGGAAAGACGCCGGCAGTCCCGAGGCCGGCAGCTTGTTGGAGATTTGAGCCTTCGTCCGTCATCCTCATCCTCCTGTGTGCTGCCGGGGATATTTATTACGGGGTGTTGCCCCCCCCTGCCCCCCCCAAACCCCGCATCCCCTCTCGGGGCTGGCGGCAGCTCCTTGTTAGCAATTATAATTTATGTCTTAAATTATGGGGGCCCTCTCCGAGCACTCTGGTGCTCACCGGGGGGGGGGTTAGTGAGGTGAGACCCCCTCCCCTCTTTCTCCTCACCCCCCCATCTTCTTGCCCCCAAAACCCCGCTGGCCGCCTCGCACTCCCGCACAGAGCTCAGGGACAGGGTTCGCCCCTTCTCCTCCGCCTCCGGCCTCATTAATACGCCCGGTTCGTTAGGCGCTAATGTAATGTACCCCCCCCCCCTTTTTTTAGCTGGCTGCCCCCCCAAAAATAAAAGCAATAAAGGGATTGCTAAGGCGTGATAGCAGAGCCGTGCCCCCTTCTCCTGCACCAGTGGGGCTGAGACCAGGCGGCTTCATCACAGGGATGGGTCCTGCGTCCTCCCGCGCTCCTGCCCTGCGGCAGCTCTCAGCACTCAAAGGGAAACTGAGGCACGGAGGGGACACGGCCCTGTGCCCCCCCCCCCCAGCTCTGGGGGTGGCAGGAGCCCAGTGGAGTTGGGGACAATCTGGCTCTGTCCCCTTGCCCCCCATCCCTGGGTCCCCGCCGCAGCCCCTTGCTGCCGGCTCCTCGCGGCCCTGTATCCCTGTGGTCCCCTGTCCGTGTCCCCACATCCCCAGGACTCTGCTGCCCTGCATCCCCTTGTCCCCACAGCCCCAAGACCTTGGGTAGCCGTGGTCCCACGTCCCTTTTTCCTGTGTCATCCCATTTCCAGGACCCCACGGCTCCGTGTCCCCATGACCCCATGTCCCCACGAGACCCTACCTACACCAGCCTCACCCTGCACACGCATGTGCCCCAGCCCCGCACACCCGCCCTGGCCAGCCACACGTGTGTCCCCAGGACACCCATGCACAGGAACACACACACACGTGTGCGCAGGGACACGTGTGAGCACAGCCCCTGCCCAGCCAAGCCTTGCCTCAGTTTCCCCACAGCAGCATCGTGGCCAGGAGCCACGTGGCAGCATGTGGGCATGTGGCGGGGCCACGTGTTACCAAGGACACCCCAATTTTGGGCGCCGTGGGCTGGCAGGGACCCGGCCCCCCCTTCCCCCGAGCACCCCCCCGGATCCCTGGGCTCCCGCCAGCCCTTTGATGCGCCCAGCTCTGGTTTGGGGATTTTCCTGAAAAAAAAACACCAAAAAAGCCACGGAAAAAGGCAAAGGGAGGCGGAAACAGGCTCCTGTGCCAGCACGAGGCGGGGGGGGGGTGGGGGGGGGGCCTGCCAGCGCCCACCGCCCCACGGGGGGAACAGGGCCAGCAGTGGGTCCCTGTGCCAGCGTGGCGGGGCCCTGGGTGCCACCCCTGGCCACACGTGCCAGCCCTGTGAGTCACGTCGGCCACGGCTCCGCAGGGCTGGCCAGCGCCCAGGTGTCCCCAGGGAGGGGGGGACACACGCCGCCCCCCCCATGCAGGGAGGGGAAACTGAGGCACGGCGGCATCCCCGCCTCAAGGGGTGGCCGGAGCCCGGTGCCAGAGGCGACACAGACGCTCCCGGGGGGCTCTGGGATGGCGGGCACCAGCTCCCCGCGTAGCCCCCCCTCTGCTCCCCCTCCCCTCCGATTTGCTCCTTTTGGGGTGTTTTCCCCCCAGACCACCAGCCCCGCTGCCGCTCGCCGTGGGTGGGCCAGTGCCCCCCAGGAGCCCCCAGCCAAACCGAGGGCTCGACCGCCCGGAGCCTCCCAAACCACGGACCCAGCCCCATCCAGCGCCCCCCCGGGGACCGCCCCCCCGCTTCAGCAGCACCAGACCCTCCTGCCGCGCTGTCCCGCCGGGGGGGGGCTCAGCTCCCGCCGCCGGGTCCGGGGAAGCCGCGGCGGCTCCGGTGGCGGCGCCGTCCAAATCGTTGTCTCCTGCCGAACCCGCCCGCTCCGTAACGGGAGAGGAATGCGGGGCCCCCCCGCGCCCCCCCCGCCGCAGCCCTGATTTAATATCCTGAAAAAATTAAAATAACTTTTGCGGCCGCTAAGGAAAACACAGAGATAAATATAATAAAAGCGAGCCGAAAAGGGGGACTGGGGGGGGGGGTGGTGGTGGAACGATCCATGGGGGCTGGGGGGGTGGCGGCACCCACTGCCCTGCCTGGGGGGCACATGGGCACCCGGGGGTAGGGGGGACATGGGCACCCACGGGACCTGAGCATCCATAGGACCGGGAGCGGGGGCGGGGGACGGACGGACATGGGCACCCACGGCACCGGGAACGAGGGGGGGACACATGACATGGGCACCCATGGGACCCGGGTATGGGGCGGGGGGGGGGGGGCACGGGCACCCACGGGACGGACACACACACGGGGGTGGGGGGGGCACCCACGGAAGTGGGCACCCCCCATGGGGCCGTGCGCCGGAGGGTCGGGGGGAGGGGGGTGCAGGACAGGCGGTGCTGGGGGTGTCCGGGGGGGGTCCCGGTCCCGGTCCCGGTCCCGGTCCCGGTCCCGGTCCCGGCAACCACGTGAGCAACAGCCACTGCACGCCGCCACCGCCCCCCCGCCCGCGCGGGGCACGCTCCGCCTCTCTTAAAGGGGCAACGTCCGCCGGGGCCCCTCCCCCCGCTCACCCCCCCCCGTTCCAGCGGAGAAGCCCCTCACCCAGCGGAGGGCACGGCGGGGTGTGTGTGCGTGCGTGTGTGCGCGGAGCGAGTCCCGCAGCCACAGAAGGCGCAGCCTGGGGGCGGGGGACGACGACACACCGACCTGCCCACCGCGACGCCCCCGGGAGCCGCGGCCCCTTTTATTTCCACCCCCCCACCCCCCCGGAACCGGCGGGAGCGGCCGCGGCGGGGTTTGGCCCTCGCCGGGACCCGTCTGTGGACTCGGGAAAGGGTGAGGGGCGGCATGGGGGCCCCGGGGGCTGGAGGGGTCGTGTGGGGGTGGCACACACAGGGGGCTGCGGGTGGGGGGCACGGGGGGGCTGGGGGGGGGTGCGCTGGGTGTGTGAGGGGCTGGGGAGGCCTCGGGGGGGCTGTGGGGAGAGGGCCTGGGGCTGGAGCCAGCGCCCCCCGGGGGCGGAGGGTGTGGACGGGGACCCCCCCAGCATCCCGCCCCCCCAGCATCTCCCCTTTGCTGTGCCCAGGCTTAACCGGGGGGGGGGGGGGACGACCCCGGCCCTTCGGGGTGCCCGCACCGCGCAGCCCCCCAGCGCCTCCCCCCCCCCCCAGGCCCGGCCGCCATGTGCTCCCTGGGGCTGTTCCCCCCCCCGCCGCCCCCCGGCGCCGTCACCCTCTACGAGCTCAGCAACGCGCTGGTCTGCGGGCGCCCCCCCGAGCCGCTGCCCCTCGCCCTCCAGAGCCAGGTGAGCCCGCGGGCGGGGGGCGCCACGCTGCCCCCCCAGCCCGGCCCCGGGGGCTCCCCCCCCACCCCGGTTACCCTGGGCAGTGAAAGGTGCAGGCTCGTGCCTGGGGCATCCCTGTCCCTCTGACCCCCCCTGTCCCCCATCCTGTCCCTGGTCCCTTCGCCTCCCCCATCCCCAGTTGTCGTCCCCCCCCACCATCCCCATTACCAGTCCCTTCGCCCCCCCATTCCCGGTCCCTTTGCCGCCCCTCCAGTCCCTTTGCCCCCTTTTTCCTTTTCCCTGTCCTTGCACCCTTCACCCCCATCCTTTCCTATTTTTCCTGCATCCCTTCCCCCCGTTCTTTCACCCTTCCCCCCCATCTTTGCGCCCCTCCTTTTACCACATCGCTATTTCTGCGGCGGGGGGCCCTTCCCGGGTGCCCCCCCGTGCGCTGGCAGCTGGCAGACCTGCCGGTGCTGAGCCTGCCCAAGGAGACCCTCAAGGCGCACAGCCGGCTGGAGCACAGCGCCCGCCCGGCCTTCATCCACCACCGCGAGGCCCTCTGGAAGCGCTGCCTCAGTGCCTGGTGAGCTGCCCCCCCCCCCCCCCAAAACCTGGGTGGGGGCTGGCAGGGCCGGGGGCTGCCCCTTCACTCAGGGTCTGCACTCAAACCCCCTCTCCGTGGCTGCCTGGCAGCCCCCCCACCCTGGGGCACGGCAGAGGCGGGGGGGTACAGCCTGCTGTCACCCCCCCGGGGTGCTGCCACCCCACCCCAGGCTCCCTCTGAGGGTCTGGGGGGGCACGATGTAGAACCTGGGGGTTCAGTGCTCCCAGGTGATGGGGAATCCGGTTGGGAGACCCCAGCGGGGCCCTCAGCAGGGGAGGGGGATTTTGAGGGGTCCCTGCTGAGGGGGCTGAGCGACCCTTCTGCGCAGGCGGGACGTGGGGCTGAGCGGGGTGCTGAGGGAGATCGCCAGCGCCGAGGAGGAGGGTGAGTCTGTGCTGCTGCCGGGGGGCCGGGCGATGCCCCGGGTCCCTCTGGCCCTTCTGTTGATCCTTCGGCTCCCTTGGGGCCCATCGCCGGTGCCGCTGCCGCCGCCGTGTCCCTCGCCGCGGCCGCAGGCACCGATGCTGCTCCGCTCCCCGCAGGGCTGCGGTGGGCGAAGGTGGGCTCGAGCCACGCGCTGGCCCTGTGCCACTGGCTCTCCTCGCTGCACGGCTCCTTGTTCCCCCACCTCTCCGTGAGTCTTTAGGGGCGGGGGGCTTCACCTGGCGAGGTGGGGAGGATGCGGCACGTCCCGGGACGCCGGCTGGGGGCTGGTTGGGGTGGTAGGTGGGCGCTTCCCAGCTGGAAACGGCAAAAGCTTCCTCCCGGCGGTGCCCGGCCAGTTCCCTCGCCAGGGGGAGGAGAACGGGCACTTGGAAGTTGTTGGGGCAGGGAGTGCGGCGAGAGGGGCTGGAATGGGGGGGGGGGGTTGGACCCTGGGGGGGTCCCCACTACAGCTGGCACAGTGATAACTGATAACTCTCCCCCGAAGCTCGCCAGCGAGGACATGATCGCCGCCTTCTCCCAGGCCGTGGACTGGTGAGTCCCATGTCGTGAAGCCCCCCGTGCCCGGGTGCCACAAAGCGGGGTCGTGGTGCTGGGTGGTGGCGGTGCGAGGCCAGCGTCACCCCATTTTTCTGTGTAGCCCCCCTATTAGACAGACCCTGGGGCAAATATTTCCCCGCTGCCTCCGGCTGCCCCAGCCCCTGCACGGCGGTGAGAGGTGCAGTGTGTCTCGACGCCCCGCGCACGGGGGAAATGGCGTTAAACCGCATCAGCGCTTGGAAAAGTCCTTCCAGTGCCGACCCCGGGCTGCTACCGGCCTCTGGGCTGCGGGTAATTGCCGGGGATGGGAAGTTTTTAGAGCAAATGACCCCACTCAGCAGCGAAAAGGAAGTTTTATTTCACTGGTGACTCTGGGAATTGCCTCTGTGGTGCTGGGCGGGCATGTCCCACCCCGGAGCCCGTCACCGCCGCGCCCCACGCTGCCCGTCGCTCCCGCAGGGCCGGCTGCACCGTCCGCGCCTTCGCCTGGCACCCCCACACCAGTAAGTTCGCCGTGGCCCTTCTCGATGACTCCGTCCGGGTCTACAACTCCAACAGGTGAGACGCTGCCCCCGGAGGCACCTGTGCAGACCCCCGCTCCCCATCTCGCCCCCTCGCCCCCCCTCCAGCCCCTGCCAGGGTTCCCCCGTGTCTCTGCCCTGCGCCGCCTTGGTCCTCGCTCAGGCTTTGGTCTCGCTGGCAGCGCCTGTGCCCAGAGCCTCCTGCGGCACAGCAGGAGCAGAAATCACGGACTGGTTTGGGTTGGAAGAGACCTTAAAGACCATCTAGTATCACCCCCCCACACCATGGGGACACCTCCCACCAGAACAGGATGCTCCAAGCCCCGTCCAACCTGGCCTTGAACCCTTCCAGGGACAGGGCACCCACAGCTGCTCCGGGCACCCTGTGCCAGCACCTCAGCACCCTGGCAGTGAAGAATTTCTTCGTCATATCTCATCTAAATCTCCCCTCTTAGTTTGAAACCATTCCCCCTTGTCCTGTTGCTGCAGGCCCTGCTTATAAGGAGGATGGGGACGGGATTTTCAGCTTGTCCCCATCCTCCCAGCCCGTCCTCGCGGCAGAGGGGCTCCAGCCCCCCCAGCAGGACCCTGTCCTGGACGCCCTGCAGCTCTGGCCTTGCCCAGGCTCTGGTTTTCCCTTCCCCCCCCTGCCCCACAGCCCTGGGGCAGCCGGCGTGGCACGGCCGTGCCCCAGCCGTCGCTGAGTCCCCTTTCCCCTCCAGGTCTCCCTGCTCCCCCGCGGCGTGCCGAGCCCTCCTCAGGAGAAGGCTCTGCCGGATGGTCCTGCGGCCCTGCCCGCGCCGCCTCGCTGCGGCGTCCTGCCCCGGCTGGGACTTCAGGCCAGCGAGTGCCCTCTGCCACGCCGGGGCCGGGCTGGGGGCGGCGCGGGGCACGGCGGGTGGTCGCACGAGGTGGGCTCGGTGCGCTCGGGCTTGCTGCACAGCGCCGGTGTCACCTGGCTGGGGTCTCCTCTGTGTCCCCCGGGGAAGCGGGTCACCATGGGGCACATCCCCCCTTCCCACCCACTGCGGTCAGAGCTGGAGAGAGGACCCTGGGAGACGGCCCCTGGCCCACCTCGGGCTCCCGATCCCCCATTTTCCCTCTTGTCACGCTGCCCCCCCCCCCCGGCAGCGCCACCATCCCCTCGCTGAAGCATCGCCTGCAGCGGAACGTGGCCGCTGTGGCCTGGAAGCCGCTCTGCGCCTCCATCCTCGCCGTCGCCTGCCAAAGCTGCGTCCTGGTGTGGCACCTGGACCCCACCTCGCTCTCCACCAGGTGACAGCCGCCCCCCGCCCCCGTCCCCGGGCAGGCGCCCATCCTGCCAGCGGGCACGCCGGGGCTGCCGGTGGCACGGGGACCAGCCCTGCCACCACCAACCGCGGCCGTTTCCCTCTCCTCCCTGCCAGGCCATCGTCCGGCTGCGCTCAGGTGCTGTCCTACCCCGGGCACAGCCCCGTCACCAGCCTGGCCTGGGCTCCCAGCGGGGACCTGCTGCTCTCGGCCTCACCGGTTGACACGGCCATGCTGGTGAGTCCCGGGGTGCCACCCTGGGGGTCCGTGAGCGCGCCGCGGGGGCACCAAGGGGCCGTTTGGCTGCAGCAGGGGGACCGGCAGCGTTCCCTCACAGGGTGGATCAGGCAGCTCCCGAACTTGAACTAGATCCGAAAGAATCGGTCCGAATTCCCTGATCCAGGCGAAAATTTCCCCCGAGCCGCGGCAGCCGCCTGGCCAGCGTTCGGGTGCCGTTACCCTCCACGTTGTCCCCCCAGGTGTGGGACGTGTCCACCGAGAACTGTGTCCAGCTGCAGTGGTTTGGGGGCGGTGGTGTCACCTACCTGGCTTGGTCACCCGATGGCAGCAAGGTCCTGGCGGCCACCCCCTCGGCGGTGTTCCGGTGAGCTTCCCACCTGCCAGGTGTATTTTGGCCCTTGTTGCCATTTCCCCAAACCCGTCTGGATTCTTTGCACCCCAACTGCTCCCGTTCCTCTTGCATCCGATCGGGGGGAGGGGAACGGGTGGGTCTGGCCTCGGGCTCCTCCTGGGGCATCACAACTGGGGCAGATCCCAGGAATTCATCCCGCTCGCTTCGGCCCATCTCTCTTCCAGAGTGTGGGAGGCTCAGATGTGGACGTGCGAGCGGTGGCCCACCATCAAAGGACGCTGCCAGGTAGGGTGGGGGCATCCCCGCCCCGTGCCCCTGGGGCCGTCGGGGTGTCCGTGGTGTGGCAGTGGCACTGCCCCGTTCCCAGGCGGGGTGCTGGCTCTCACCGTGGCACTCTGTCCCGCAGACGGGGTGCTGGAGCCCAGACGGCAGCCGACTGCTCTTCACGGTGCTGGGGGAATCCGTCATCTACTCCTTGTCCTTCTCAGAATACCGGGGTGAGTCTGCTCAAGCTTCCCAGGAGCCAGCAGCTGGTCCCCAAGTGACCCCGGCTGCGGCTGGGCTTGGCCGGACGGGCTTTCTGCTCGTCAGCTGTGCAAAGCCAGGACACGCAGGGGGAAGGGGCCCCCAGGGGTCTCAAAGCTCAGAATCTCTGTGGGGCCAAAGTTTTCCCCCCTCACGTTGCTTCTTGCTCCCAGTTCCGATCCTACAGCCACAAATGGTTTGCTGGGAAACTTCTACCGTGGGTTAAATCCCCGGCTCGTGGGGCGTTTTTCCTTGAAGGTTGCTGGTCCTGATGTGTAGAGGGGACACCTCCCCATCCCCCACCCCAGGTGCAGGCAGGTGCTGCTGGGGCAGCGGCTCGAAGAAACAGACACAACTTACGTGCCACTTCGCAAATGGGAACGTGATTTACGGAGCGAGGTGACCCACCGAGCGATTCCGGCCAGAGCCGAGACGTGACCAGGCTGTTTGTTTCAGGGGAGATGCAAGGGCAAGTGGGAGGCTCGAAAACCGCTTCTATCGTGGCCGATCTGTCCGAGACCACCTTCGAGACGCTCTATGGGGAGGAGAGGTGGGTCTGCCCGTGCCCCCTGCCCTGACGCGACACCCGGCAGGCAGCGGGGGTCTGTGCCCCCCCAGCAGCACCCCCCAGTGCTGGGGATGTTGGCTGGAGCGAGGGGGAGCTCACTGGCCTTCCTGCCCGTTCCAGGATCGGAGGTGACGTCCACTCCATGGTGTGGGACCCCACTGGCGAGAGGCTCGCGGTGATCATCAGAGGTGGGTGCTGCCCCCCGCCCCAGCTCTGCCCGAGCATCCCCCCCACCCCCCACAGGCAGAAGGGGCACAAACCCCACCGGGGTGGGGAGGCAGCACTCGCCCTCCATCCCTCCTCCCTGCCACTCCGCTTCTCCGTATCCCCCGGAGCGCGATGTGCCCAAGTTCCCTCCCCACGTCCCACGGGATGGATCCCCTCTCCCAGCCCCGCCGCGAGGTCCCTGCGTTCCCGCAGTGCCCACATCGCGCCCGGAGCCCGGCGGGGCCTCTTGGCTCCGTTATTTAGCAGCAGCCCCTGGGATAATCGTGCCATTCAGGCTCTCCTGGATGCGGCGGGATGGGCCTCACTCCGGGACAGAACGGACTTGGAGGGAGCAGCAGGACGTGGCGCTGGGGCTGGCCCCCCCAGCTCGCCCCCCCGCCGCCGGGCACAGTCTTGGGGTTTTTGCTGAGCTTAAAGCTGGGTGGGGAAACCTGGGGGTACCAGGGCTTCCCCTTCCCTCTGCACATCCAGGTGGGTCCGGGGTGGGATGGAAAACGACCCTGACACTGGAGGGGGGGCCCCGTGCCAGGCCGGGGTGTTTCCCACGGAGTCACCTCATCCTCGCCCAAACCCTCCTCAACCCAGCCTGGTGCCCCGGGACCTCGAGCCGGCTTCAGATCATGGGAGGGTCTTTGAAAGCCCCATCCCGGGATCCCGTGTGCCTCAGCGCCGGAGAAATGTTCTCCACAGCCAGCTCCCCCCTCGGTGGCTGCCCCAGGAGTCCCCACGCTGAGAAGGACCCTCACCGCTCCTCTCCCCCTCCTCCATCCTGCAGGGAATCCCGACGCTCCCGGGAGCCAGACGGTCATCGCTGTGTTTCGCACCCGCAACAGCCCCGTGTTCGAGCTCCTGCCGTGGTGCGTAGCGCTGGGTTGGGCTTGGCCAAACGCCAGCGGCGCCGAGGGGTGCCGGGGGGAGCGGGGACGCTGCCATCCTGCGCCCCTGCATCGGGCAGGGTCACTGTTTTACCCCAGAATCGGTTGTACTTTGGCCGTGTTGCCCGTTACCCACCTTCCACCCCTTTAACTCAGGCTGCCCCCCAAGCGCCGCGCTGCCGGTGCCCGCAGCCGCGCTCTAACCCGGCTCTTCCCTTCCCCGCAGCGGTTTCCTGCGGGGCGAGCGTGGCGCGCAGCCCCAGCTCATCGCCTTCCACCCCTGCTTCCAGAAAGGGGCTCTGCTGACCGTGGTGAGTGGGGTCCCCGCTTTTGTCAATGGGTCTTGGTGTTCCCTGTTGGTGCCCGGGAGTGGGAAAGCCTCAACCCCCCCCGCCCCGTCCCCGCGGAGCAGGGGGGGGGAGGCGTCCTTGCTGGGGTCACAGGGAGGAGGAGAGGGCGATGCCTGGACTGTCACCCCCGTCCACACGTCTCTCCTCGCGTCCTCTCCCTCCAGTGCTGGTCCACGGGGAAGATCAGCCACGTCCCCTTCTTCTTCACGAGTGCCCACGCCCCCCACGCCAGCCCCAGCCGCAGCCCCGTGGCGGCCAGCGCCAGCGTGCGGGAGCAGCCCCTCTTCTCCGAGCTGTGACAGCACCCGGGGGTCCTCCACCACCCGCCGGTGGCTCGGCAGCTCCTCTCCCTGATGATGCTCCCACCATCCTCCCAGGATGTGCCGCGTGGCCTCGAGTGCCTTCCATACCTCCTCGGGTCCGTGGGGCCGGTGCCAGAGGGATTAAAGCTGGGGACGGATCCAGGCGGGCTCCTCTCCCCTCCTGTCTCCGTGGTTGCCCTTTCCTTACCCCAGGGGGCTGGAAGGTTTGTGTAGGGCAAGTCCCACGTCTGGGGGGCTGTGGGGCTGCTCTGGGGTGTCAGGAACCGCTCGGGGTGAACCTGCAGAACAGCCCTTCCCTGAGCCTTACGTTAATTGAATTAAGGCTGCCTGTCGCGCTGCGGGGCAGGAGCCCCCTGCGGGGCTCTGCTCTGGGGGTGAATTGCTGCTCTCCCGAGGCTGGGGGCTCCTCGGCCATGAGCGCAGCCTCGGGGCTTTGCCTTGGGCGGGGGGGGGGGCGGGGAAGGACCACCCAATGTGGGCCAGAAACTCCTGTGGGCCCACAAAGACCAACCGAGCCCATGGGGGGCTGCAGCGGGGCAGCAAGCGGTGCTGCGGGCCGAGCCCCGGGGGGCTCGTGCTGGCCCATGTGAGCCCACCCAGTGCCGGAGGGGTGGGGGGAGCAGATGGGCCACCCACCCCCTGCCCAGCGCAGGGATTAACGGGGGGGGGGGGGGGGGGCAGCGCAGTTAAACCCTGGGATTACACGCGGTTAATCCCCAGGATTACGCTGTAATGGCTCTGCTGGAGCCTGGTGCAGATACAACGGGGAGAGCAGGGGGGGTCCCCACACCCTCACCTCTGCAAACAGCCCCAGGACCCCCAAAATCCTCCCCAGAGCTGAGCCCCACAGCGCAGCGGGGAAAACCCTGTGCAAGGGGCGAGGACGGCAGCAGCGAGCGCCTCCGGGGGCTGCATGAGTGGAGCCGACCCCGGGCAGGGCTGGCACGAGGGTACGGGGTAAAGCCACCACGGTACGAACCTTCTCCAGCTGCTGGGGCAGGTCTGGGGGGGCCTCACCCCCTCCGGGCTCCCCGGTTCACTGCTGGTGTGCCCGTGGTGCCTCAGAGGAAGGTGCTGAGCGTCTCTTCTTCCTCCTCCTCCTCCTCCTCCTGGGTGCTGGGCGGTTCGCAGGGCAGCGCCCGCAGGTACTCCAGGTGCAGCTGGGTCTCGGCTCGGCTCCTCCGGACGTATCGGCCCACGTAGACGAGGACGGCACCGAGCCACCCACCCACAGCCACCAGCACCGCCACATCTGGTGCCCGCAGCCGGCTGCCCCCCACCAAGGTCTCGTTGCGGCTGCTGGTGGGGGGCAGCATCGGGGGGGCCCCCCCCGGGCACCGGGAGCCCCAGGGGCAGCCGGGCAGCCCCAGTGCCAGCAGGAGCAGCCAGGCTGCCTGCATCGCCCTGCAACGGGAGGCTGGGAGCGAGGGGGGGCTCCGTGTCCCCCCCCCTCCTCGTCCTGCCAGATGCACAGGTTTGTGGCGGGGGGGGGCAGCAGGATGCCCCTGGTTCCCCTCCCAGTCTCCCAGCACAGGGAGGCGTGCAGGGGGGTGACGCCAGCACCTGCTTTTTCACCCCCAGTTCACAGCCCTTTGCAACCCCACATCACTACACACAGTCCTGTCCTGCCCCCCCGGCACCCCAAGGACCCCTCCCATCCCCCCCCCAGACCCCACTGCCTAAGCAACAAACGCACTGGGAACACACTTTTTTTTTTACTGGTGTTTGGAACCCACCGGCCAGCAGATACAAATGGAATGGGGACAATCTTCAGAGAAACAGGTCCAGAGTCTCTTGGTTGGGGCTGTGACTGGGCTCACACCAGTCCAGCGCTGGGGGGGGGAGCAGCGGCACTGCTGGGGGTAGCCTGGCCCCCCTGCCGGACAAACCGCTCCATTCTAGTGTCCCAGTGCGATCCCATTACATGTGCTGAGTGGGGATGGTCTCGGGCATCCCTGGAACCCCCCCCCGCTGGGCCAGGGGTCCCTTCTGGGTGGCTATGATGGGAGGGGGCTCATCCGCTCTGCGCTCCCCCCTCGTGCTGCTGCGCCAGCGTCTGCCGGGCCATCTCCAAGGCCCCTTCCCGTGTGCGGTTGCCTCCGATGAAGCCGCTGGTGTGTACGAAGACGCAGCCGGGGATGCCGGCGAGCTGGGACAGCGCCTCGTCCCGGACCCCTCGCCAGGGCTCGGGCAGAGGGAGGCTGCGGGGGGAGAGGGAGGCGGTGGGTGAAAACCTGCCCCTGGGGGGATGCTGCTGCGGGGGGGGCGGGGGGGACGGACGACACACGGTGAGGGGATGGGTCTCACCGGCTCTGGAAGGTGTGTGGCCCCGCTGGGACGCTCTGCACCCGCCACTGCCCGCTGCGGTCGGGGAACAGCACCAGCTGGAGGGGCTCCGGCAGCGCCAGCTCCTGCTCCAGGCTGAAGACGTGCTCCTTCCAGGGGCAGCCACCCTGTGGGAGCTCCAGCACCAGCCCGCTGGCATCCACCTGAGGGGGGGACACACACACGCTGAGCACCCGGGGGGTCCGACCCCCCAGCCCCCACACCAGTCCTGTGCCCCCCCACCATGTCTGTCTGCTGCTGGGTGCTCTGCCGAGCCTGGGCGCGCTGCTCTGGGGGTGCATGAGTGTGCGGGGGGATACTGGGGTGCAGAGGGAGGGGGGGGGGGAGCACAGGACGGTGTGTGATGACGCATGGGGATGTGGGGGTGCATGGGAGGGGCACAGGGATATGGGGTGCAGGGCCATGCCTGGGGATATGGGCGTCTGCAAGTATACACAGGTACACAGGGCACAGAGAGGGTGCGTGGCCATGCGTAGGGGAGAACGGGGGCCGCAGAGCCATGGGTATGGGGGCGCACAGCCACACGCAAGGCTACAGGGGCACAGGAGGGGCTGCATGGTTGTACCCAGGGGCAGAGAAGGGGGTGCATGCTGTGTGTAGGTATATGGGGTGCAAGGGGCACCCTGGGCCACGCAGGGAAGTTTATGCGAGGGGACCTGGCCTCCCCTCATCCCAGTGCCCTCCCCCAAACTTTCAGACCCCCCCAAAACTGGCACAGTGACTACCTCAAAGCGGCGCCGGATGGCCTCCTCCACCAGTACCCGCGCAGGCAGCCAGGCACGGTGGTAGTAGTCGAGCCGGTCCATGAACTCGCCCCTGACCAGCTCCATCGCCCGCCTGAACCCTGCCTGGGGACACAGAGGGGTCAGCGGTGGCCCCCAGTGGGGTGGCCCCAAGCGGGGCAGCCCCACCATGTTCCCTGTCCCCACCTCGGTGTCCTGGTCAGGGTCGTTCCAGCGGGGGTTCAGGTGGCCCACACGAGCGCTGAGGGTGGTGGTAAGGGCGTAGCGGGGCTCCCCCTCCGCCTGCGCGATGCCGTTGTCGATGGCGTCAATCTCTTGCACGAAGTTCTCATACAGCTGGGAACAGTGGGGGTCAGCCTGGCTGGGAGCCCAGCGGCACACCACTAGCTCAAACAAACTGGTTCCACCCTTTATGGGGTCCCCCCTCCCCAGAATGCTCTTTTATGGGATGACCCCTGCCAAGGAGAAGCCCTGGGGAAAGCTATGCAGCCTTGGCAGGGTTAGAGCCCCCCCCAGACCCTCCCAGTTTCACCAGTACCTTATCATAGAGCACTGTCACGACAGTGCCGTCCTCTGGCTGCCCCAAGAGCTCCGCGAGGATCTGGGAGCCGAAGTGGCAGTAGACCAGCCCGGCGCTGCTCAGCTTTGTGGTCCAGGGTTTGTCAGGCCGGAGGCTCCTCATGGACTGTGTGAAGGACCTGCAGGGCCACAGAGTCAGCTCCGAGGGACCCCCAAGATCCAGGGGAACCTGGTGTCCAGTGCTGGGGGGCCTCACCTCTGGTGATGGTCGTAGCGGTGTCGCTCGGGGTCGTACTCACCCCCTACATCCACCACCACGTCGCACTGGGCCAGGCGCTGGGGGTCCCGGGTACGCACCACCTCTGCGTCCTGCCGGGGGGTGGAGTGAGGCTGAGGAGCCTAGGGTGGTCCCCAGGAGTGGCCGGGACCCCCTGAGAGCTGCTGCTGGTGAGACCTGGGACCCTGAGGAAGGACTGAGAACTCTAAGGGTGACCCCCAGGTGGGACTGGGGTCCTGAGGGTGGCCCTTGGCTGGGAGCAGGGACCCCGAGGGGGGACTGGGAGCCTAAGCGTGGCCCCTGGCTGGGAGCAGGGGCCCCTAAGCGGGACTGAGGGCCTAAGGGTGGCCCCTGGCTGGGAGCAGGGACCCCTAAGCGGGACCGAGGGCCTAAGGGTGGCCCCTGGGTAAGAGCAGGGACCCCGAGGCGGCACCGGGGGCCTAAGGGTGGCCGCTGGGCGGGAGCAGGGACCCCCAAATGGGACTGGGGGCCTAAGGGTGGCCCCTGGCTGAGAGCAGGGACCCCGAGGGGGCACTGGGGACCTAAGGGTGGCCCCTGGGTGAGAGCAGGGACCCCCAAGTGGGACTGGGGGCCTGAGGGCAGCCCCTGGCTGGGAAAAGGGGCCCCCAAGTGGGACTGAGGGCCTAAGGGTGGCCCCTGGGCGGGTGCAGGGCCCCCCAAGTGGGACTGAGGGCCTAAGGGTGGCCCCTGGGCGGGTGCAGGGCCCCCCAAGTGGGACTGAGGGTCTAACGGTGGCCCCTGGGTGGGAGCTCGGACCCCGAGGGGGGACTGGTGGCCTAAGAATAGCCCCTGGGTGGGAGCTGGGACCCCGAGGGGGGACTGGGGACCTAAAGGTGGCCCCTGGGCGGGAGCAGGGACCCCCAAGTGGGACTGGGGATCTAGGGGAGCCCCGAGCAATGCCTCCAGGTAAGGGGGCACCCCGAAGGAGGGCTGGGCACCTAGGGGAGGCCCCGAAGGCCCCGGGGCCGGCGGGCGGGCAGGGTCCAGGGCCCCGGGCGGGAGCTCCGGGGGGGGCCGAGCAGGCCGCAATCCCAGTGACGCCGCCCAGTGGCGCGGGGCCGTACCCGGTAGCGGGGCAGGAGCCGCAGCAGGCAGCACGCCAGCACCTCATCGCAGTGGAAGGTGCCGTCGTGGGTGCCGATGCGCGGAGCAGAGGCAGGCGCAGGCGCAGGCCCGGCCGCGCTCCTGCTGCCCAGCGCGGCGGCCATGAGGCGAAGGCCTCTCCGCATCGCGCTGCGCCTGCGCGGCCCCGCCCCCCGCGCGGCGCGTGCGCGCAGGCCCCCGCGCGCCCGCCGCCTTCCGCCTGCGCATGCGCCCGGCCCCGCCCCGCCGCCCTGCGCATGCGCCGCTGCACCCTGCCTGTCCGCCCGGCCCCGCCCCCTCCCCAGCCGCGCCCCGCCGCTCTGCGCATGCCCCGTCCGCCGCGCCGATCGGGCCAGCCCCGCCCCCTCCCTAGCCCCGCCCCGCCGGGGCTGCGCATGCGCAGAGCTGTGCCCGCGCTCCCTGGCGGCAGCGCCCCCCCGCGGCCGGCGCCGCTCACACGTGGGCGACGGGACACGGGGGTGGGAGGGCGGAGACGCCCAGGGACACCCACCGACGCGTCCGTGAGCACCGGGACCACCCAGCCCAGGCGGCCACCTCCGCCAGCCCCCCCAGACAGATGGACACAGTCCTGCGCAGCCCACGGGGGGTCAGATGGACACGCAGCCCCCCACCCCCCAGAAAAACCCCCAGCCCAGGCGCTGTTCCCAAGCAAGAGTTTATTTGCGAGGAGCTGGGTCCCCTCCCCAACACGGTGCAGGGCCCGGGGGGCTCCCACCCCCAGCCCCGGGGGGCACCGAGCGGGTACAGTGGCACTGTGTGGGTACGGTGGCACCGAGCAGGGGTGGCGGCACCGAGGGGGGATGGTGCCCGGTCCCAGCAGGGCACAGGACACCACAAGGTGCCAAAGCCAAGCCGGGACCGCAGTCGGGACTGCAAGGCCATTGCAGGCTGTGGGGCGGTCGCGGGCAACGGGGCTCGGCTCCAGCATCGCCCCGAGCCAGCCCGGCTGCCCCACACCAGGCTGTGGCCTGGGGAACGTGAGTCACGGCTGTCACGGCTCCCTCAGCACCTTCCGTGGGGGGCTGAGGGCAAATCTCCCCTCTCGGGGCTGACGCGGGTGTCTCTGGCCTCACAGCGGCGCAGACCGAGCTGGTCACAGGCGTGGGGACATGGCCCGCGGCCGTCCCTGCCAGCGTTCGGCACATGCAGCTCAGTTGGCGTCTCCCTTTGGGGACGGAGAGGGGCAGGTGCTGCAGGGGAGCAGCGAGTCCGTCTCCCACACAAACCACCCCCTTCCAAGCAGCCCGACTTTTCAGCTCAAGAACTAAGTGACTCGAGGCGGCCCAGCCTCACGCTGTCCATAAAGGGATAAGTCAGCTCTCGCAGGCGGCAGGGAAGCAGAAAAGCTGCGCAGGGAGTGGGGGAACCACAGGGGTCTGGGTCTGTCAGTGCTCCGAAGCAAGCGAAACCTCGGCTGCTGGGGATGAGAAGACAAAGCAGGGCCTCCAGTAGTGTGAAACCAAACTGCCCGTGCACAGAACTCCTGCCCAGGGCCACATCTCTCTGCTCGCTGCCTCGGGGCGGCCAGGCTGACTTATCCCTTTACTGGGGGGTGCTCGGCCCCGCGGCCAGACTCAGGATATCTCGTTGCCGAAGACCTCGAGCACCAGCGGCGTGAGCTGCATGCTGTGCTCGGGCTGGAAGGAGAGGCAGCGGTACTGCTTGGAGTGCTCCTCGTTCAGGCTCCGCAGGTCGGCCAGCTTCTGGATCATCTTGGCGTAGAGCAGGCGGCTGCCAGGAGGAGGGTGCCTGCAGCGGATGTAGGTCTGGAGGATCTCCGAGAGGCGATCCTGAAGGGATTCCACCAGTGAGGTGTCCTGCACGCCTGGGCGATCTAGAAAACACCACGGACACAGCGTGATTCCCTACCCTTTTCCTCAACAGAGGGGCAGGGAAAGGTGGTGATGGTTTTGGGGACGCAGCCAAAACCTGGCAGGTTGGTGACGCTGAGGGACAAGCGTGCTCCTACCTGGGGACAGGATGCAGATGGCCATGAGGAGCACGTGCTCTTCTTCGTGGAGGTTCAGCTTCTTCAAGCCAACCTGGAATTTCACAAGCGGCTCGAGGAGGTCCATGCTGTGGCCGGCTGGGGAGAGAAAGGACCTTTAGCACAGCCTGCTCCGGAGCAAGAGCTCCCGCAGCTGAGGGACAGGCGGGGAGCTCAGCAGCTCCTCTTTCAGCACAGCAGAGACCCGGGACAGCAGAAGAGGACTTCTGATATAGTTTAAAGCACGCTGGTTTTTAATTGGACTTTTCTCCCTAGTAGTTTCTCTAAAGCAGGAGATTACGGAGTAGAATTTGCCTTTGAAATCCATAAAGACAATGAACCCACGGTCACTTCGCTTCCTTAGCATCACTTTCATGCTGCACTGTGACCTGCACAAGCCTCACAAACACCACCTCACGTGCCCAGAGCCCTCCCTGCACGCAGATCTCCTCCCTGCACCCAGTGGGTGCCAGCTGCCCGTGCATGCTCCCCACACGCCACTCGCTCTGCCTCCTTCCCTCGGGACCTCACTGGGCGAGCTCAGCATCCCTGGGTTACTCTAAGGCTCTTCCAAGCCCAGGGAAAGATTTAAGGTCCGTATGTGTCATCTGCACACCCTGTTCTCTGTGCTGGTCCCCAAAGCCTCAGGTTGGGGAGGTCTAGGGCAGGAGTCACCACCTTTCCTGGCAGGAGGGCTCCCTGGCTGCAAAGCAGTGGCACTGGGACAGCCCAGCAGCGTCCTGGCCCTCATGGCAGCTCGGAGCAAACTGAACCCAACCCTGGTGGCAAGGCGGAGGAGTGGGAGACAGCTCTGAGCTACGGCCATGCTCTGGCTTCGCTGCTCTTTGGGAGCTCCTGGCCCTTCCCAGCCATCCAGCCCAGCTGCAGGACGCACAGGTCCCAGCACGGGGCCAGGGCGGTGCAGGAGCGCGGCTGGGGCTGGCACAGGGGTCTCAGCCCGGCCATGACACTGCCAAGCTGCTGGTGCTGCCGTGAGGGACGGGGGTGCCGGCTGAGCTGCAGGCTGGGACCACATTCCCGCAGCACGCAGGAGGGTGGCTGGTGGCCTTTACCCTGGGTGACATCGCTGATCCTGTACTTGAAGTCGTTGCTGCCGCAGGTCCACGACATGTCCTCGAGGGTGAAGGACTGGTTCGAGCGCAGCATGATCACCTCGATGGCGCTGGATTTCAGCAGGACAATCTGGTCCTCTGCTGTCAGGTCCCTGGGCAGGGGGGGACAAGGGGGTGATGTGAGAACAGTGCAGTGAGGAAAGGAACAGAAACCTGCCACCCAGGCATCGGGGTCTCCATCAGCAGCCCAGTCCCTTCCCTGGGGGCACCCCGGCTTCTCCCTCACCCGGGGTTGCGATGGGATGAAGCAGCAGGTATTTCTGCAGGTGGCACCACGCAGTGCCCCGGGCAGCACCCTGGAGTTAAACGGGACCTGAGATCCTTCTCAAACCAGGATGGGGACCACTCACATGGCCTCGAGCATCTCTGGAGCTCAAGTGTTGTGCTGACAGAATGGAGACCTTGCAGTGGCCTTTCAGCACTTACCAGGGGCTTATAAGAAAGATGGGGATGGGATTTTTAGCAGGGCCTGTAGTGACGGACAAGGGGAAATGGTTTTAAACTAAAAGAGGGGGAAATCTGATTAGATATTAGGAAGAAATTCTTCACTGCCAGGGTGCTGAGGTGCTGGCACAGGGTGCCCAGAGCAGCTGTGGGTGCCCTGTCCCTGGAAGGGTTCAAGGCCAGGTTGGACGGGGCTTGGAGCATCCTGTTCTGGTGGGAGGTGTCCCCATGGTGTGGGGGGGTGATACTAGATGATCTTTAAGGTCTCTTCCAACCCAAACCATTCCATGATTCTATGACAGAGTCTGGGTGAATCAGGGTAAAGATAGGAGAGGAGTAACCCCAGGAAGGAGGAGAGACAGAGAACATGAAAGTAGGAACAGACCTGGGAAGGGAACAAAGCCCGAAGGAGAGCTGTGAAGATGAAACAGAGAGAAATGACCTGGCTGTGAAGGGTAGGCCGGGATTCCTGAGAGTGGAAAACCGCCGTGGACATCGGATCTGAGAGCAAACATCTCACCTGAATCCCGGGATCATTTTGGCAAAGCCGATCACCTTCTGTATGCTGTAGCTGACCAGGTCGGCCAAGTGCGGGAGCATGGAGAGGTGGGAGAAGTCGATATTCATGGAGGTGGTCTCATCGTTCTCCTCAGAGAGGACCAGGTTCGAAAACATCTGGGGCTCCACAGACTCTGGAGAGAGGGAGATGGTCAGAGGGTACGTCGGCTGTAGGCAAGACATTACGGGAGAGGGGAACAACGCCAGCCCGTAGCAGGAATGGCATCCATCCTGCCAGGAGGGCTCTGCATTGCATGTAGACAGCAGGACGTGAGGCAGGGAGAGAGCAGTCATTCACTGGCTGCCAACAGCACCACGATTTTTGCACTGGGGCCTTGAACTCCTCTCCTGTGCTGTGCTTGAGTCTAACTGCAGCCAGAGCAGTGACGGCGCAGCCCAGCGTTCGTGTTCGCCCTCCTCTTGGCCATCCTGGAGGGCTCAGACACACAGCGGTCTGCAGGGCCACAATCCAGCTGAGCACTTACTGCTTTTTGCTCACAAAAAGGCTTTGCAGCACCCCCAGGAGGGTCTTACAGTTAAGTAAGCTCCCCAGCAGAGGTAAAACAGGGCTCTGAACGGCCAGACTTAGGTAAAGCTGCTGCGCTCCTGCCCCTGTCACCTACAGAGCAGCGGCCGTGGTACCTGGAAATGTGCTGAAGGCATCAGAGCCAAAGAGGTCGGTGGAGTCCTCTGACGACAAGTCCTGGGTGAGGATGGAGGAGGACCTTGCTGCCCCCCTGTTGCCAGGGTTGCTTCTCACAGGGGGCTGGAAGAGAGAGCAGGACATGAGGAACAGGGCTGGGAGAGCAATTTGGCGGCAGTCGTTTGCCTGCTGCCAACAGCATCAAGGTTCCTGCACTGTGATTTTAAAATCCTCTCTAACAAGAAGTCATGGGATGAGATGGGTTTGGTGCATCTGGGCAGGAACTGCTTGGTCCCGTGCACGGGGACGGGGGTTGGCGTGCCCCAGACGTACCCGAAACTTGTTGAAGTCGGCATATGTGGGGTCGTAGGTTTTGCGATGAGCCTCGAGGAGGATGTCGATGACTTTCTGCTGCTCCTCTGAGAGTTTGGGCTTCAGGCTCTCCTTGAGTGCTTCCTCCTCCTTGCGCTTCAGTATCATTTCACGCTTCCTCTGAACCTCCTCGTCCGTCAGGATGACTGCAGGGACAGGGAAAGTGTCAGAAACAGGGACTGAAGCAACCCTGGGTCACTGCAGCCAGTATCCCCATCACCTTGCTAATCAGGTATTAAACCTGCATCAAGCCCATCCTGCTCCTGTCCTCAACTGCCAGGTCAGGGCTTCCCGCTACGAGACCAGCGCAGTTCAGAGCCCACTTGGGTGCTTTTAGGCAAGGACCGGGCGCGATAAGGCCACGTCGGCGCTGCCACGTGTCTGCTCTGTGCTGCAAACTTGCTGTTTGCTCTGTGCTTTCAGGTGAAAGAAATCCTGATCCTGCAGGACTCAGGCCTGTGGGTTCATCCTGCTCCAGTGCCACTTTTGGAGCCTGACAACAGAGGGAGCCCGGTGCGGCACCGCTCAGCCTCCGTGTCCAGCTACCAGCCACAGCAGCCGTAGTCTGGGTACCCAGCAGCGCTTCTGCAGCATCGCAAGTATTTTTAAACTAAGGGGACATATAATCCCAGGGTTGCATATTTATGGCTTGTATTATGGGTGACAGCCTCTGGCAGCGGCCAAGGGTTGGATTCGAAGGCGATATGCAAGGCTTCTCCCGTTTATTTAGGGAAGGGGAGCACCCACAGGCGACTGGGGCTCAAATCTTATCTTTAGGAAAAGAACTTAAAGACCTGAATAGCCTCACAGGGTTGAAAGAAAAGAAAAGCGACAGGGAGCCGCAGCAATCTCTTGGGGTAGCAACCCCTCACCCTCGTAAGAGAGTCATACATTCACAAAAGTGCGCATTAATACACGTCCACCGGCAGGTTCTAAAAATAGCCATGCCCACTCCTCAGGACATTGCCCTTTAACGTCTCTTACTCCTTTAGCCCTTGACCCAGTCATTAAAGAAAACCCCAGGCACGTTATCTGATGACCAGTTGGGTTGCACAGCGGTTTGATGCCGGGCGAGTCGAGGTGCAGTTTGGGCTGAGGTTGGCCAAGGGCAGCGGGAGCCACGGTCGCAGGGCTCGAGGCAAGGAACCCTTTGCAGTCCCTGCTCCTTTCCGCCACCTCCAGCCGACGGCATTTTTCCAATACGTTTTCAGACTTGCACAATCTCAGAGGGACTTGAAGATCTGGGAGGCAGGGGAATGACTGGCTCGGGCCAAAAGGTTGCTCCCACGATTGGCACGTTACGGGCAGCTGTGCCGGGGACAGCGCAGGCTGCCTGGGGAGAAAAATTAGGATTTTGCCATCTCCCGTCCTGGTTCTTATTACAAAAGCATCGGATCCATCTGGGTGCTGCATGCAAGAAGGGAAACCGTTCATAGATGAGGCAGCATCTGTGGGGAAAGAGCCACGTGGGGCTGGGAACGAGGATGGGGCAAACAGCCAAGCACTTGAGCTGTGGCCATGGTGTTCAAAGTCTTTGCCAACAGGGTCTTCCCCAAGCACCGGGGCTTCGGAAGGGATTATTGCAGGTGTCTACGCCAAATTCCAATCATGCAAGGACTAGATGACCTTTAAAGGTCCCTTCTAACCCAAACTATTCCATGAAAATTAGGAAGCACCTACAGAACTGATTGGAAAGAAAAAGATGTTTCTGTGCTGGGGCAAGACTGCAAGGGAAATCAGCTTGGGATTTCCACCCGCCTTCAGGAAATTCAGGCCTCAAACAGATTTGAAACAGTGAGGCAGCAGCACTTCTCACTCTGGTAGGAGCTGAAAACCAGGAGGATTTTGCAAAGCATTACTTCGGTGGGGGAACAAACGCTGGCAGAGTTTGCTCCCCCCAGCACCACCACCTCGGGCAGTCAGGATTTCCCAGTACAGGATCTATGCAGCACAGCAGCCGGACCCGCTGTACAGCCCAGGGCTGCTGGCTGCACGTTGCTGTGAGCCCGCTGCCAGCCATGCAGACAGAAACAGAAGGCAGCAGGGCCCGGGTTTGGTGTTTAATGCTCTGACAGGACTTGCTGGAGCCTACAGGAGACTAAGACCCAGAGGAAGCCCCGCAGGTGTTTAAAAAAGCCAGCAGATCGAGGTAAATTGTGATTCCCTTCCAGCCTGTCTTGTGTTGCAAAGGCCAGTGCCACCACACAGCAGTACTCGTGCAAGCCACAGCACAGCTCAGCATCAGCGCTGCGGACTGAGAGCCACCCGCGGCATTCCTGGTGACACCGGGGAGCAGTAAACCTGCCCGGCACCTTGCCTGGCCGTGCCGGAGGAACGGGCTTGTGGTAGGACCGGGGTAACATGGACAAGGGATGCCTGCCTAGTGACTTGCCTGTTTTATGAAGTCTTGGGGAAAAGGACTCGACCCTTGTTTGTACCTGCAGAAGGATGGATGCTGCCCAGCACATACCTGCCTGCCTCAAGAGGGAATACGGCACCAGGAGGGGGAATACGGCACCAGGAGGCAGCTCAGCGCCTGCACCTTTCCCTCGAGACCCCAGCTCACGCCCCAGCTCCAATCTCTTTCCAAACACCAAGCTGGAGACGTCCAGCCACAGACTCCTGGCACAACCGGCAACGTGGCTGAGTGCTTGCGGGCTGCCCTGGCCCGACGTCCGCGCGGAGGCTGAGATAACCTCGGCCCATCGCTTGCAGACAGACGCTGGCCCTCTCTGCGAGACGCCACAAGGGCAGCAGGGAAACCACGGCCGACACCGAGGGTAGCGCCGAGGTTACCGAGCACACGAGGACCCAGCCAGCTGGGCGACGACACCAAACCTGCAGCCCCAGCCACAACCAGGGGCTTGGCCATGCTGGAGGGCGGCGTGGGGCAGCACGAAGGCAGACTCGCTCCATCAGGCAAGGAAAGAGCTGCCAAATATAAAGCAAAAGTGAAATTTTAGGAAATGTCAGGCACGATACGCATTCACTGGATGCAGTCTGAACATTTCACTGAAGATTGAATGGTGGCTGCTTCTGCCTGCCCCGCTGGAGCCGGGGACACCGTCCAGCCCCAGGGGTGCAAAAGGCCCCATGGCTGTTCCCCCAGCCTGACAGGGCCATCAGGGCAGGGTGGAATCTGGGATCTCGCTGGGACAGCGGTGGTGATCCGAAGCCGAGCTTGTGTCCCCTGTTGACAAGGGGCTGCAGAAACACCCCTCGCAGCAGCAGCTTTGGGGGAACGCATGGCTAGATGAGGGTCAAGCAGCAAGAGCAGCAGCGCGGCACGCCGTGGGGACAAGGTACATCAAGGTCAGGAGCAGCCCGGCAGGGTGCTGTGACCCCACTTAACGGCCAAGGATGCCCAGGATCACTCTGCACCAGCTCGCAGAATGAACGCCCCAGATGCAGCCCTGAAAGCCAGGGAGCGAAGCCCAGCTCATCCTGCTCCCTCTCCCAAACCCGCACCTTTCAGCCCCGCTGACCTGCCCCACACCCCGGCTGCGGCTGTCCTGAGGCACCTTTGTCATCAGAAGACGGAGCGTTTCTCAAGGCAGGTGTAACTGGCAACACAGCTGGCAGGGACAGGGATGGAACAAGGGGTGGCACGGGCAGAAAAACCCAAATTGCACAACAGACACTCCAACACCGTGATGGCTGGAGTGGGGGGTCATGAGGTGCTACGGGCTGGCCGGACAGCCTGCTTCTCCTGGAGCACCTGGGTTTGCATGGAGACCGGAGAGGAGGAAAGCTTGCAGCGACAGGCAAGCAGCAGCAATTGAAATTTCAGGTCCTGGACCCACACCGGAGCAAACTGGAGCAGCGACAACAGCTGCAGGGCCCCTGGCTACTGCTCTCCCCACCAAGAGGGTCACGTCCCCCCGACGCAGCTCAGCCACGGCTAACTGAGGCGATGCTTGCACAGATTTCAGAGAGGGCTTTCCAGATGCTCAGTGCCTGCCAGCTTCCAAGCCTGCTCTAATTACAGAGGACGCTGGATGTTTATAGCATGTGCTTCAAGCCTGCCGGGAGCAGAGACGCTTCCCGGTCATTGTGCAAACACTGGCCACCACAAAGTGACGTTTTCCTGGACTCTTCCCTCCCTCTCGTGTTCCTGCTTTGCCTCTCGGCCAGTGCCCGGCGTCAGCACGGGTCCCAGAGGCCGGCATTGCACAACACCGCGCTGCAGCAGCTCCCGGGCCGGGGAATAACATGTTCCATGTTTGGAGCAGCAGGGACTTTTTTTGCTTGGAGGATCACCGCCTATTCGGGGAAGTGGAGCAGAGCTGGAAAGGCCACCTCCCCCCTTGCTCACCCTCATCCCATAGTCCCACCCTCAACAACCGTAACCCTGCCAGCTCCTACTGCCCTTGCGCTGCCCACTCCCTTGAGTGCCACTGCTCCTCTCCTGACCGATTCGGGAAATTCCCCCCCTCTCTCCACACAATCTCCTTCCAGTTTCTGCTCCTCTCCCTGACTCCGAGATGATGGTTTATTTTTCTCCTCCCTCTTGGGGATTTTTAGCACTGAGATCATAAATTGAGCCTCGTGGCGAGGATGCTGAGTGTCAGCTGCCCGTGACTACAACCAGATCCCGGCAAGCCTCTTCCTTGGAAAAAGGGAGAGAAGATCCATGGGGTGCTGACCCCAGGCAAGCTATAGACCTTGCTGTGGCACCAGAGAGGGGGATTAGCTGCAACCACCTTCCCCAATGCCCAAGGACCCAGCTGCAGAGGGACAGACTGCCCCAGGACATGGCTAGGGACCCTCCCAAGGAGATTCACTGATTCCCAGCTGACTGGCACCATGTCAAGCACAAAAAAATTCCCCAGCAGAAAATAAGGTGGCAAGGAGAGGAGAAATTCAGTGCTGTGAGACTGTTGCAGCTCTGGGGAGTCCATGGATCCCTCCAGCCTCTTGATTTGGTGATGCATAATTTATCTTCCCGCTTTGCAGGAACACCTTTAGACCGAGCAGGACAGTCGACCTGTCCCTCGTCCCTGCGTGAATGCGCTGTGAACACTGGAGAGATGTTACAGACTGGGGGAGAAGGGGCAGAGACACTAAAAGAGGTGAATCACCCAAAGGTTAAGGGTGGCTGCAGAGCCCAGGTCCATCTAATGCCCTGTGCCTTGGCCAACACAGCCCCGAGGGATGGATGTCCCTTCTCGAGCTCCAGGCAGTTGGCAAAAAGTTTTTCTGCAGGGCAGAAGAGGTAACCGCAGCATCTTCTGGTCACCCAAACCACTGCCAAACCAGGTGGAATAGTCCAGCAACAGACTCTTCACCCCACTTTAAAGTACGCTTGTGTTAAGCATCATCCTAGCAGAACCCAGCAGCAAGCAGACAGGGCAGCGAAGGCGTCCCTAGGCTGGAGACCTGCCCTCCTTGGAGCCATCCGAAGGGAAACTGCTCCCAGGAATGGCACAAGGCGCATTCCCCAAATGCCACGGCCTGGGTGTGGGGTGGACTTTGCCGCGCCCCACAGCCCCCCAAGCTTGCCCTGTGCTTTACCCTGCTCAGATAAGACAGATGGAAACCCACAAATATTTGCTAACGCTGGCTGCGGACAGCGCGGGGTGAACCCAGGCGTTGCGGCAGGGCTATAAATCCTGCTCCATACCATAACCTCGGCTGCCCTCCAGCTTCCACCTCCTCCCCTTCCTGGTCCCTTCTCAGCGGACAGTGGCCGCCCTGGCACTGTCCCCAGCTCTCCGGGGGGTGCTGCTGGCTCAGGGTTTTTGCTCTGTACGAGCCTGAACACACACGATCCCTTTGCCTTGCTGCGCGCCCCAGACAAGCGCTGGCTCCTCCAGCCCACCACTGCAGTGTCTGGGCTGCAGGTCCGACTGCACTCAAACTGGGACTGCACTCAAACTGGGACCGTGTGCTGGGGAAGGGACCCTCAGCACGGCCACACTGCCACAGGTCCCAGCCCTGCATAGTTTGGGCTGCAGGTGATGTCTGAATACATCCAGGCCCTCCAACCACCCCACATTCAGGGGATGGTGAACAGTCTGCCTGCGCCAGACCCCAAATTAACACAGGCACAAGGTCTGCTGGGGTCTGCTCTCTTCCTTCTCCTCTTTACCGCCGCCTCACACTCCCATTTCTGCTTCAGGCTCGGGTCCCATCAGCACTGGGGTCAAACTGGCCCAGCCCTGCCCACGGGGCTCCTCGTTGCCTTCGATGCCAGGCTGGGGAAGACACAACCCCCCATCAAGAGCTTCAAGATCCATGATTCAACCTAAAAATAACAGCAGCACACCTTGTTCTTCTTCATTTAACCAACAGCAAAGTCTGCAGGAAGGCTATTTTTAGTCTCCTCAGGTTAGGCTTTGTTAATCCAGTAACAGTTCGCTAACAGGGTCGCTTACAAGTTAACTCCTGTGGAAAGCATGCACATCCCTGGGACCTGGTGCCAGCCGGGGTGCGAACACCCCGTGCATCACTGCTGCTGAATTTTCTGGCCTCTCCCAGGTAATTAACTGATGCAATTTAACACATTTCCCTCGTTAGCAATGGGTACGCCAAACGGACCGCATCAACTGGCTACCATGGGCTCACATGTCCTCATAACTCGCCCAAAATATGGATATGTATCTTGCATTACATGGTCTTTTTCTCCCTCTTTAAGGGACACAGCTGCTAGTTTAAAAGAAGAAGATCCAGGGATCTTCTCGATCTTTGGGACAATTGGAAAATCAGGCATTTTTTCCTGGAAACACCTACAATTTCTGATTTTCTGGAGGACCCAGCAGCTGTTGTGGCACCCTGTGACATCTGACGCTGTTTGCTCTCTGCTCACCACATAAGGAAACCAGCATCACTTCCATTTTCCAAATTTTCAGGTTCATCAATCATCGACGTGAGTTCCTGTTTGCAGTGTCTCCTAGCAGAAGGCTGTTATTTTGGTTTGAACACTACGCGAACACCAGCCTTCTCCCAAAGACTTAGGACGCGGAAAGCGTGTGTATGTAGGAGGAAGCATGTCAAACAGATTTTATTTTTAAAAGCTGCTTATCTATAAATATAGCAGAAGAAAATAAATATTTGGATAACATTAGCGTGTTTGGATTGGGTTAAGAACTACTTTACTTCCCTCTGTTATTTACTTAAGCCTCTGCTGTGCACGTGGCTGGATGGATGGGCAGACCCACGTTGCATGAATAAGGCCCCAACAAAAAAAAGCCCGAGAGGTGCGGCCGAGAAACACGAGCCAGTTCCATGCTAATGAAAACTACTGGTGCTGCGGGAAGCCTGTTCAACCCTCCTTGTCTGGAGGGAGTGAGGAAGCAAGCAGGAACGCGTCGGAGAGGACAACGGCTTTGCACAAGGCAGGACGGGACTAAGTTCAGTCGATGCAACTGGGAGTTAATCAGAAACAGCCCCGGATGCTCTCGCTAAGCTGCTGCCCCCCAGGAGCCAGCAAAGGTGACCTGGCTCCCATAAAAGCAACTCCTCAGATCACTAATCACCACAGGAGCAGCCTTAATCGTTAAACGAGCTCCTCTCGATCATTGCTCACCGCATCCCTTGCCCTTTGCATCCTCTTTGAACCCTCGTAGGGCTTTCAGGTTTTGCACTCCCGTGCCTGCGTTCCGCACCGCACGTTAAGCGAGCAGCCAAAGGCCAGCAGGGCAGGCGGCTGCGCTGCTCCCCACGCGACGCGTGTCCGTGTACTCACACTCTTTCATCATGCCAATGTCCACGCAGCGCTTCAGCCGACATGCCTGGCAGTGCCGCCGGTTATCCTTAGTGATTTTGCAGTCACCGTTGAACGGGCACGTGAACATCGCTTTCCTCTTCATGCTTCTCCTGAAGAGGAATGGAAAAAAAAAAAACCCTCAAGTTGCCTTGGGTCAAATCAACACCATTTTGAGTGTGCTCTGAACATCGGGAGGAGACACCAGCACAAATCCAGCTCTCTGGCCGCAAACTGCTGGAGAGAGATGGCTAAGAGGGTGCTGGGAGCATCCCTGACCTGACTGTTCAGCTCAGCTGGCTGCTTGAGAGCATTGAGTTGGAGAGGGTGTACCCGGCTGCGTGCATCTGCGGGTTTGGGCTCAGGGGCTCAGGCATTGCTGCACAGCAGGGAAAAGGAGGACTTCTTACAAGGACACAGCTGAGGGGTTCAGCCACAGGTTAAGCAGCTTTCCGGTTTTGAACAGATATTTTGAAGGCCATAAGAAAGGTGGAAGGATTGCAGACCCCCCCCCACCAGAAGAAACCAGAGTGGAGACAGGCATGTACCAAAGCAGTGCGTGTTATTAAACATTTACCAGCCTTTAAAGCCTAGCTTTGCTAGAATAACTGGCTGGAGCACATGTTTGCGTGTGCAGGAGAAAGAAATCTCACTGCAGGATACGAGAGGAACAACACTTAAAATAATAACCCCCTCTTCCACCAAAACCACACCGTGCCACATTAATCCGCTGTGGCAGTCGGGTCTGTACATCTTCCAAGTACAAAGGGTCAAAGCCAGAGCTCCCAGCGAAAACTGGCCTTTCTGCGGGGCTGTCCGGCATGATGCACGGTAATGACATGTTACAGGCATAGCTGAGCTGGTCCATCCAGGGCGGTTTCTCCTCTGCCTTGGGAGATGCCCCGTCTTGGCTTTGGAGAAAGTTACTCAAGGCTCTGCCATCAGCAAGAGAAGCTTATCTCTGGATTTGCAAGTATTTCTAAAGGTGCCACTCAGTTTAAATGAAAAGGAAAATTGAAGGGAGGCAGACCAAGGCCAGGGTGCCTCCAGGCTAGAAAGTCAGCGTGAGGGTGCTCAGAGGGGTAAATTCAGGTGCAATTCAGGTACAACAGTGAGAAATCCACCCCCGAGTTAATGCTGTATTTCAGCACTGGGATGAAGAGGCTCCTGCTAGGAAGAGTTGCTCTCCTTGCAATAACACCCCTCCGGGATGCCGAGCTGATGGCACACGACCCCCGTGCTCCATAGGTGAACACCACAGACGTATGGGCGACCCCAGGCTGAGAGGGCGAGGGGCCCCTCCAGCCCAGGAAGAGTGCCAAGCCTGCGCTTATAGGGTATAAATATAAAATATGTTCTTGGGCTGCAGACCCAAGGGGCACGTAGCATGTAATTAGAGGCTATTTTAGAAAGGGAGATGTAAACAGAAAGGCTTTACTCTCCCTGCACCTAACATGAATAAATGTATTTAGGAAAATAAATACAGGAGGGGCGGATGGCAGAGCCCTCCGTAATCTGCCTTACACTAAGAAATTCCTGTTTCACCCAGCAGCTGGCTCTCAGTTTATCACTTTTCTCTGAGTTTTTCCCCTTCCAGCAAGACCTTTGATCTCCCAGGAACAGGGACAAACGTTGCTCAGCTCAGGGGCAAGTCAAGATTTGGACCTGAACAGCCTAAAACCCCCCAGTTTTGGTGATTGACTCTGTTTTTGAGCATCTGGGGCAGGCAGGCGGCTCATCTTTTCCCCCGCAGCACAGGGCAAGGCTGGGGAATGCACAAACAAGCCAGAGAAATAGGAGGCCCTCAGGCAGGGAAAGATGTCCCATGTGCAAGGGCAAGCCACCATTATGGGTTTGGTATGAAAATTGCAGTTTATTAGAATACAGGGTGGCTGGGCACAACAGCCGCTTTGCTGCCCCAAGGGTCCATGGCTCTCGGCTACGCGGGGCCCCAAGGAGCAGCCGTCCGACCCGCAGCGGGATGTCCCACTGTCTGGCTCCGGTGTATTTTTACGAAGCTCCAGAACTAGCCATTTCAAGGCTCATTTAAGATCCATGTCCCAGGCAGGCTGCCAAATGTTAAAAATAACGAGCTCCCTCCCCGCGCCAGCCCAGCCCATGGGTGAGAGCAAACACGGCCACGGGCAGCAGCCGGGGAGGGGGGTGTGCTGAGCAGGGGGCGATGTGCCCAGGTCAGGGTGGCTGTACCTGGGGGGGGGGAACAGGGGCAGCATTTTCCGTGTCCGCTCTCCGATGTAGCCCCTGCTGTGTGCAAGTGCAGCACTGCAAAGGACAGGCTGCTGCGCACCCAGGGGTAACGTCCACCGCGCAGCCGTGCCTGCAGGACACCCATCTGAGCCCACCTGGCTTTATCTTGCCCAAGAGATCGGAGGAGCGCTCCAGGCACGGCGAGGGCTGCCGTTCGCCTAACTGCAGCTCCACAAGCTGGGAAACCTGACCACTAACCACCACCCACACCACCACCCCCCAACTGCAACAGCTGAGCTCCATCCTTGGGTTTTGGTAGACATACACCTGATGGTCTGACCTAGCACCCCGAGGAGAAAGCAAACCCCAGCGCCTCCATGAAACAGCTTTTAGGTTATCAGAAATGTGAAGCTGCAGAAAAGCCAGATGGCGAACAGCAGCCTGGCAGCCCCCAAAGCCCAGCCCGAACCGGCATCGTGTGGCCGGTATCAGTGGTGCGCTCAGTCCTTCACCACATAAGGCTGATCTTCAAAGTCACTCTTTCTGAGTTTTTGTTGGTGAAGTGGGCTTTAAATACACCCAGCTCCCCCACTCGCAGGACCTGTGCGATACCGTTTCCTGACAGCTGCCCTACTCATTACCAGACCCCCCAGCGACCTCCCTGGCACATCCTTTCCGTCACCCGCCACATGGGTAATACACGATGAGTCATTTTGGCACCGAGGCTGCCGCAGAACCACCTCGCACAGCCATCGCAAACTGCCTGGGGTAGGATAATCCCCCGTTTCTCCCCCGTTACACCTACACGCAGCCGCCCAGGGAAGCCCCGTGGTAAGCCAACGGCCAAGTCAATGCCAGGAGCAGAGCTGCAGCTCTCTGGCACTCATTTTGCATCCATTTGCATTTTCTCCCCCAAATCCTTCCAGCTCCATCCCCCACTCCTGATGCCAGGAACCCTCCAGACCACTGCACCTTGCCCTGAAATATCTTTAGAGACCCTGGGTATGCAGGAAAAGGGGATGGATTGATTTTTTAAAATTTCATGTAGAACATGGCAAAGAACTGGGGAAAAGTACAGGAGTGGGAGATGCAGTGACGGAGACAGGATGGGTGGGAACTTCAGAAGGGCTCTAGGTATTTCAAAACCTCTGAGCAGCTCTGCTATTAACACCCGATGTCACTGCACCGGGGCAAAGCTAGGACTGTAGGAGAAACCAGAGAAAACCATGGATGCTCCAGCCAAGTCACAGCAGAATAAACTACTCTGGCTTAGTTGCTTTTTAAGCGCTCCTGAGCAAACAGCAGAGCCAAATAAAAGGCCCCTGTTGCCATTGGCATCATTAGTAAACAGCGGACTCTGAAGCCAGCAGCCAAAGGTTGCCTCACGTCTGTTTGTGCTGCAGGTTACGTGCACATCTGAGCACTCAGAGGTGCCAATAAATGCCAAATCCCATTTATAGAGTCATTAAACCCAGGACCTCCTGGAGGACTTCACACCAGAGAGCCATGTCACAGAGGTAGGTGAGTGTCACCCAGGGGCCCCCCAGCAGCTTTGCTGCCACCTCAGCCAGCCAAGGCTCAGGCTGCATTTTGCTGCATCCCTCTGCTACGGTGTCCAAGGCTCTGGGTACAGGAGAACTGGTCCTGGTCCAGCCCACAGAGTCATGTCTACAGCCTGAGCGCAATTAAGAAAATCTGTGGAACCTTCCCAAGGTTTTGCTGCTGCAGTCCGATATTCACAGCTGCTCGCTCTCTTTTAGCCCCTTCCAGCTAAGGCAGTGAGTCTGACCTCCCTGTTTCTGTAAGCAGTCACCAGCACAGTGATTTTTTTTCAAAGATCTGCTCAGGGAGCACAAGCTGAAAGCTGAAAAACAGCCAGCACACACAGGCACAGCCTGTTACAGACCCCGAGGCGCTGGCAAAGGGGCACGTAGCTTTTCTAGTAGTGTTAGGGGTCCAGGCTCCTCCATGCCAGTGCTGCTATATTTTAATGCTGAAAGCACTTAGATACCGTGGCAGCACCAAGCATTAATTAATTCAGTGATTGAAAGTGGCATGTAAACAAGGCTATATAAGCAGGAGAAAACACACCAGGGCCTAGCTTGGGGAGAGCGTGCCTAGAAAGCAAGATTAAAAAAAATGTAGTAAGACTCTTAAATTGAAAATAAAGGCTTTATATGGGGCATGAAGGGCTAGTGGAAGATGAGAGCTTTTCGCATCATTAAGGTGTCTGTTCAGAAATACTGTCATAGTTGTACGTCTTGCATGATTACAATGGTGTGACAATACGAGATGGGGAAACGCAACAGCAGGGCTCACAACATTAGTGCAAGAGCCACATCACACCCAGGAAGGGTTGGCCAAGCAGCCCTGGACATTTCAGATGTTAAAAGCCAGACTGTTGCCTCTGCAGCCACAATAGGGATGGGGAAGGTCAGGGGCACCAGACCAAAGCGCAGAGGAGAGCAGCTGAAAGAAGAGTTACTCATTTAGCGGCAGTAATTGAGGAAAATGTTGTTGCTCAGGTTGGCCCGGCATCGAAGCTGCCCTGTTCAAAAACAGACTGCAAGACTGTGGTATGTGAAAACCCCCATCGAGCCCTGAAATTCCTGCAAGAGGAGGAGTTATGACTTTGCTGTGAAAGTTCAAGCTCTGGTTGCTGTAACAGCCCAGTTCAAGGCGTAAAGCTGTGCACTCTGGTGTCTGCAATCCCACAGCCACCTGTGCCACCATCTCATTACAGCGCAAAATACTTGAGCAAGGCTTTTCCCAGCCAGTCCCACGCCAGTCACTGTCTTGCTTCATTTCACCAGCGCTTAGTCATTCTCTCGCTTGGTGCAAGTGATCTGAACTCCCACGTGAATGGTTCAGCACTGTCTGCACAGGAGCATCACCTGGGCAATGCAGGGGTAAAACCGAGCCTCTAACAAATATCCGCAAACCTGCCACTCTCCAGACTTGGGGAGCCTGGCAGCTTTCAGAGAGGTTTCTGCCTTGCTGTCCAGCTTAAGGCCACTCAAGACCTCCACCTGACAGTGGAAAAAAAAGCCTTGAGGCAGCTGCACACACAGCCTACAGCTACCTTAAACCCCCAGGAACGAGAGGTGTGGCTGAGCCACTGCCTGGTTTTGGGAAGAGGTTGGTGCCCACTCCAGCAAGTGGGCAGAGGATCACATGTGTCTCCATACACAAGTGCACGGAACAGACATTGGGGGCAGTTTGCTTTCAAGAAAAGAAGCTTGTGGCCATAACACTGTTTTAGTTTTCAAAGACTGATATTTTCAGGTGTATTTTCCCAGGTACCATCTGTAGTGTGCCAGAGGCTCTTACGCTCCTGCACATGGAGGTCTGCAAGGCTCCCAGACAGATGGAAATCTCTGGCTAAGGAGAAAACAACTTATTTCCCAGTAGCAGGGTGCCACAGCAAGCCACAAGAAGGGAAATAGTACGTGATCTCTCCATTATCAAGATCTGCAGGCATGTCAGCTGTCTGCAATGCGGGCACAGGTCTGGCAAGGCTGTCCGCAGCCCAGCTGGGCAGGGACACAGGTAACTGGAAGAGCAGCCAGGCAGCACCCTGGGGGTCCCATCCTCCAGGCTTGCTGGTCATGGGGTAAGAGTCCTCCTCCCCAGAGACCCTCACTCACCTGAAGAAGCCCTTGCAGCCTTCACAGGTCATGGCATTGAAGTGAAAGCCAGTGGCTCTGTCCCCACAGACGCCACAGATACGGGGCATGTTCTTGTCGAACTCACCAGCTGGGTCGGAAAGCGAGGTGCTAGCAGCCATGGTCTCCATGTCTGGGAGAGCAGAGAAAGCCAGGTATTTATTCTGTAAAACTGTCACAGCTTTACAAGAAGGAAATTAGATGCAAATAAAGGATTCTTCCTTGGCTTCACCACAATTTGGCAAGAGAAGCTTCTGTGTTCCCGTTGGCTCTGTGTACCCACACCACCAAAAAGCAGGTTCTAGCTCGTTTTTAGTAAGCGTACACATTTGCTTATCTACCCAAGTAAAGCCACGACTGATCCCCTCTTCCTATGCCCCCAGCCTTAAACAAACCACAGAACATGCTCACAGAGGCTCGCTGTGCTTCACTGGGAGAGCTTCCATAGCCTACCCTAAACCCAGATAGGTTCCCCACCCCCACCCCCCACTCCTTTGTGTTTGTTTTCAGGGAGCCCTGAAGGGACCAGAATTCACCTAGACTGATGCTGCGAACCCACAGGGAAAGAGGTCACAGCACCGACACGCTGATGCAGAATTTCCCTCGTGCACAGACAGGAAGCAGCAGCGGCACACTCGCACCGGCTCCCGTAAGTGAGAAAAATCCCAAACGTGAGTCAAGTGAACATTGTTTAAAAAAAAAAAAATCAACAGGGACCTAAACAAGGGAGGGCGGAAATAGTGCTCCTAATGCACATCCCCAAAATGAATAGCGAGATGAAGCTTTTAATAGGCTTCCCCTAGCTTCCAATATCCACTGGTAGAAGCCTGTTTGCTATTAGAAACACCAAGCATCTAGAAGCACGGGGCAAATAAAGGTTAGAAGTTTTCGTGGTGCCAAATCTTGGTGAAGCCACGCCAAGGCTGCGGTTTCAGGCGGCACCATCCAGCAGCTCGGTAGGACAGTGTGTGCGTTCTCAGCGGCTCCTGTGCCTCAGCCTCCCCACACATGGGACAGAGTTATCCCCTCTGCACACCTCAGACTGAGAAATTTTAAGTTGATTCAAGAGCTTCAAACAAGCTTTTTTGTTTGAAGCATGGCTCAATGTTTTCTCAAGAGGCACTGCGGATAGCTGCTGCCTGGCTGTGTCCAGTCTGCTTTCACGAGGTTTTCAGCAGGTGCTGGAATTGTGCTGTGCTGTGTAAAATACTCATCAGTCACCCAGGAACTCCAGACAGTGAGACTGGAGCAAAAGCGAGTTCAGAAAAAAGCAAGAGGACAACCCTACAATTTAAGTCTCGCTGTAAAGTTTACCAGACTGCTACTGCTCGATCCCAGTAAAGCCTGGACTCCTCTTGATCCTCTGCCAGGGGACAGCAACTCTGCAGAGCTCGCACACGAGGCTCAAAGGCCCCATGGCAGCCAGCGATGCCCCTGGAGCACCTGAGGATGCACAGCTCCCAAAGCAACCCAGGACTGGGAGCTTTCTCCAACCTTGGTTTCACCTGTACCTCACCCGAAACTTCACACAGCCAACAGTCCTAGCACCTTTAGATAGCACTAGGACCAGGCTCCGTTAGGTAGGAGTCCTAGCTGTCCATGCTGCTTGGAGAAAGCTCCCAGGAAGAGACAGACACAACCACAAGGAGAACATCCTCTGCAGAGGAGGGTTATCATTTACCTGTATCAGGAAGATATGCCACGCTCTGCTGGTGCATTTCCCAGGAGCTCTGGAGCTGGGACATGGAGCCACCTGCAATTAAAGAGGCAGACAGGACACAGTCTGAGACAGCTTAAAACTGATCAAGGTCGATGAGTCAAAGGAGAGTGTCCAACCACACAGCCTGGTCACGGCTCGCTCCAGCCCCTTGGCAAGATGTGAACACCATGTCTGGGGTGGGGTGATCTCGACACAGCCTGCCAGCTGGGGTACCGCTTGTCTGGTTCCCACCCCACCTCCCCCACCTCCTCCCTGCAGATCCAGGAGGAGATACCGCAACGGGCCGGCCACCCTCTGCGCGCTGGCCGAGGGAGCCGGGGGAACGCACCGGTGAACACGGCAGCCACCCTTGGCGAGAGCAAGGGCACAGGAAGGAAAGACGGCGGCGAGAGGTGCTCAGCTCATTCCTTTAGCCTCAGTAATATTTTCCTATAAATTTAAATTTCACAATTCAGCCTGTCAAGCATGCAGCAGCGTGAGACCTGTCTGCTTGCGTGGGATGGCATAAAGCAGAGCTGAATGGCTGCTATAAACACGGGTCTTCATTCAACAGAGCATGCACGCTCAAAGTCAATGGGAACACTGCAGCACTGACTACGTGGAATTTTTTCCTCCCTTCTCATGTCATTTTGTTCTTTCAGCAGCTCTGCTCACGGATGGGAAACGCCACACCAGCACCAGCTAACACAGTGTTGGGACAGAGCTAGGAAAAGGTTCTCGGGTGCTTTGCCTTCCTTGAGCTTCTCCCCCAGGCCTGGCTAACCTGCATTAGCAGCAGGGCAAGGGGCTGGCTTGTCCCTGTGGATCACCCCACCGTTCAACGCAAACTCTGACCCTAAACGATGAGGATGCCACGATGTAGGGCCAAAGCAAGGAGAGCCGTGGGTGCAAGCCACGTCCCACAGCGGCCAGCTCACAACACGTGCCTCCAGCCAGAGGGTTTATTTCCCCCGAGTGCTGCACTGCAGGATGGTGCCGCAGCTACCACCAAGGGCCACGGCAGAGGTGAACGGCCGGGAGCAGCACTTGGGCATCTCCCCTGGGAAAGCAGCGTACGGTGGAGCTTCTGGATCTAGGATAAGCCCAAGACTCACCCAGGCTTGGCAGAAACCTGCTCAGGCCAGCTCCCAAGCACTCTGCTGAGCATCCGCCTCCGTCCCACTAGGTTTTGAGGTCTTCGGGGGGAAGTAGGGCGCAGACAGCCCTGAGCAGGCTTGCCTTCCTGAAGGGCTGGATTCCAGGAGTGCCGCCAGCCGCTGCATACCAGGCCATAACAAAACACCTGCTGAGCATCCAAGCTGGAAGCTGCTCCATTTGTCACACAGGGCATCTCTCCAGCAAGCAGCGGGGCTGCTTTTGGGCGAAGACACTTGTGGAGACCTCGGCAAACCTCCTCCCTGCCATACAGGCATCCCAATGCACCGTTGAATACTTCTCCAGTGCTTTGTATTGCTCCCTGCTCTCCCACACCTTCCCAGGACCGCACACGGGGACACTGACACTCCCAGCATCATGAGGCAGGATGCAGAAAGCAGGTGCTGATGGCAACCTGTCAACCTTGGAGGGGTGTCTCCCACCCTTGTCATGCCTCTTGCTTTCTCCAGCTCTCAATTAAAGAAACAAGAGATTATTTGGTCACCGATGTTCACTAGAGAGTAATAAGTCTGTGCCAGATACAATTCCCACATGGATGATGGCACTCCTTCAACCTACCATCTCTGACTTCTTGGAAAACGTTACTCAGCCCCATAATGGAAATGACGTTGGTGCACAGGGTGGAGCACGCATAGGAGTTTCCCTCTGTCCCCTGAAAGGTTGCTCATTCATCAAACCTGACATTTAGCCTTCATCTCTTGGAAGAAGCAAAATAATTTGTTAGAAGCGCTGACCTCTTTTTTGAGCAGGCACCAGAAAGGTCAAACCAGTTTCGTAGCTGGTTATAGCAAAGTTGCAGCATCCCAGCTGTCACCCCAGCGAAGCTCTGGGGTTGGCTCCTAGCAGCCATGCTCCGCTAAATCTAATGTTTCCCATCATCTCATCCATGCACAGGTCATGAAATTTCAAGTTTTTTGGGGATTTGCATGGAGCTGTCACAGCAGCAAAGCTCAAACAGCCACAAGATGCTGGCAGGGAAGGCTGCGTGATTGTAATTAGCAACCAGAGCCCTCCGCTGGGAAGCTGCCAGATGATAAAGCAGCACAAGGAGCCACCACGGTCAAGGTTTAAAAACATGGGAAAAGCTCACCTGCGGGACACCCTGCGAGGGCAGAACAGCACAAATAAGCCAGCTGATGCTGTGCAAGGGCTGCAGCCGGCGGCTCACCCCCAGCCTCCCTGCCAGCAGCTGTTATTCAGGCCAGGGCTGCAATATCCCTCGTACCTGGGAAGCCGGGAGGATGTGGCAAGGCAGAGGCCGGAGTTGGCTGCCCCTGCGCACCCCTCTCCCTGCCGTACCCAGAGGGCTGACTCACTTCTGCTGGCCACCAGTGCCCGGAAGACCCAGCCCCAGGTGGTGCCGTGCCTCCCCCTCGGTACATCCCCACGGCACAGCCAGCCCGTCTCCCACCGGCGTTCGATGGGCTGGTGACGCAACCCTTACACACACACACACAGAGCCTCCGCCGCTGCAGCTGGAACAGTCATTAACCCTGGGCAGGAAACGTCCCAGCTTTGGCCTCCAGCCCCCCCTGACTAACCGGAGCCTCGCAGATGTGGGCTGGGGGCGGGCGGCAGCTTCCCAGAGCAGGTGGCTGGTGGTGGAGCACGGACGGAGCCGCTCGCTGCTGGCTGAGCGCCCGGTGTGAGCAGCGGTTCAACAGCTGGGCTCAGGGAAAGCAGCAGGCAGTCGGGAAGCTAAAAGACATCTCTTGGAAGCAAAACAACCGTAGAAAGGGGAAAGCATCCCTTGGAGGGGTTTGCCATTCCCTAAGCACAAACCAGAGTAAATGAAACTGAGCTAGTCATCCTGAAATTGGCGTAACAGCCACTGAAACCATCGCCCAGTGCCCATGGGGTGGCTACAGGAGCATTGGGACCACTGGCATGGGATGCAGGAGGGGCACCTGTGCTACAGGGCAAGGAATGAGAGCCCAGAAAGTTACCTGCCCGTACAGGGAAGCAGGCACAGCGTGTGCTCTTCTTCCTCCTTTATACTGAGCCCAAAGGAGGATCCTGACTCTGTATTTATCTCTAAGTAACCTCTCAGAAACCGGTACGAAGTATTTTGCCGAAGCGTTTTCTCATGCTTTATCACTTTCCTTTTTCTCTCACAGAATTGCAAAAGTCCCCCTCACAGCTCACCAGGACTTGGCAGAAGGGAAAAGGCTTCGGAGGACAATTGCTCCCGCTGAAAGCCTCATCATCCGCATCCAGCATCTGTACAGCAGCAGGTTTCCCTCGAGCATCGCAGCACCAAAACACCGCCTGCCTCCCACTAACCACAGCAATAACCAGAGCTGGGAATAACAACACACAAGCCAAAACAAAACCAGAGCCAGAAGCCGGCGCTGGAGGCTGATGGGACACTGGTTGTAGGGCTGCTGCTCAGCAGCCAGCTGGGCTTCAGATGCCCCACACTTTCCTGATGTGCAAAGCCAGAAATACATTTTAACATGAACATCCAGCGTAAGAAATAGCTAGAAGCCAGACCAGGGCTTTGCCTGGCCAAGGATATGGGTTTGTATTCAGCCAGCTGCTCCCCAGGAGGTTCAGGCTTTGCTGAAATCTGGGGAAGAAACCAAGCCAGTTAAGGAACAGCTGAACATTCCCAGAAAACAAGACTGACATTTCATTAAAGAGACTTATAAGTCCTTGGTGTTTTGAGACTACCATCGTCAAACGTTTTCAGGATGCAGAAAATAAAACTGTTACAATACTGTGAAAGTATTTGTCACATTCTCAGCATCTTTGTTGCTCCATTAAAATGTATTTTTTTGGTTAATTCATTTGCCAAGCAAAACAAAAAAAACCCAACTTTACCCACATGGCCTGAAAAGAACAGGCTGGTTTTTGAAGTCTAAGTAAATCCTCACCCCTGGCACTGCTCTGACTTGCTACTGAAGACTCTGCTGTCTTGGAGAGACCCATTCATTAACATGGAGGTTTTACTATTTTCCTGGCTCACACTCAATTAACACCACTGTTGACATGTCAAAACAAAACGATGCTCCACAGTCTCTGCAGAGCCTCTGGCAACACTCTTGCATTTTAAGAAGCTTTTTCCAGTACAAATCAGCCTATTCATAACATCTAGTTGCAGCATGCGAGCAACCCCCTTCTCTATTAAAAAGACAATGAAATAATATCCTTGTGTAGCTCCAGGGAGGCCTGTTATTTAGCTGCTTTCCATGAGATTTATTACACAGCGGATTGACAGCCTCCCAGGGAGATGAAGCACTGCTCCTACACGAGCCCAGCACCAACCCCGTGCCTGGATGGTGGCTCTACACGCTGCATGTGCATGGATGAGCAGGTGAAGCTCCCTGTGCTGCCGCATGGTTGGATTCCTCTTGCTGCTGCTCACCTCTGTTTCTAGTTTGGAAGGATGGTTTTTGGTCGGGGGGTTTATTTTTTTTGTGTGTGTTTTGTTGTTGTTTGGTTGTTTTTGTGAGACCCAGAGTGGCTGCAACTTACTGGGAGCCAGGCAAGGAGATCTGGCAAGCCTGGCAGTGTCACGAGACTGGCACCTATTTATTACCTGATGCAAGTCAGCTCATGCCACCCCTTCCTCCATTAATTTGATTAGATGTAAAACCCTCCTGGAGCCTCTGCTAACGCCCCCAGACCAAGGCTGGAGGCTCCTCCATGCCAGGCAACACGTAAGCATGACAATTCCTGCCCCAGAGAGCCCAGACACTCCCAGTCTGCAAACAACATGTCACTGCAATGAGGCATTCAGAGGAGGGTCCAGCTGCGTGACAACCAAAGAAGCTACAAATACGAGTTTCAAGAAGGTCAGAGAGACTTAAAGAAAAAATCCCTCTGTAAGGAACAGGATGCTAATCTAATTTCTTGTGAGGAATCAGGCACTTGTGGGCTGCCTAAACGCTTTGTGGTATGGAAGAGAACAAGCCCAGGGACACACTGATCTCTATTACGGCCCCCAGCGCTCCCCAGTAACGTGGTTAGGAACAGACATCTGAGCAGCCACCTCCCTGTCAGCAAAGCTAAAAAAAATAAGTGTTGACAGAGCAAGACCAGGGTCTGCTCTCAGCCCAGCAGGGCTCTCACCAGCCCCCTGGAGCCGCACTGTAACCCTGGAGCTCCAGCATCTGGGCATCTTTGCCATCACATCCAGAACCTGGGAAGCCAGATGGGAGGAGAGGCGATGCACAAGCCAGCCCCAGATTCCCAGGTTTGGATTTCCAAGGTCATCAACACAACAGGACTATCCTTCTCGACTCTTGTGAAGGATGATTGTTCTCCAAAGGGGTCGAAGCAGCACCAGGAGAGCCTGCAGGCACACAGGAGCTGCAGAGTGTGCAACCCTCCGGGGAGGCTGCAAAACAGGTCCAGCCTCCCGCATCCAAAGGCACAGCGAGGAGTCCTCAAGCAAACACGTGTGCAAGGCAGGTGTGAGGGTGGCGGACGTGCTTCCTCTCACCTGCTGCAAGGCAGGAGCCGGGGGCTGGAGCCCAGGCACAAATTGCATCAACCATGGATGGGAAGCGCAGGAGAAGCCTGTTCATTGACCTGGGAAAGGGGCCAAGGGAGCTGGTGTACAGCAGGGACGAGGGCTGGCCAGGGACAAGCACCACAGTGCAAACCCTCAGCAGCTTCACTAACATGGAGAGGCAGCAGAAAAAACACCTGGCCATCTACAAGCTCTTCTAACACGTTAGCCAAGGATCTTTAAATGGTCTTACATTAAAATTAGGCAACAAATCCTTACACGTGCAGGAAAAAGGAGAAAATACTTCTAAGTGCCATTCCCCTGACTGGAAGGAACGAAGTAAACAGTTTTCCAGATTACAGCTCGGGCACTGCATCAAAAATGCCTCCAACCTGACTCCTCGCTGGCACACCACTGTCATTTAAGCCACAAAAATTAGACTGAGCACTCACTGCAGCAACACATCTGGATCTGCACACCAAGGGAGACCCCACCAGCACAGTGTTAGTGGCAGCTGGGTCACTTTAATAAGGGAATTTTATGTGATGCACCCTTTCTCAAACTCTCCTTCATCAAATAAATGAAAGCAACTTTTCATACAGCCGCAGCTTTGATGCAGGCTGGCAGAGTGTCCCTTTTTGCATCTTTGCTGTATTGTGGCTTTTCAGCAGAAGCCAGTACCTATTGATGTTGTCTGGGCTGGCTGCAGGAAGATGGAAAGGGGCTGTTTGGCATCAGCCTGGCTCAGCCTCTGCCCTCATTCCCAACCGATGAACCTCATCCAAGCATGCATCCTCTCTGGACCAGCTTGATGTAAGAGTCTGCAGACACAGAGCCAGGTCTCAAGACCGCCTGCCAACCGGGATGAGCAAGCCTGGCACACCTCACCTGGAGCAGGGGCCATTGGTCGCTGATAAGAGTAGTAACAGAGAGAAGCATTTAGTTGCAGCACTGCAGGAGCACCCACAGACCCCCCCGTCCCTGCCCCAAGGAGCAAACACAGCAAAGAGGCAAGAGCCAGCCTGGAACACAGCGAGTTTCAATGTGGTGAAGGACCTGCAAGCGCTGCAGCATGGGAACTAGAAACATGCACTGGGAAGGGTGGAGCGTCCTTCAGCATTGAGTCACGGGCCACCATGGGCTCCATCAGACTTTTGACCTTCCTGAGCAGTCTTTTCAGTAGAGACCTCCTGATCCAAGACCCCTGCCTCCTTGTCTGAAACTCCCTCTTTAGATTAAACCAGCTCCTAATGCCCACAATCACTAAAAAAAAAAAATAAAGCAAGGCCCTAAACTGCTTGTAACATCACACGGAGAAGGAGCTGCTGCATTTTAACACTTCACATCTGCAACACTGATTCCTTTAGGAATTCAGAGCCCAAAAACATTTCCAAAGTAAAACTAACCAAAACAAGCTTAGAGATAGGAGAACGGTTTCAGCAAAGCATTGCTCTCATGAACCTGGATTTCAAAGAAAGCGGCGAGCAATGATTCACAACCTGTCATCGTGCAAAAGAGCCCTGTAAGTACCACACATTTATTTAAGGATACATGGCTATGAGCTACACCAACCGCAGCAGTAGGAATTTTTGTTTTCTAGGACAAAAATCCAAAACTACTCAATCAGACCAAAAAAAAAAAACCCAAAAAAACCAACCGACCATTCCCACAGACTGGCCATTCCCCACCCCACTGCCACCTCCAGTTTGAACTGGAGCAATGGCTCCTTTCCCTTTGCAGGTCTAATTGGGTCCAAACTGGGGAGCACTGGTGACCCCAGAGTTGGGCTCCAGCAGCACCACGATGCCGGGGAGGGGGAGGGGGTGGGCGCTCAGGGCAGCTGGCATCCCTTTCCATTAGTGTGCAGCAGGGCTGGGTTCCAGGAATGGGCTAAACAATTTCTATTTCCCCTGTTACGGGAAACCACGACTGCTTTCAGGTGGAACAGGAAAGTGGGAGAATCCTCTCCCAGCCTCATCTGAGCCTTCCCTACCCTCTCTGCCGTTCAGTACCCAAACCACAGGGGCTGCCTGCCCCATGCCCAAGAGATGGTTCTTCAGTAGAAGATCCCCCTGACACAGAGGAAGAGGCAATTCACAGCAGCTCTGGCTGCTCCTGAGATAAGAACAGCAAAATAAGGAGAGGGAAGGGTGAAAGTTTGCCAACCGATAGAGCAAACAGCAAGGCAGATCAAACATACCCGTGCCAGGGCAGCACACCCCAGGAGTGGGAAAGCAGGGAGCAGGAAATCAGAGGGGAACAAACAAGCCTGGCAGCTTCGGAGCTCCTGGCCCTCACAAAGCCAAGGTTAGACACGGAGGAGACGACGGTCCCACGTGCTGGATGAGGCCAAGCACGGTATTCAGCCCCCACAGAGCCCGTTATCCTCTCTATCACACAAACACAGCAATATTCCTTGTTCACTAGATCCTCCTAGGAGCCGGCGCTTCAAAAAAGTTGTATTTAACCATTTGATAGACATCCCTGGCGCCTCAGATGAGAAAGGGCATCTCCATGGACCACGATTTCCCTGCCCAACCTGCGCATATTGCAGGAGCAAAAAGCCAACTGTGCAGGCACGTGCTTGGCAAGGGACGCCTCTCCTGCCAGCCAGGACCCCCTGCCTGCAGACGGTGTCTGCTCCACAGCCTTTCACTGAGGCAAGCAGCACCTCCTGGGACCGCGTTCCCAGTACGCAACCCACACGGAGCAAAAGCCCTTTCCCATTCAACACACCCCACCTGAACAGCAACCTCACGAAGAAAAGAGCTCGCGAGGCATCTCCCGGAGCGGGGACACCGTGCCTGCAGCCCAGCGGGTGCACAGTGCCTCATTTCCTGAGCCGTGCCACGGGAGGATGTTAGTCATGACTGAGACGCAGCGGCGGCCGCCGAACCCACGCCTCACGGGCCAGGAAGCTTGGTGGGTCCACGCAATGGAAGCTGCGTTGGTTTTCTTTTGCTCTGAAGCTGCTGCATGTGTTTGCGATTTAAGGGGAAAGGCAGCTGTAAGATGTTAAACTGGATTACCCCAATAACAGCTTGGGCCCTAGTATAGCACTGAATTTACAAGCGGAGTTTAAAATTCTGGCACAACTGCCTGTCTGCACTACCTAAAACATGGTCCCTTGATCTCTGCCAAATCCTGTTACACTGCATCCAGGACAGGACAGGGCCATTTTACTTTTTATTCTGCTAGAAAAACCTGAAAGACACCAGGTTTTCCCAGCTTACTGACCCCCCCACTCCACTCCACACTCTGAAAGTGCACGTGGACCTTCTCCCAGACCTAGCCCAGCAGCGGGAGACACACCACCTCAGCAGCTTAGTTGATGTGAGGCTTGACAGGAGCGCTTTCCAGCTCTCCAGCACAGCTGGGTTAGCCTAGAACCTTCCCAGCAGCAGGCTGCGGTGGGCTGCCGTCCTGGCGAGCAGCTCTGCCAAGATGGAGAGCCCAGGGAAGATGCAGGCTGGGTGACAGACTGCTTCGTGTGACAAGTTGCAGTCATCACAGCTTTTCCCAGAGCACCTGCGTCACTATGCCCAAAGGTGCTGCAACCACCACAGGGGTGGAGATGGTCAACACTGCTGCAGCCAAGGGGTTTGGTTTGTGTGTGTTTACCCCCAAGTGCTCCCCTTTGCCAAAACTGGTCTGCAGACACAGCAAACACGTGCAAGCATGAACATGCCACACGTCAGCCAAGCAGTTACTACAGGCTCCTTCCCACCGCAGATGGACGCGTGTAACGCTGACTGCGCTGCAGCTGGTTTGGCACCAGCGCCGAAACCCACTTTTCGCTCATTCTTGTGACCCAGGGGCTGAAGCAGATGCTGGAAGAGGATCATTCAGCTTTGAAGCTACCAGGAAAATAGATGCACAAATGCCAGTTCACGGGAAGGATTCAGCCCCGTCCAACTTCCCCTCTGACTCACCAAAGCAGCCCACAAGACACTCTGCCCAGATTTGGGGGAAGAGCCTCCGGCACACCCAACCGACCTCCTCGTGAGTCCTGCAAAGCTACGGCAGGTCTGCTCCCGAGGAGGCTGAGGGAGCTCCCCACCTGCTTCTCTGGGAGACACCGCTTCAGGCAGGCCAGCTATCAGCCAGTATCATCCCTACCCTAAGTATTCATTAGCTCAGGAGAAACAGAGGGACAAAGTACAGAAAATAATTAGTCCCACTAAGACCTTCCCCCCACCCCCGTCTTTTATGACTTACTGCCGGTTGGGGAAGTGGAGAAAAGTCATGCTTAGCCTGATCCTTGACTGCAGGACATCCTGTTCGACTGTCCTAAGGCACTCACGAGCTGTAGAATAAAGTTAGCTATGGGAAGCTATCAATAAAAATCCCAAAGAAAAATCAAGTCTGGAGCTACCGAAGGCACCCCATGGCAAGCTGAGGCCACTGCAGGGCTGTTGCTGCTGAGCCATAAGCAGCAGAACTTTGTTTGCTCTTCGGATGGATGCAGTGAACAAGCACACGTGTACCGACACAGCCTCTCCCTCCAGCACCACAGCCAGTGCAGCCGGCACTTCTTTGGCCTGCTATGGTTTTATTGACATTTAAAGATGGCAACCTCCACGTGCACGTCTGTGTCCTCAGCCAAGGGATGCAGAAGCTCTTGCTTCTTGCTCACCCCGGGCTCCTGGATGGCAATCCGGCAGGATCGCAGAGCGGGAAGCATTTCCAACCGCAGAAAAGGCTCCTAAATTAAATCTACACCAGCTGTACTGTGCAGTATTTGGCATTAAGGTGCTGTAACCCTAACCCATTCACAAATTATCGGCAGCAGATGTCTCTGCTTTTCCTACCCCTTTGGCTTATAATTTTAACTACAGACAGGAGTAGCACATAATAGCTATTTCCTCCTTTCACATTTTCACTTGTTATCTAGAAGAGTTATTTCTCCAAGCTAATGCTTCCAATGGAAAGCCTGTCTTTAGCTTAGTCAACATGATTTCCATGCTGATATCACTGTTGCTCTGCCTGTACCGTTGTGCCTCCAAGTAACACCACCACATGCGCACCCGGTAATTGCAGGGCACAGCAAGGACAAGTCAAAGGGAATATTCTGCTCAAACAAATTCAGAACAACAATTATTTCCACAGATGCCTCCCTATGACACTTAGTGGCACCTGAACCCTTCCTAGATTTCAATTATCCCTTCCCTCTTGCTCCAAATCACTTGTGTGCTTCATCTGTGCCTTTGTTTCCCAACCACTAATTCCAGGGTAAAAACAGATGAGGAACCCTTCTGCTCGTATTCCAGAAATTCGACAAAGGCCAACAGAAAGGAGCTGTCCCTGCATGTGGCAAATACCACACTCCTTAAAAGCTTATCCCTTATTTCGAAATATATGCAAACAGGTTCTTGCTAAGAATGCAAATTGCTCGATCACTCTCCACCAGAGAGAGAAAATGCACCAAGAATACACAAACCCCCAGGGACTCCCCAGCAACTTCAATACTGAAAATACTTCATTTATTGTATCAAGCCTACCTTGAGGGTTTTTTGCTAGAGATGGAGGAAAAACTTCAGCTGATTAAGCTGCAAAATGCTACTGAAGTCTGCATAGACATAATGATCTGCTGAAGACATGCCCTACATTTGGGAGAGGAACTGAAACTCTGCTGAAGAGGAGAGTTTAAATCTTCATGCCCCGACTCTGAGGAAGTGCCAGGAGCTGGATGTCCACTCTTCAGCAGAAGTGGCTCCTGGCTGGTTTCAGACTGCCCAGGAGAGCCATGCAAGATCCTTTTAACACCACAGCTAAACCCACACAACCAGGTCAGATATTACAACACACATTCCCCAGACTTGCTTGAAATAAGTGCATGAAGCCAGGCAAGCCACGCCAGCAGCACTCGGATATCAAGGCTGGGCTGCAGAACAGCTCCTCTGTGCAAGGCACCAACCCAGAGCTCTGCAGGAAGGGTCCAGAATTCAAGGTCTTGGGATTCACGAGGTCATAACGTACATGGAAAAGATAGGGCCCTTCTGAGGCTGCTGATCTGCTCCAGTGGCCTTTGAAATAATAAACTAATTTACTAAGATTCCTGGAGATAGAGGACAACGTCTGAGGTCATTCCCAGAAGTAGAGACCTGGCGGCTTTGGTCAACCTGTTCTGGAAGCAGATTATGTTAGATGTTTGCTGCAAGGTGCCACTCAGCCACACTCACAAATCTACCTTGGGGCAAGCAAAACCCTCTCATGAAAGAGGAAAAATAACTTTTAAAGCCCCTTGCATCCATCTAGGCTTGTCAAGCTGCTCCAGTTACAGCTTTCCTACTCAGCTGCATTATTTCCTAAATATTTATTATTCCCATTATTTATTAGGGTGGGGAAAGACACTGACTTGGAGAAAGCTGCAGTCTAAGAAGCAGCAAGTGACAGAAGAGTTGATTTGTGATGGATTAGTCACCCTAAAACAACACCATAGAAACACAAGCCTTGACCAGCCCTCATTACAAGACCTAGATAAACACAGAAGCCTTCCCCACTTTTTTAAGAGCGATCCAGCTTCACCATCGAGCACATTTCCCAGGAATTTGGTATTACAACAGACAGTAAGTGGCATTACAAGAATCCTGTTGTTAATTAGAAAATAAAACGTAGCTCCCAATACACAGCATAACATGACTGCAAGCCTCATGACTGCAATCAAGCAGGAAGTTACAATATGACCATGGAAACTGCCAGCTTTTGGGCAAGATGAGACCCAAAAATCAGTGTATCCCTGGGCCTGCTTGCACCAGAGGGACAGAGCTGGAGCATCACAGTGGGTATTTCCAGTTTATGGGAGGAAAAAAAACCCGGAACACAGTCATGTCATCTCTGAGGCCATCCCACAGCCAGGAATATTTGCATGCACGCAGATGCAAAAGGATAGGAGCTACAAGTGAACATCCCCATGACCAGACTAACCCTCACCAGCTCCTCAGAAGGGATCTGTCTTGTGCACGAGCTCCAGAGGCTCAGCTTGTTGTAGCGATGCCTCCTCATTCATTACTTGGTTATTTTCTTTCTTGTCTCTCACCTTTCAGCCGTGCTGAAGTCCAGCCCGTGCACCCATACCTCTCTCCGGCCCAGGCACTCCTGGCAAACTTCAGTTTCCTGAACAGCCACAGGCAAAGCAGTGATTTCTCAGTCAATCTCTATCAGCTGACTGAAGGAGAAGTAGAAATGCAGCAGCCACAGGTTAGAAGAGGCAAAAGCACCAAGCTAAAAGGGGTGGGTGCAAGAGCAAAAGGAAAACCAGGAGTCAGACAAAACTAAGAGGACATCCACACATCATCTCTCACCAAGGAGATAAAAGCTAAAACAAGCCCAGTGACCATTAAACCTTTGCACTAATTGCCGTTTTCCCCCTTGAAGTGAAGTTTTGGTCAGAATCACAGCCTATTGCTGCAGACCAGGGGCCCTAAGAAGAGGTCAGACCCACCCGCCCCACCCCCAGCCAGCCAGGCTGCTCCCCCAGACCGGGACAGCTGTTTACCTGCAGCGGGTGCCCGGGCAGCCTGCGGGGAGCAGTTGGCTCCCAGGTCTCTGCTCCTCCTGCCTGTCTGGACGAGCAGACAGGTAAATTCAGAGCTAAGCACAGCCGCAGCACGTGATGCCAAGGCAGAGTCATGCCCTGCCCTTGACAAGCAGTTCCTTCTCCAGCAATTTTACTGCTACTTAAGGAAGTGAGCGAGCAGGGTTAAAATTGTTCCCTCTACTAAGAAATCTGTGGGTAATTCTGCTTTTCTCCTTCCCAGAGATGAGCTGTAGCAATCCCATTCCCCCACATCAGCCATTTTCAGTTCAGCTTGTCCCGGACCAGAAAGCACTCCGACCAGGTATGTCTGGGCTGCAGAAAGAAACAGAAATTACATTTTCTGCACTTGCAACTGCGGTGTCCGCGAGCAGAGGAACCCACTAAGTGCTGCCTCTGACCTGCCAGAAGTTAAGCATCACCCTTCCTATGATTAGAAGTGTTGTTGGTGCGTTGCCTCAGATCCCACCTCATCCTTTCCCCTGCCAACTTTGCGCAGCAGGGATCACACAACCATGGTCACAGTGTCACAATATACTTCACTGGCTTGAAATTCTGTCATCCATGACAAGTAAAACAAACAGAAGGAAGTGTTTCCTCCAGTGCAGTAGCCCCATCATGCCTGTCAGTGGTTCTGGTACAGGCACAGGGTCTCCCACCCTGCGATGGCGAAGGACAGTTTATCTTTCAAGAGCATCAGGCAACCCACCTACATTGGTTTTTGTGCCCTCTCCCAGTGACACGCAGTGTCAACACAGAGGACAGTGTGGGAGGCCACCCAGAGCACAAACAGGTTTCTTCTCCTCTGTCCAACACTGACCAGACCACAGAATTACTCGAATGTCTGAGCAGGAAGCAGAGACCTCTGAAAACCATCGCCTCTCCTTTGAGTGTGCCAGTGAGAGCACAACTTGTACCTGTCTGTGTCTGATAAATGGACTTTCAAGAACTGCCTGCACCCAGACACCAGGACAAAAGGGCAGAGGAAAGTAACGTGCCAGGACTGCTGGGCTGGGAAGGGCTCTCCTCCTCACGGAAGAGTCCCCAGAACAGTGGTGTGAGCTCAGGACTGGGAACCAGTCAGCAGCATCTCCACATACAGCATAAGCCAGACTACAGAAATAAAGTCTCTCTTCCTGGTGACAATAGCACCAAGCGCAGTGTCCTGTCCAGGAGGGCACAAGGACCTCAGGAAGACACAAACTGAGGAGAGACAAGTGCTTCTCGGTCTGTGTCTCCCAGGGCATCACGTTCAAGCTCCACACATGGCAGCCCGTACTGACCACCCCTCTGGGGACACAAAGGTGAGCCAACACTCCCAGGTCTGATCAAGGACGCTTAGTTCCGCAAAACTAAGCAAATCTAAGTATAGACCTCATTTGTATCTTATCTGCGTTCTGTTGAACGGGTGTATTTATGGAGCTATGAGTGCTTATTTATAACGGAACCCTCCAAGTCAGCACTATCCACATCCCTGCAGCAGAGAGAAGCGAAGCCTTTACAGACACGTCACTTCACCTGATGTGATACACAGCTCCCCAAGCCCCATCCCGCACCTGGCAGTGGGTCAGGGACAGCACAGGATGCCAGCACGGCCGGGAGGGAAGGGAACCATCACTGCCCCCACCATCGATCACCTCGCCCATCGCACCAGCCGATTGTGGGAGGCTTCTTGCCCAAGTGAGCTGGAGGAGTAAGAGCACCGATAAAGCAAGAGGTGTTGTGCATTGCAGCCTGGTATTGAGAAACTGAAATAGCACCTACGCGAGCTGGGCAGCCAGCTGGCTGGAGTCGGGATGGAAAGGCTCATGGCAAAGGGGAGCACCGGCGTCAGGCGTGCAAACCCTTAGGAAGAGGCACAGACTTTTCAAGAGAGCGAGCAGAAAGGCATCATGTGCCAAGAACGCCCTTTTCAACACAACTCACCTCATCCAGCACACCAATGCTCCCACCAAAAACCCCTGGGAACCATGAACACACAGAGGACTTTTAAGACAGAAGATTCACTCACCAGTGTCCCACTGACCAGGAAAAAAAATAATCACAGCTCAGAAGTCACGTCAGCAGGTCCTGACGCCTTGGGCAGGCAGCATGTATTCCTGGCAATGAGGAAACTACTTTTAGATATACAGATAAAAGGTTCCAGGTATTGTTTTTCATCACTTTTACATCCCGTTACCATTTATTAGTAGCAAAAATTCACTTACACATACGAGCTTTACACTGATACTGCCGTTAAACACCACAGGCAAGAAAACTGTATTTGAGTTGCAACTGATTCAGCAAACACTTAAAAGGAAGGCGAGAGTGGCACCGGCAAATGCCCTGCTGCACGGGTCCTTCAGCCAAGCCACACCAAGGTCTCTCGACTGTAACAGACCCATTCCCCAGCCATCACATCTGCTTCTCCAGGTCACTGCTGAGAAGCTCCATTTTAAAGCCTTGGAGAACCTCTGGCCTTCCTTATCTCCCTGGACTTTTGCTCCCTTTGCCATTTATGTTCCTCAAGCCCTGGTTTAACCGTCCTCCCCTCTCCCAACCCCAGGGGCACAAGCTGTCCCCACAGGCTGTCAGCCTAACACCGGCACGCAGGTCTTGTCCAAAAAAAAAAAAAAGGTATTTTCATTCTTAGAATAGCATAGTTCAACTGGAAGGGACCTACAATCACCTATCCCAACTCCATTTTTGCCTGGTTCTTCCGTTGTCCTCCTCCATGGGGGGTACAACCTCAGAGACAAAATTTAACACAAACAGCCCAAATCAGAAGGATGCTTTCCATAATTAATTGCTGCATTAATGGTCAGCAGTAAATTGTAGGTCTATGTATTTATTTTATGAAGCCGTTCCATTTGCATTTCTCTCATTTTGGGGTTACATTTTAATCCCCACCTTCACAAAAGGGTTCTAAATTAACACCACTGCCTCTCCTCCCCACCACAGAGTGCTGGCAGGTAGCAGGGGGTGTTCATGTGCAGGAACGTGTTCACCATGACACTGGAGCAGGCAACCAAGAAGCTGTCACCTCAGGGTCTCCTGAAACACACTCTCACATGAGTGGGAAGAAAACAGTCAACAGAAACCAGATGCTCCATGCCTGCCCTCCGTGGGCTGCAAGGTGAGCAGCCAGCTGTCGCAACAACTTTCACCCGCCGCCTGAAAACGCAGCGGTTGTTTTGCCCCCCGATCTGTCTGCCTCAGTGATGCATGGTGAGTGTGAGCCGTTTCACATGAGTTACGCAAGCCCCGGAGCAGAGCACTGAATCGCTCCGCTGCCATCTCTTACCCAAGAGACGTAACCAGGAGGTTACCCAAAGGGGGAACCACCCCCTTCTAGCTATATGAAAGAGTCGATGGAAGCAGAGCCACCTCCTGCAGAAGTGGCTTGCCGTTGATAACCGTAACTGTGGTGGATGCTGCCTGGATCACGGGTTCCCGGCATCTCCAGCTGCGAGGAGGAACCGCGATGCAGACAGCTCTGGGAGAGGTCAGTCCTGTGGGATGGGACAAGACCGTACCCAGCACCTAGACACATCCCCACCAACGTGATACTGTTATTTAGATGTCACCTGCATTTATTCACTTGCCACCTGCGTCATATTCAAATACAGAAGGGCAGCACATAAAACCCACTGCCCACAAGACACTGCCAAAACAGGACACCCCACACATGACGTCTCCTTCCACAGAAGTGGGATTTAATTCCTCCCACATAACTTAGTTTTAGGAAAGTCCCTCGTAGCAGTGTCCAATGCCCACCCACAGAACAGCCCCCATGCCTGCTGCAGCCACGCATGTCTTCTCTCCAGCTGCAGCATCAGCTGATTGCCCTCATTTGTGACCATAATTAGACTGAGGAGGTTCACGGCGGAGCAATCAGATCTCACCCTGCACCCCACGTGCACATCCCCTTCCCCTTGGAGCCGGCACGCTGTCACGGGCTCACACTCCCTTGCACAAGCAGGGGAAGATGTGCCACAGCTCGGCTGACGGCTTCCCCCCTACCCCTTCACGCTGGGACATCCCACGCGAGACAGACCCACTTCCAGCCACCTTTAACTCCAATTATTCCTCTCCCAATCACTTGACATTTCAGCATTTCCCCTTTGCACACCACAGGAAGCTCGGGCCAGACTGACTTCGCTTTGGCTCAGCAACAGCGGGTTAAAAATTGTTTCTGAGCACACCTCTAGCCACAGGGAGAGAGGGACAGCCGCTTCTCCACAGTTAGCTATTAAATGGAAAAAGAGGCTAGATTATCCAGTTATTTTGTCTTAAGTACAGTGGGACTCGGGAAACAAACATCTAGTGAAAGACTAACTGACCCGAGGCAAATTCTTGCCCGATGAAAAACCTATTTTTGTGATTTGTGCCTTTGTTATTCAAAAATCCTGTTGTAAGATCTTACACCCCATCTGTTTACAGACAAGCAAGATCTCTGGCAGACGTCTGCCAATGCCTCCTGCACCTGACAGGCCTTCCTCACCCTCTTCCTCAGGGCATGTGGTGCCAGGGGACAGCCGTCCAAGCCACACCATGCCAACACATGGCTCCTCAGCCTGGCACGTTATATTTTTTGCCCTTGCTCCCAGTTAAGCACTTTCACAGGGCCCATCCGGAAGCTGCAGCGCAGTCGACAGCCACCAACCCGATCTGATTTGACTCAGTTTTAACTGGCTGCTTTGGAGGAGGCAAAAGAGGTTTCATTCAAATGAGCAATTATAGCCTTAACTTCCTTCCCCAAAGCTGACAGGTTAGACATTCCTCCCTCCTGTCACAGGGGCACTCAGAGCGCTAACCCAAGGCAGCCCGGCTCGCTGTCACTCCCCAGCAGACATGGAAGTGGCACCAACAGGGCCTGCAGACCAGAGCAGGACCCTGAGCAGACATCTGCCTCCCCTCAGGAGAGGAGGCACGTTGTCCCGAATCGCTGGTGCTCCTTTAATCGAGTCCTTGGAGGAAGATGAGTCACTGCCCAGTTCACGTGGGAGGAGAGCACGCCACAAAATGCTGCAAAGCCAGGGCTGGCTTCTCGTGAAAACCAGTTTCTGAAGAAACTTTTAATGCTGAAGGCTCCAGCCCCAGGCTCAAGTAAGGGGGAAAAGAGGGGAAGGAGCAGCTTACCCCAGAGAGCAGGCACCTCTACCTGCCCTATGCCGGCCACCCGCAAACCACCAGGTCCCTTTGGGTGCTCAGTGCTGGCCCAGGGAAAAAGAACCCCCCTCCCTCACACGGGAGCTGCAGGAAGATCCCCGGTACCTTCGCTTTCTTTATGCTGGGAACTCGCAGATGAAAGATCCTGGCAGTCACATCCAACACGGCCAATGGGATCACTCACAGACAGATGAAAAGTCACTGGGGAATTACAAACAATTGCAATTACTGCCACGCTGGGGTCTCAGCCCGGCCTTTGAGATCTCTCCTCACCCCACTTCAAAAAACACTTAATTGAGAGATTAAGTTTAAGACGCATTTTAAAGCTGATCACTGATCAGGCACTTATCTGAATCAGAAACCTGTTGATAAGGAACAGGCTGGAAACCTTAAAACATCACTTTGGCACCCCAACAGCACCCAGATAATTCAACAGCTTCAGAGGCCCCCCAAAAGGGTTTGGGGAGGCCCAGAGAGGGACAGAGCATGGGGAGAGGGAACTGGGGTGACATCCCATGATAGGGGACAGAAGGGGAAGGGGCTCAGGGCCGCAGAGGGGAACAGGAGGGTTCACACCAATGGACTGGGTCCAGCTTCTCCCCACCCTCATGCTGACCCCGGGGGAATTGCCAACCAGCCCAGAAAGGGTTAAGTCAGCCAGAATTTTGGGGGGGAGCAAAGCACCCCCAACAGTCACATTCAGCCCCAGGACACCCCCCAGCTCCAAGCTGAACCCTCATTCCTGAGTGCAGCAAGGGGTGGTCAGACCCTAGACCGAGCAGCACTGGGGGGACCCTGGCCCCCCTAAAGCCAGGAGCCACCCCCACAACTCACAGAGAGGGGCTCTTGACCCCCTCAACCCTAGAGGGACCTCAGTTTTGGCAGGGGAAGCCTCTGTCTGCCCTGTGAGCCCCCAGCTGAGGGGAGACACGAGCTGTCAGGGGGTCTCACACAGGACGCCCAACCTGGGGGTGGGCAAAGAGTATGGGGGGCCCAAACATGCATAGGACCCCCAATTCAAGATAGGGAAAACAGGGACCCCCATGCCCACGTGAGACCCCCAACCAGGGAGCACACAGAGCACCCGGGGAGGCCCAGCACCCCCACATCTCAGGGGGGCTTAGCACGCCCCCATACCCCCACAGGACCCTCTAACCGGCAGGGAAAGTGCAGAGGGTACCCGGGGGCGACCCACACCCATGTCCCCCGGACCGCGGGGTTGCACTGAGGGCTTCACCACAGCAACAGCCGCCCCCCACCCACCCCCGGTCAGGTCCGCCCACATCCCAGCGACCACCAGAGCCACTGCCACCCCCAAGACCCGGCCCACAGTGGGCACCGAGCGGGGGGTTTCCCTCAACAGCGGGGTCCCCGCGGGTCCCCGGTGCTCCCAGCCCGGGCCCCGGTACCTGCGCTCCGGGCGCCGACCAACCCTCCCTCCCCCGCCGCCCCGGGGCCGCCTTTTGACGGGAACCGGCCGGCTCCGCGCTCAGCCCCTCGTCGGGGCCACGCCTCCGGGCCGCGCCCCAGCCAGTGACAGCGCGGCAATACCTCCACTCCGCCCCTTCGAGGGCGTGCCCGCTCCGACACCGCCCACCAGCACCATATAAGGTCTGTGTTGCGTGCGTCCTCGCCCCTTAGGGGCGTGGCGGGGGACGGCGGGAGATTGCACGTGGCCGCCGCACCGCGGGGCTCCCCCGGGCTGCCCGACCGGCGGACCCCCCCCGCCGCGACCCCGCTGCGCGGCCCGGTGCCCCCCTTGAGCCTGCCCGTGCTGCCCCGCTTCCGGGGCCTGTGGGGAGCCCTGTGGTCTGCCGGGGGCTCCAGGGGCACTGCTGGGGGCTTTTGGAGAGCCACCGCCTGGAATTGTGGGGAGCATAACCCCTACAGAAGGCCCAGTGGGCTTGGGCAGCTTACCCGTGTCCTGCTGGCCTGCGGTCAGTGCCTTACTGGGGCAGGGCAAACACCACCGGTACAATAGTGCCCCCCCCCCAGCACTCCCGGGCAAACTGTCCCCCGATAGCATCAGCCCTGGGCATGCTGGGGTGCCCCCACCAGACTCCCCTTGCTCCGGGTCCTCCTGGCAGCTGGACATGGCACAGCTCTGTGCCTGGGGCTGGCGGCGGTTTGGAGACTGCTGCCCTCCTGGATTTCCAAGCAAGAAGCCACCCTGTACTCGAGCCTGGCAAGAAAAAACATCCTGCTCAGGCAGCTGTAGCGTTTGCTGGGCTTCTCCCTCCTCTCCTGTTTTCAGGGTGACACCCGAGAGCCCTATCGCACACTGCAAAACCTCCATCTGATTATGGCTGCCTTGTGCTTTCCTGGTGTTTAGATCAGATTAAGGGCAGAGAGCTGATTCATCCCCTGCCTCCGGACTGCAGGCAGCAGGCAGGGCCTCAGTGCGGTTCCGAGTGCCGGCAGGTTCCTGGCAGAGCCGTGGCTGTTGGCAGCCTCTGCTCGGCCCCACAGCCCCCCTCAGCTCGTGGCAGAGCCCGGGGTCCCACGGACCAAGCATGGACACAGCCTGTGTGAAGCCCTCGCAGGTCCGGGGACCTGCAGGACACCGGGGTTCGGCTGCTCCCGTGGGACCTGGAGGTATTTGGGATACTGCAACCAGCTGGGTTGCCAGTACTGACCCTGACCACCCAAAATTCCTTCGCCGGTGACGTGAGTCAGGTTCCGAGTACAGGGGTTTGGGCTGAGCCAGTTCAGCCACTGTCACAGCCCCAGCCCAAAGCTGCTCTGTTGCCTGGGCACATTATGCCCCCAGTCTAGAGAACTCAGGACACTTGGCAGTTTTTCCCTTTCCATCCTCAAAAACCCACCCGGGGTGTGGCCACCAGCAACACCCACTAAAGCAGCAAGAAATGCTTCAAGAAAGGCCTGTGTGATGCTCCCAGAGTTTATTAAGTGTTCCCTAAACCCAAAATCCCCTGAGAAAATAAGCCCCCAGTGCACACGAGGGAGGCAGACAGCAATCACCGCCCCCTGCTGCAATCACCGGGATCAACAGCTCTTGTGTGCGTGGGGAAAGCGTTCTGCTAACTGTTTTCAAATTGATTTAATGAGGCCAAGAAGAAAAAACAACGTCTGGGAAGAAATGGGAGTTCATTGGAGACAATTTAGTGGCGCAGAACTTTTTCAGCAGGCTGGGGAGGGGGCTGTGGGGGGAGGTCGGGCGACTTGGCACGGGAGAGGCTGCACGTACCCATCCCACCGCTGCTGGGCACCGGTGCAGCCTCCTAAATGTTAAAATACATCCCAAGCCTCGGCACAGGGGGACCCCCCCGACCTCGCCTTGCCTGGACCGGTGTGACGTGCTCCTCAACCCCGTAAAACATCGCTCTGCTGAAGCCCCTTCCCCTGCCACCGCCACTGGGTTGGTGCCCCCAGCTAAGAGGAGGCTTGTAGCTGGTGAGAGGTTTTATTTGCTCCATCGTGACCTGCGGTGGTTACAGCTGCTCTCCAGCAGCTCTCCCGCTGCTTCTCCCGCCTTGATCCACCTTGCACAAGGGAATCGGGGCCAAATCCAGGTGCTGCTCTGCTCACCATCGTGCCCCCGTGACTTGCACATCCTTGTGCACGTGGGCTGCAAAATCCCTCCCACGTGGGAGCCAGGGGGTGCGCAGAGATGCAGGAGGATTTAATTCTGGGGTGGGGACGGTGGCCAGGAGCTGCAGCCATGAACCTTTGTGCTGCTCCAGCCTGGGGAAAAGGACGCTCAGCCCGGTGGGTCGGGGCTGCGGATCAGCGGGGCTGGGGGAGGATGGTGATGGCTCAGCAAGCAGGGTGGGATGCTGAGTGGGAGGAACTGAAGCCCTCCTCAGCCAAGGGTGCAGCCAAGTCACGTCACCTCCCCAGATAACCCTGATGGACACACGGACGAGGGCAAAAAGCACAAAGACAAGGGGGCTGGAAATGCCACCGGCTCTGGGGAAGGGGCTGCATGCCAGCGGCTCCCGGGAGCAGTGACAGCCCATCCTGCTCGCCCGGGCGGGGGGGACGGAGCCGGCTCTCCCGGGGGTGACTCACATGCTTGCTCCATCCCCCTGTGAGTGAAGGTTTCTTGGGAAGTGGTTGCAAAACCCAGACGTGGCGATGCGCCGGTGGGGTGCGGCCTGCCCCCCCCCCCCCGTCCCCCATCCCATTCCATTCCTGCTGGCTTCGGTGGGAGAACAGGCTTAAAATGGGAAAAAAAGGGATTACACCCAGGATGCAACATGGCAAGAGGGGCTGCTGTGGGGTTTTGCACCGTTGTCTTTGGGGGCAGCTTCTTCCCTTCCCTTCTGGGGATTCTCTGTGGTCTAATATAGGGTTGAGCTCACCCCATAGCCCATCCCCAGGGGGCTCAGTGTGAGTTTCCCCCCTCCCCATCCCCTCTCAACGTGGTTTGCCGTGCCACCCATGCAGGCATCCATCCGCACGGGTCAGTCCTGCACCCAACAACCTCCTCAGGAGCGATGGGAGATGCACAGCCCTCAATTAGGAGGTGGCAATTAGTGCAGGGGGGGAAGGCGAGCTGGGAAGCGTCCCCCTCCCTGACATTTTGCTCCTGGGAAGGAGAGAATAAATGATCCATAAAGTTTCCATCGGCAACGCAGGGGAGAGCAGCTCTGACGGCCACACGGGAGGAGTGCGCGGGGCCGGTGGAAATATTTAATTTTGCTGTAAACTTTATTTTGATGGTTTGGGTGATTATGAGGGGAAGGAATTCATTTTTCCACTAAGCTCTCACGTTCATCACAGCAGAAAAAAACCCACCAGCAGAAAAAAAACCACCAGTGTTTGCACAGGAGCGAGCTTATTAAATAAATGTTGCCCTAAACGGGGCGGTTTTGCTTGCTCTGGTCCCAGAGCCATCGGGGCTGGGGGTGGTGGGGGGAAAGGGCTGGTTGGGCCCTTTTTCCCCCCAAATTTAGAGGTTTAGAGATGCCCAAGATGCTGCAGCGCATCATGGCTGGGTCGCAGGGTGCTGGGGGCGATGCTGGGCTGAACCGGCTGCTGCACCAGTGCCTTTGAGCCATAAAACTGATAAAAAACAAGAAATAAAAACATCAGGAGAGTTGGGGGGGGTGTGATAAAGGCGACAGAGCCAAGATTGAGTGTCCAGTACTGCTGTCACCAGGGCAGGGACCCCGCAGGGTGTTTTGGGGGGATCTAGGGGAAACTGGGTTTTTCCCGCAGCTTTTCCCTGGGGCGGGAGCATCCCCCGGGATGCAGACCCTGGGGTCGGAGTGCCGAGACCCCCGGAGTGACCCCCCCCAGGCAGCGCCAGGGGAGAGTGAGCTGGCGCCCGGTGAGGCTGCGGCAAAGGATGGAGCGTGCCAGGCTGGCACGGCCTCGCACACATGTGCACGGGTTTGCACGTCTTGCACAAGCACATGCAGTCCCGCACAGCCTGGCAGCAGCAGGGGCAGCCTCCTGTGGCCGCGCCACCTGGCACTGGCACTCACAAGTGTGCACGAGCACACGGGGTCTCGCACAAACACGCGTGGCTTTGCACAAGCAGGTCCAAGCTTGCACAAGCTTGCACAAGCACTGGGACAGCCCTATACTGGTGTGGGCAGTGATCATACTGGGGTGGAGTCCCCCATACTGGTGTGGGCAGGGATCATGCTGATACAGAGCCCCCCATACTGGTGTGGGCAGGGCTCGTACTGATCTGGACCCCCCATACTGGTGCAGGCAGGGCTTGAACTGGGATGGAGCCCGCATACCGCTGCCGGCAGGGCTCGTACTGGTACAGAGGCCCCCGTACTGGTGCGGGCAGGGCTTGCACTGGTACAGAGCCCCCCACACTGGTGCGCGCAGGGATCATACTGGTACAGAGCCCCTGTACTGGTGCGGGCAGGGCTCGTACTGGCCCGGGCCCCCCGCTACCGGCAAGCGCAGCCCCCAGCCCAGCATCTGTCCCGGAGCCGCGTGTGCGCAGGCGCAGGCGCAGGCGGGGCGGGGGCGAGGGGGGGGAGGAGGGGCCGCGCGGGGCCGTGCGCAGCCCGCAGTACGCATGCGCACAAAGCCCCGCCCCGCCCGGCCCACCTCTCCCCCGCGCAGCTGTGGCGCGTGCGCCGCACGGCCCCGCCCCGCGGCCCCACCAAAGGGGCGGGGACCTGGGCTCCGCCCCCCTCGGGATGCTCATGCGCACTGAGACAGGGGCACGCCCGGGCGGGGCCAGGCGGGGCTCTAGTGGCCCCGCCCATTTCCCCGGCGGGGGGCAGCCCCGCCGTGACGTCATGCCCCGCCCAGGCGTGCAGGGGCGGGGTTAACAAGGGGGCGTGCCCGGCGCGTCCCGCCCTGCGCTGTGCGCACGCGCCGGGACCGAAGGGTGGAGGCGGCGCTGGCTCCGCCCACCGCCGCCTCTCGCCGTTGTCATAGCGACGGCGGCTGCGCGGGTGGCACAGTGGCGGCTGCGGTGGTGGGTCTGAGCGGCTGCGTGGGTCGGGGGGGTGGGGCCTGGGCTGGGGGCACCCTTCGTGGCTGTCCCTGCGGGGGGCTTTCCCGTGGGGGCAGGTCACTGTGGGGTCGTTTGAGGGGGGAGTTTCGTTCTGGGGGGTGTCTGTGTGTGGGGGTGTCTGTGTGTGCGCGTGTTTTGAGGAGGTGGTGTTGGGGGGCGTGTGCCTGGGGGGTTTTTGGGGGGTGGGGGTGTCTACTAGGCATGGCTGGCTGTGGAGGAGGGGTATGTCTCCCTCTTGGGGGGTCCTCAGGGGTGTAGGTCTGTTCGGGGGGGGGGGGAGACCACCTCTGTTGGGGGGGGCGGCTGTCTCGGGGAGGGGGTGCCTCTGTTCTAAGGGGGCTGCCTGGCAGCAACCCCCCCTTGAGGTGTCCCTAAGTAGGGTGTCTCGCTTCCTAGGGTGCTGTGGAAGTCAGTTGGGGGCAGGCTCCCTGTGCTGGGTGCCGGACCCCCCCGGGGTGTCTCTGTGTGGGGGTGTTCCCCTGAGGGGTCTGGGGCCGGGTCTCGGGGGGGGGGGGGGGGGGTGCTGTTCCCCATGGCCGCAGTTCAGGGTTTCCTTCAAAACCTTTTACTCTGTCACAGGTTACGTGCACTTCTGCGGTGGCCACGATGGGCTCTGCGCTTTCCCTCCCTGTTAGCGGTGCCCCCCCAAGGCAGAGGCAGAAGCCTGAGGATGATGATGATGACTTACTCAACAGCCGAGGCCGTGTGGAAGACATCGCCAAGTTTCCGTATGTTGAATTCACAGGTCAGGACAGCATCACCTGCCCCACCTGCCAAGGCACTGGCTGCATTCCCACAGGTGACTTAAATACAAAAATCAAATGTCATTTACGTGAGCGACCGTGCACACACGTGCCATCGGTTAATGCGTTCTTTTTGCGTTCCAGAGCAGGTAAATGAGCTGGTGGCGCTGATACCCTACAGTGACCAACGGCTTCGTCCGCAGAGAACGTAAGTGTGTAGTAAGAGAGTAATTATGTCTCTGCAAAGAGTGAACAGGGCTCTTTTGTCGTTTATGGCTGCAGCTAAACACTTCACACGTTCTGCAGCCTCCCCTTCATCTCGTGGCTTGTTTTCATCGGAGTATGCCAACAAATACAATTTAAAGTGTAACTTTAAATACATCCTGTGAAATCCCACTGTGGGGTGAATGTGGAAACAATGATCCTACTCACACCATTCATCCATCCCCACACCCTTTACTGAAGCTCTCAGAAAGAAACTGCCTTAACAATAGCAAAAATAGCAGATAGCGAAAAGTCTATGGGGGCAAAAATGATTGCTGGGTTACTCATTACCGAAAAATAACCTCTTTAAAGGGTGACGGTTTTGAGCAATTTCAGATATTGAAAATGTTAGAGCAGCACTTCTGCGTCTCTTCCAAGGAAGAACAAACACGCCTTGTGTGCTGGCTAGGTTGGGTTTCAGGTCTAATGTCTCTTGCAGCCGTGGATGCTGCGTTAGGGCAAAGGAGGTGACCCTTCCCTGCCTCTTCCAGGAAGCTGTATGTCCTGCTCTCCGTGCTGCTCTGCCTGCTGATATCAGGGCTGGTGGTCTTCTTCCTCTTCCCACACTCCGTCCTGGTCAACGATGACGGTATTAAAGTGGTTCAGGTTTGGTTCGACAAGAAGAACTCCGTTGTTATTCTTGCCATCACGGTAAAATTTTCATGTGTTTGTGTTCCTGAGGGAATAAATAATGTGCTGAGCTTCCAGGAAGGTCGCTGCCACTCGTGTCTTCCTGCTCTCTCCATCCAGGCCACCTTACGGATCAGGAACTCCAACTTCTACTCGGTGACAGTGACCAGCCTGACCAGCCAGGTGCAGTACATGAACACTGTGGTGGGCACCCAGCAGATCACCAACGTCTCTAGCATCCAGCCGCTGAGTGACAAACTGGTACTCCTCTTTCATTGCACTTAACTTGTTTTGGTGATGCTTATAATATACGAAACCTGTGCACCACTGTGAGTTAACCTGGTATTAGTCTGTCTACACCTTTGCTTGGCAAAACAGCCTTATGGCTAGAGCAGCCTGTGCTTTATGCACACCAGCTGAAAGGCAGCAGCCAGCAGGGAGTATTCTGAGAGGAGTGGATTTAACAGAGTACTAAAGCTGTGTCTGAGTATATTTTTCTCTTTTACAGGTGAATTTCACTGTGAAGGCGGAGCTGGGAGGACCCTTCTCTTATGTGTAGTAAGGGTTTACTACTCTTCGTATATAGTTGGGGAAGAGGGAAAGTTTAAGCTCACTTAATTAGAATTTGTTCTGGAAATTACTTGTTTTCTGCTAACTTCCTGGCAAGAAACTGTTTGCTAGAAATGACTTGACAGGCCACTTTGTCGGGATGTTGTGACGTGGCTTTTGGACCGTGTCTCAAGTTGAGTTAGCACTGCAGGGAAAATATCATCAGAAGATACCAAGAAACGCGAGTGTGTCTACAACCCTGCTTAGCCTGTGCTGACCTATTTCTTTGTTTTGGTCTCTTCCAGTTACTTTTGCACATTCCCCAAGGTGAAGGTACATAACATCGTGATCTTCATGAGGTAGGTGGTTCAGTGTTCGGCTCCTGACTCAAAAGGGAAGTGCTGCCACAGCAAATCTAGGGTACACGAAGAAAATTCCGCTTGGCAAGCACCCCAGCCTGGTTCACAGTGTCAGCTTTTAATCCAGGCCAGTTGACACAGTTGGGTGAAATGTAAGATAGGGAGGAGGAGAAGACACCAGGCTGCTCCACGCTGAGCTTTCACGTGAGGGGTGGTTGCACCAGAGGCTGCGCTCGCCTGCTCTGCATATCCCTGTCCACTGCAGTGATCTATCCTGAGCAAAGATCTGAGAGGATCTGCAGCTTTCGAGGGGGAAGAGGGGTTACATGATGAGGGTAGAACCCACTGGGCTTTTTTATTTTGATAGAGGGATTGCTGTTGCGGGTTCTGTCCCCACTAAACTGCTCTTCCCCCCTCCCAGGACGTCAGTGAAGCTCTCTTACATCGGCCACATGACACAGAGCGCTTTGGAAACGTACCACTACGTGGACTGCAGCACCAACTCCACGGCTGCCCTGGACCCGCTACCTCTGCAGTCCCTCTCGACACAAGGCGCAGCCAGGGAAGCCAAGAGCAAGCCCTGAGGGTGCAGCTGATGTTTTCCGTGGGCAGATGGTTGTGCACATGAACTTCTAGAAGGGAGCAGGAACTTTCAAAAGGAAGCAGAGGGATCGCAAGTGACTTTAGCAGGAGATATTTGAAAGCTCTGTGTCCCTTTCTCGCTCTTCCCCATGCAGCTGGGCTGCATTGCCTGTCCACAAAACCCGCCTGGGATGTTGTTAACGCATGAGCAGGCAGGTCCCTCCCCAAAGCCAGGGTCCTGCTCGGCCCACCTTCCTCTTTGGTTCTGAAGAACCTTTTTGGTAGGGAAACTGGACTCTCAAGCTTCCTGCTTTAGGGTCTGAAGATCCTTTTTTGCAGCTGTTTTGAAGCTTAGCACCGTGTCAGCTCCTTTCAGGGTAAACTAATTAGTTCTGTGCAATTAATTTATTCCACTTTTGTTCTGTGGTAGCATGTCACTGGCTTGTTTCAAAGCAGACCTTGATTAAAAAGGGATAGTCCTTGTCAGGAGCGCACAGGTAAGGCTTCCATCCCTTGAGTTGCACTAGAAGGAGGCAAAGGAAGCGAAACCTTTGAAACACGCTTTATTGTGCAGATTTTGTTTGCTGGCAGCTGAGGCCACCTACAGCAAACCATTACCAACACACCCGTCTCGATGAAGGCAGCCTCAGTTAGTGCAGCACTGCTGGGGAACTGTGAAGGCTCCTGGTGAACTGGACCTTCCTCCTCCGCACTGCTCCAAACCTTCCTCTCCTCCTCTTCGGCAGCTGCAGGGTCTCAGGGGTTCAGAACCAGGGGGCTCGTAGCTCGGAGTTGCTTTGTACTTGTGCCTGCCGCAAACAAGCGCGGAGTTGAACTGATTTTTGTGGGAGTTGGGCCTTTGGAAGGCTTCCCTCCCAGGAGCCGGCCTCCTGGCATGTTCTTAAGGCAAAAAAGATGTGAAAGCGCCACTTGCTGATGCTCTCACTGCGGCCTCGCGCCGTTTGCAGCTCGGAGGGGTTAATTCTGCTTCTGCCCTTTGTAATTTTTCTGGAAGGTGATCACTACAGCCACCCGTGTTTCCTCTCTGCCTGCGCCTGTGGGAGGCGGAGGGGGGGGTGTGTGTGGAAACAAAGCGCAGGTAAAGGCTACGAGGGAAACGGGGGCTGGTGCTTTTCAATGAAGGATCTTTATTTTGCGTGAGTTTGAAATAAAGCCACCCCTTGCTTTTTTTTTTTTTGCTTTTTTTTTTTTTAAGAAGTGGCACTTGCGCCTAGCAGGGTTTCTAGGACTGATTTCTGTTCGTTAAAGCCGAGTTGCCCGGTACTGCGAGGTATCCTTTGTTCGGACAAAGCTCTGGCTTCCTCCTTGTCCTGGAGCTGGTGCTCTGGGTGGGATCGTGCCCTCTTGCTGCTGGCTTTGGGGGAACGAGGGCTGAGAAACTCGCCCAGAGAGCAGCAGTTCCTTTCCCCCCCAGGGCTGGTGGGACGGGTGACCCCGGCTTTGGTGGCTGTCACACTGTGCAGTCCTGGGTGATGCGATCACGAGCTGCTCGCATGACTCTTATAACCCTTCCCCAATTTATGAGTTGAACTCTTCAGGAAAATGAGGAAATCACAAACTTTGCTCTTTATCCATCTGGTTTCATGAGCTTCCCCGCTCAGTCCTGGCCCCTTTGGTTTCTCCTCGTGGGGTGATGCTGCCTCCTGCCTCCTGCCCCGCCACCCCCACCCCCCCCCGACGTTGCCTTTCCCACCTGCGCCACTGTCCTCGGCTGCAGCCCCGGAGGTGACGCAGCCTCTCCTGCTACAGGCTGGGAAAGTAGCCGCCTCTGGGGGCCTTTTACCCGGGTGATTTTGGGGGGCTCAGGGGGTTCCCACAAGCTCCCGCTGCTTGGCTAGACAGGGGAAGGGCTTTGCCCCGAGTTAGTTGTGTGGCAGCTGGCAGCGGTGAGCCGGAGCACTAATCATTAGGGGTGCCCTCTGGGTCATGTGGCAAAGCACTTGGCCTTTTAAAGGGCGTTTTATTTTGAAAATCCTTCTTAATCCCCCCAATCCTTTTTAATGAATTTCTTCTGCCAATGTTTTTTGAGGATCCCAGCCCTGCGGAGGCTGCCTCAGGTGCTTTAGCACAGTTGCTGCTGTGTTGCCAGCTGTGAGTGTTTAAAATTGAGATGAGGGCCCCAAAGTAGCATTTTTAAAAGTGTTTTTTTTTTTTTAATCCTTTAAAGTTGTAATTTCTCTTAATGAAAAACTGCAGCGCCCAGGCTATCAATGGATGCAAAAAGCCGAGGCTTTAACAAAAGCACTGTCATGAAACTCATAAACTTCCCCAGTCAACAGCTGCATGTTGCATCCTGCACGTAAAGCTCAAGCACATTTGTAACTCCTGTGGGGTCAGTGGGCTAATTTTCTTTAAGATAATAAAAAACCCCTCAACTACTGAGGCTTTTTCTCCAATTAGCAAGCCTGTTTAAGAGAAGAATTTAAATATGTAACTTTTTATGAAACTTTAAAGGCACAACTGCCTTGCGAGACGTCAGTGTGTGATGGCTGCCAGCTCTGCCACCCTTTGTATTGCTAAATAGACCCTGGAATGAGATTTTTACGTGCACAAAATGGACAAATTCTGTGGGGAGGGGGGCTGGAAGGCAGGCCCTGGCCATGGGTGTACTGGTTTGCATCACGATTGGTCTCAGCATCCCCCTCCCCACTGGTTTCCTTACTGGTGTCCCCAGTGCTTGCCCCTGTTTTGTTCAGGGGAGCAGCGGGACAGAAGATCGGCTCCTGGTGTTCCAAGATCTGTCAATTTAGATGGCTTTCCCCTCCCTTTTTTTTTGCCTTTTTGAGGAATTGATATGTTTGGGGTTTTTTTTTTTCCCTTAGCATGAGGTAGCCTCAACCCAGAAAAGCTGCAGATTTGACCCAAACCCTTCCTTTATCATGGCTGAGAGACGCGGAGAAGGGAGCGAGACCGCAGCAACCGCCTCCGGAGAGCGACAAAAGCAAAGCCCAGATCGACTTCTACTTTCCACCAAAAGTTTTTTTTTTTTGTTTTTTGTATCAACGGATGTTAAAAAATACAGACTTGTTTTACAAGAATAGCACCATTTTTTTTTTTTTATCGTATTATACATTAGCACTCCTGCTGGTGATACAGAGGGGGAGGGAGGGGGGCGGGAGGGGATTTGTGATACCTGGATTTGTGAGATCCCTTTTGCAGGGAAGGGCCATCGTACCTGCCAGTTAGATTCCCACCTCCACCTGACCTAAAAAATAGGTCTTACGGGAAGAGAATAAATAAATAAGACCGTGGGTTTTCTGATTTCGCAGCCTGCCCGGCCGGCGCTGAAAAGAGGCGGTGGTCCCCGACGGACGGCGTGACTCGAGAGGTCGTCGCAGCCATTCAGTGCAGAAGTCATACGAGCAATGGGGAAGTACTCAGGTCCTTGGGGGGCTTGGGCAGTTTGGGTTTTTTTAGTTTTATAGTATTGGGCTGGATTTTTTTAAAAAAAAACAAAACAAAACAAAACCCAACAAACAACAACAACAAACACACACACAAATAAAACAATTATTTTTACAAGAAGCAGACTGGGCCAATATCCACACCAAACTCCTGATCGGCTCCACCAATGTCCATAGGTGCAATATCTACAATGGGCAGGCGCGAGGTCTTCTGCGACCGGTACTCGATGACTGTCTTGCCCCACTTGCCAGTGTGTTTCTGGGCAGGAAAGAAGAGGAGGGGCGTTACGAGATGCTCCCGAGCCCCCCCCAAACCAGCAGCAACCTCAGGGGTCGAACCCCAACTCATCACCTACGTCTTCCCCGCAGGCACCCACGGACTCACCGTGCAGCCGTCCTCCAGGACGCTGTACGTGAACCTGCTGTTGCCCTCGGCTCTGATCTCCACGTCGTTGGAGCCCTGGATGAGGATGGCCTTCTTCAGGTTGCCTGTCTCCTCGTCCATGTAGGCGATGCTGTTCTTGCAGTGGTAAGTGACGTTCTGGGAGCCCTCGGTGGACAGGAGGCGCAGGAAGGTCATCTGGATGTTGGCGGTGTTGGGAGCCAGGTCCTCATCGCCGTAGCTGAACTGGGGGGAAGAGGCAAGACGGTGAAGCCTACGGGGGTCGCAACAACCCTATTTCCAGCCGCCTTTTGGGGGGGCTTCCAGGCTTCACGTTCCCAGCTGCCTGCAAAAATCCCAGCCCAACTGACCCACCTCCAGGCCTCCAACACAGCCGGTCCCTCCTGTAACATCCATCAGCGTGGACATCCCAGCCCTCCAACTGGACACCCAGCACCTTTCCCCGCTCAACCTCCACTCCCGTTCCCGTTCCAGAGCACCAGCCCGGGGGGACGCTTACATGGAAACCGCCGTTGATGGTCTCTGCAAACCAGACGTGCTTCTTGTCTTTGGTCTTGCTGGTCCACCAGTTCTTCTTGGGGATGCTGCTGGGGTTGGGGTAGACGCAGGTCTCACCCGTTTCCATGTTGCAGAAAACTTTGATGGCGTCCAAGGTGCAGCCCTGGTTCGGGTCGATCCAGTAGTCTCCTGCGGTGGGGAGGGTGAACGGTGTGAGAACACGAGGTTTGGGAGGTTGGAGCAAAAGGCATCACGGACCTTGCTGTCCTCCTGGGCTGGGGGGGAGGAGGGGAGGGCAGGAGGCGGGATGGGGGCTCCTACCGCTCTTCCACTCGGGATGGCAGAGCTTGATGTCGCGGCAGGTCCTGGCCGGGTTCTTCTTGGAGCCCTCAGGGCTGCGGATGCTCTCGATCTGGTTGTTGAGGGACTTGAGGGTGGCGTCCACCTCCACGTCGTGCTGCCGGAGGCTGCCGGCGGCCTCGTCCGCCCGCATGTAGCGGATGGGGTCGGGACCCTTCTCCGTCTGACCCAGCCCGGCGAAAGCCGACATGTCGATGCCAGTGCCCGGGGGGCCGGGAGGACCGGGGGGACCCGGGTTTCCAGGAGGACCCTACAGGAGGGAGGAGATGCGACGCTGATGGGCTGTGCTGACAGCTGGACTCCCCTGCCCCACCACTGACAGCGTTTTCACTCACCGCAGGACCTGGTTCGCCGCTTCGTCCGCGGGGGCCGGGGGGACCGATGGGGCCGGGCATGCCGTTGGAGCCGTCTTTGCCGGAGGGGCCAACGGGGCCAGGGGGACCCTAGGAGAGAGCCCCATGGGGGGGGGCGTCAGGTCGTGGCAAGGTGGCAGGGACGGTGCTGGGGAGCTGCTGGCTCCTGCCATCGGCCAGCGAGGCCGGCGGCGGGGCTCGAGGACGGAGGCGCCTCCTTCTCCTCCCGTCTCCCCAGGTGCCACGGGCAGGACGTACCCTGGGACCGGAGGGACCCGCGGGGCCAGCAGCGCCTTGGTCTCCAGAAGGACCCTAAGGAGGAAGCGAGAGTGGGTGGTCACAGCTCCGCGGCCGGCGTCGAGGGGTGGTCAGCCCTAGCAAAGCCTTTGCCTGGGCTTGGGGCTCTGCCCGCAGCCGCAGCCCCCCGGAAGGAGCCGCATCCAGCTCTGCAGTGAGATGCTGGGGGGGTGCTGAGTGCTGGAGTCCCAAAAATAACACTTACGGGTGGTCCGGGAAGACCCTGCAGCCCGGTGAAGCCACGGTGGCCCTTCAGCCCTCTCTCTCCAGCCTCTCCCGTCTCACCCTTGTCACCACGAGGCCCCTGGGGACCCTGGAAGGGGGGAAGGGGACGTGCTGGGCTCAGGGTGGCAGACCCCTGCCCAACAAGCCGCAGGACACCGTGCGCTGCGCTGGGGACGCTCCGACAGACCCAGCATTGCTCACCGGCATGCCTCGAGCGCCAGCAGGACCGGAGGGACCCATGGGACCTTGTGCACCCTGCAGAGAGAAAAGAGGGGAGTCAAAAGGAGCGCAGGGTGCTGGGGGGGGCGCCCTGTGCCTTTGGGGGTGCCCGTACCACCCCGCCGCCTGCCAGCTGCCCTGCTCGCAGCACCAGGGACCAGCAGCTGCGGCGCCGAACAGCATCTTTAAATACTCTCAGGTGGAGCATCAGCACCGAGTAACGACCCTTGCAAACAAACCGGCCCGGTTAAGGCTCCCAGTGCCAACGGCTCCCCGGCCAGCGCCTGTGCGCAGGCAGAGCCTGAACTGGGCTCCTGGTGCTCATGAATCCCGGGGAAGATGCTCGGAGCGGGTAACGGCACTCAAGGCGCCGCCAAATTAGCGACAGCAGCTAACGGCACCTGCCTGGCTCTCCCAATTACTCCGAGTAGCTAATTGCTCCTGGAGGGGCTCTGCTATTTCTTCATTTATCTGCACTCAGGGTGGTTCCTGTCTCCCCTAACAAGACCTCAAACCCAACGAGCCGTCTCCCTCGCCCATGCGCCGGCACTCACCGTCTCGCCTCTGTCTCCTTGTTTCCCAGTGGGACCGACGGGGCCAGGAGCGCCGGGGGCACCGGGAGCACCGGGGGCACCCACGGGACCGGTCTCGCCACGATCACCCTGTGCCGAGACAAGGGGGTGGTGAGACCCACGGGGGGTTTGGCCAGATGAGGGGGCGCACAGACAGTGAGCGCCGGGGGAGGTGCGTGGGCACGCTCACCTTCACGCCGGCCGCGCCGTCCCTGCCCGGGGGTCCGTCAGAGCCAGGGTTACCCTGGGAGAAGGGGAGAAATTAAGTCTTGACCTTCGGAGGGAGCAGGGCACGCATGAACCCCCCTCTCAAAGCAAAAACCGTCAGTGAAAAGGTGCCGGCGATTGCCAGGAGCCGAGTTAAGTGCCAGGCCCCCCAGCCACGGGACCAGCGATGCCCAGCACTGCCGTCGGGGTCACACTGGGACCCGGGGTCCCACCTACCTCGCGCCCAGGTTCACCGGCAGGACCCGTCAGACCGGGGGGACCCACAGGGCCAGGGGGCCCTCGGTCACCTGCAGAGCCGGGTGCTCCTTGTTTTCCAGGTTCGCCCTAATGAAGGGAGAAGACAACAGGTGTGAGTGAGGGGTCCCAGCGCATCCCTTCACCCAGCAGCAGCCGCACTTTAAGGCTCCCAGACCCCCGTGCCCACCTCACCCCAGTTATCGCCCAGCCCCGATGCCACCGGCATCCTGGTGGCTTTGCAAAACCCCAAACTGCACCCAGGACGGGGGTCCCTGGGGCGCCTGACCTGCACCTGGGGGGCTGCCGTCCCCATGAGCAGCTCGTTGCAGCCCCCGAGCTGCCCCCCGTGCTTCAAAGCTCCCAACCTCAGGGTGCTGAGCTCGGGGAAGGCAAACGGCCTCCCCGACAGCCCGCGGAGGGGCACCGGGAGGGCTGAGCCTGGGGGTCCCGACTCACCGAGGGCCCAGGCAGCCCCGGGAAGCCTCTCTCGCCGCGCTGTCCAGGCAGACCGACGATGCCACGCTGTCCTGCCAAGCCCTGGGGACCTGGGGGACCATCAGGACCCTGCGGGGAGGCAGAGGTGGGGTCAGACCCACGGGGGGGTGGCACAGCACTGGAGGAGCGTGGAGGGAGGTGACCCCCAGAACACGTACGGCGGGGCCGTCCTCGCCGGGTTCGCCCTTCTCGCCAGGGGGACCGGCGGGGCCTTGGAGACCGGGGTCACCAGCACGGCCCGGGGGACCGGCGTCGCCACGAGCACCCTTGGGACCATCTTTGCCAGCGGAGCCGGGGGGACCGGGGGGGCCTGGGTTACCCTGCGGGGGGACAAGACGGGGTTAGTGCAAACGGGGGGGGCTCCTCCACCTTCATCGCCCGCATCCTGGTGCCAGCCGGGGCTCCGGGGCTTGAAGACCCCCAGAGAAGCCCCTTTTAGGGGCTGGTGAGCTGCTGGGGGCTGTTAGCGGGGACCCTCCGCTGCTTGGCCCCGGCACAACCAGCATCTTCTGAGCCCCCAGCCCCGGGGCTGAGCAATCCCGGCTGCTCCCGGGTGAACCCAGCTGCCCCCCAAGCAATTCCAGCTGCCCTCTAAGTGATCCCAGCTGCCCCCGAGTGATCCTGGCTTCTCCCCAGTGATCCCAGCTGCCCCCGAGCGATCCTGGCTGCCCCCCAACTCACGTTAGGGCCAGGTGGTCCCACGCGGCCGGCAGCGCCGGGGAATCCAGTGGCTCCCTGTGGAAGGAGAGGGGAAAGGCGGCTCAGATGCTGCCCCGCTCCCTCCAGTGCCCCCTCCTGCATCCCACCCCTCCATACTCACAGGGGGGCCCTGAGCACCCCGGGCTCCTTTGGGACCAGTTACACCAGTTGGACCCTGGGGAAAGGAGTAAAACGGGTTAGAAACACGGCGGGGGGGCTGCAACCTGCTCCAGGCGATGCCCCAGATTGCTCAGGAATTGGGACCCCCGCGGGGTTCATCCCCCTTTGCGGGGGTCCCGACTGTACCCACCTGTGGGCCAGGTGCGCCGGAGGGACCTTGGGGACCCGGAGCGCCGGCGTCACCCTTCTGGCCGGGCTCTCCTTGCTCGCCTTTGGCACCAGGTTGCCCGTCGGCACCCTGCGGGGAGCAGCGGCCGTGAGCAGGCTGTGCTGCCGCTGGAGCCGTGCTGGGGGGGCGCGGGGCCAAATACTCACCGGGGGTCCGGCAAATCCGGCGGGACCGGGGGCACCAGGCTCACCGCGCTCGCCCTGTGGGGGAGGTGGGAGTTAAATGGGGGGACAGGGGGAGCGAGGCCAGCGGGGGCACCGCCGGCACCCGGGGGGCTGCAGGGGTGGCACTTACGGGGGCACCGCGGGCACCGGCAGCACCGGATGGACCAGGAGGTCCCGATTCACCCTGGAAAAGGAAGGATGGAGAGTTGGGGGGTGTCCACGGAACCCCCCTCGGTTGGGAGCAGCCAAGGGGCTCCCCGGGCTCTCACCTTCTCGCCGTTGGGGCCAGCGGGGCCGGGGGGACCGATGGGACCTGTCAGACCCTACAGAGGAGACAGATGAGGATGAGGTCACCATGAGCATCCCCCCCCGGCCACCCCACACCCACCGTGTCCCCGTGGTCCCACTTACGCGTGCGCCGTCCTTTCCAGGGGCTCCCTCAGGGCCCTTCTCTCCGACGTCTCCCTGCAAGGCGAGATGGAGGTGGTGTGAGCCGAGCTGAGCCCTGACACCGCTCAGGACACCTCCAGCACCCATCACTTACCCGGTCCCCCTTGGGACCAGCAATGCCGGCGGCTCCTCTCTCACCGGGCATCCCCTGCAGCCCGGGGGGGCCCTGGGCGCCGTTGGGGCCAGCTGGTCCGGTGGCACCCTAAAGCAGAGTGAAGGTGCAGTTATTGGGGTGCCAGTGTGACCCCCAGTGTCACAGCTTTGCTGGTGGCACTGAGCCACGGAGCCGTGTCCCTCCTTGTCACCCACCTTGGGTCCGTCAGTGCCCGGTGTGCCGGGGAGCCCACGGGGACCTTGCAGCCCTTGGGCGCCAGGAGAGCCACGCTCACCGGGGAAGCCGCGTTCACCCTGGGGTGGGGGGAACAGCGTTAGGACGAGGCCATGGTGAGGGTCACAATGTCCCCTGCATGGGTGTCCCCAGGGACAGTGGGCACAGCACCCATCCCACACTGCCCGGAGGGGACTGGGATGTACTGGGAGAAGAGGGGATGGGCTGCAGCAGAGGCTGAGCCACCAGGACTGGGGCAGGCAATGGCCCTGGGTGAGGGCAGCCAGGCCCTGCCAACCACCTTGAGCCCCCCAAACCCCCCCCACGGGACAGGGAGAGGCATCCTGTCCCTGCGGCCGGGAGGACAGGTGACACTTACTCTGGGACCAACGAGACCGGGGGCACCAGCTTCTCCAGGAACACCCTGTGGCGGAGGGAAAGAGTTGGGGGTCAGCCCCAGGGGCCGCTGGGGTCCTGACCCCCCTGTTGCAGCTGGAGGATGCCTGAGAGGAGGGAAATATGGGGTCTCACCTGATCTCCGGGTTTGCCGCTCTCTCCAGGGGGACCTGGTGGCCCGGGCAGCCCCTGGGGGGGGAAAGCAGCGGCGTGAGCACGGCAGCAGCGAGACCCCCAGGGATGGGGACTCAGGGTCACCCACGAGCATCACCCCCACCCTGGCACCACAAACCGCCCCCCATGTGCTCACCTGGAAGCCAGAGGGGCCGGGGGCTCCTTGCTCTCCCCTCTCGCCCGCGGGACCCTGTGGGAAGGACGGTGGTGAAGGACCCCGTGGGCTTCCCCCACCCCAGGGTTCTGGGCAGAGCCAGAATCACGGGGGGAATCTGCTGCGAGGGCTGGGGGGCGCAGAGGCTCCATCCCAGCAGACCTGGCTTATCCTTTGCCCAGATCCAGGGGGGCTACAACCCCCGACACACCCCCCCACACACAAATTTCAAGTGGGTTTTGGCTCTGGGGGAACCAGGCTGGACACTCACGGCAGGTCCCGGGGGGCCGGCAGCTCCCGTCTCGCCGTCCTTGCCGGGAAGACCCTACGGAGGAGAAAACCCACCGCTGAGCACCAGGCGCGACGCTGCCGACCCCGCTTCACCCTCCGGCCCCCGTGCCTCAGTTTCCCCACTTGGAGCCTGCAGGTGCCTCAGCAGACTGCGAGGCCAGAGCGACCCCAAGGTGGGCTTTTGGGGGGGTGGCAAGAGAGGGATAACAACTCACCCGCAGCCCCGGGGCGCCGGGCAGCCCCTTCTCGCCGGCTTTTCCAGGCTCGCCCTAGAGAGAGGGGGGAGGGGGTGGCAGTGGGCCCCGTGCCCAGGCTGCAGCCCCGTTTCGGCTACAAACTGGCCCATACTCACGTTAGCACCCTTGGGACCAGGGAAACCCATCACGCCAGGCTGGCCTCGAGCACCCTGCGGGCCGGGGGGGCCAGGGCGGCCGTCCTCGCCGGGAGCACCCTGCGGGGAGGGGGACATCAGCGGGGGCTGCGCCATCCCCCAGCCCCCCGACCCCCTGTGCAGCATCACTTACCGTTGGGCCAACTTTGCCTTGAGGACCAGCGTCGCCTGGGCGGCCGGTGAGACCCTGCAGCGGAGGGAAGCAATGGGGGGCTGTGGGGGCCAGCACCGAGGTGGGGGGTGCTGGGCACCCCATCCTGCTTGACTCTCAGCCCCTGCTCTGGGCCTGGGGCTCACAGAGGAGGCGCAGAGGGGTCTGCCTAACCCCCTGCCCGTGGTGGTGAACCCCAAAGAGCACCTTTGCTAACCCCAAATGCACCTTCGCTAACCCCAAAGAGCATCGTAATTAGCACCAAGTAAGTATCTTAACCCCAAGGAGCATCTTCACTAACCCTAAATACATCTTAACTAACGCTGAGGAACTTAATTAGCACCAAGGAGCATCTTTGCTAATCCCAGATTGCACCTTCAGTAACCCCACATGCATCTTTGATAAGCGCAAAGAACATCTGAACAAGCAAAGAGCATCTTAACTAACCCCAAGGAACTTCATTTGCACCGAAGCCCAACTGAACCAACCCCAAAGAGCATCCTAATGCCAAAGAGCATCTTGGCCAACCCCAAAAGCACCTTAACCAGCCCCAAAAGCAGTTTATTGTCCCCAAAAGCACCTTGTCGACCCCAAAAGCGTCCTAACTAACCCCAAAAGCACCTTGTCAACCCCACAGAGCCTCCCTGCTGCTCCCACCAGCATCCCCGCTGTGCCTGTGTGGTCCAGCCCCATTCGAGCCCCCCCGGTGCAGCAGGGAGCCCCCCGAGCAGCCCCCCTGTGCCCCCGCAGGGGTGTCTCACCCTGGCTCCGGGCAGCCCAGGCTCGCCAGGGCGGCCGGGGTCACCGGTGGCTCCCTTGGGACCTGCGAGGCCAGCGGGGCCGCGCTCGCCTGGAGCACCCTGTGCGGGGTGGGAGGGGGGAGAAGGGGTGAGTCTGGGGGTTCAGGGGGGCATCACCCCCCTGGGTCCCCCCCACCCCATGACCCTGACGTCCCACCTTGGGTCCAGCCAGCCCGTCCTGCCCGGGGAAGCCGCGATTGCCAGGAGCACCCTGCGGAGGAAGAGGAGGAGGAGGAGTGAAGTGGGGGGAGGTTTCGGGGGGCAGCACCTCACTGGGGGGTGCAGGGGGGGCCACACACCCTCTCTCCAGGTGGTCCCACGGGGCCAGCAGCACCGGGTTCACCGCGGGCTCCTCGCTTGCCTTCCTCACCAGCCGGCCCGGGGGCACCTTGGGGTCCCGCGGGTCCCTGAGGATGAGGAAGAAAAGGGGTCACCAGGAGCCTTCTCCCCCTGCACCCTGGGGGAGCCCTGCCTGCATCCTCTGCCCCCCCCCAAACCACAGACCCCAGGGGTGCCGGGCGAGCCCCTCGCCGTGCCACGTGTCCCGCTGGCGCCGGGGACCGGCGGGGATCCGGCCCCGCACATTGAGGCTGGTTAATGAAGCGAGGGGGGAATGTCGGGGGGGGGGGGCGGGGGGGGGGGGGGCGAACACAGCAGCTATTGTTCCCCCGCGGGAGGGGGGATGCTGCCCCTCGAGGGGCCTCGTTAGGGGAAGAGGTTCGTTAGACGCCAACAAGACGCTCCGGCCCCGGTGGGGAGCGAGGGGCCCCGGGACCCCCGGCGGCCGGGGGCGCTGGATGTGGCCCCCCAGGACTCACCGTCTCGCCCTTGGGTCCCTGCTCGCCTTTGAAGCCCGCGATGCCGGGTTCTCCCTGGGGGGAGTGAGAGGGTGCTGGGGGACGGGGCCGCAGCGTCCCCACAGCTGTCCCCGTCCCTGGGCCCTGCCCCATCCCTCCGTCCGCCACCTTGTTGTCCCCACCCTTGTCACCATCCCCACCCCTGTCCCCATCCCCACCCCTGTCGTCAACCCAGCCTTATCCTCACCTTCATTCCTGTCCCCATCCCTGTCGCCATCCTGCCACCTTCCCCTGTCCCCACTCCACCCCTGTCCCCACCCCGTCCCCAGCCCCTTTCCTGTCCCCCATTCCTGATCCCAACCTCAACCCTATCCCTGTTCCCAAGCCTCTCCCCATCCCTTTCCTCACCCCCAGCCCAGCCCTCTCACCTGCCCCTGTCCCCGTCCCATTCCCATCCCCACCCTCACAGCATCCCCATCCCATCTCCGTTCCCTTCCCTGTCCCCATCCTCACCTCATCCCACCTCCATCCCATCCCTGTCCCCATCCCCATCTCACCTTGTCCCCCTCCCATCTCTGTCCCCATCCCCATCCCCATCCCATCTCCATCCTGTCCCCATCCCCATCCCGTCCCCATCCTGTCCCCATCCCGTCCCAGGTGGCCCCTCTGGGGACCAGGACAGGGTGACGCAGGAGCCACCCAAGGGTGACAGGGAGGGGACCTGCAAGGCTGGGAGCAGGGGCGTGGCCTGTGGTTGAATGGGCGTGGTCAGTGGGAACAGGCGTGGCATGTGGTAGTGGGCGGGGCACATCTGGTTCCCATCGGGGGGGCTCTCCGGGGTCTTACCGTCTGTCCCTTGGGTCCCAGCGGGCCAGTGGCACCCTGGGGTCCGGGTGGGCCGCGGGGTCCGGGGAAGCCTGGAGCGCCAGCGATGCCGGGGGCACCCTGCGGGCAGCCAGCCGCCATCAGGGGGGCACGGTACCCAGCGTCCCCATGTCCCCTCCCGCCTCCCCCAGCATCCTCTGTGTCCCCCAGCATCCCCCCAGTGTCCCCCAGCATCCCACATCCCCCAGCATCCCCAGCATCCCCCAGTGTCCCCCAGCATCCCTCCAGTGTCCCCCAGCATGCCCTATCCCTCAGTATCCCCACAGTATTCCCCAGCATCCCGCATCCCCAGTGTCCCCCAGCATCCCCCCAGTGCCCACCAGCATCCCACATCCCCCGTGTCCCCCAGCATCCCGCATCCCCTGTCATCCCATGTCCCCCAGCACGCCCCCCATATCCCCCAGCATCCCTGCATCCCTCCACATCCCCCAGCATCTCCCAGCATCCCGCATCCTCCGATCCCCCAGCATCCTCCCCACATCCTGGTGTCCCCACGTCAGGGTCCCCATGTGTCCCGAAGTGTCCCCAGATGCCAGCTCCTCCCCGCCCCAGCCCCCTCCCAAGCCACAGCCCCCTGGGGCTGGGGACCCCGTCCCCCAACACTCACCGCCGAGCCCTTGGCGCCGGGGATGCCGTCGGTCCCTGGGTTGCCCTAGAGGGAGACGGTGCTGAGCCCGACTCTGCACCCCCAGCCTCAGTTCCCCTTGGGGGGGGTCTGGAGGGGTAGAGGGTCCGCAGCCCCCCTGTGCCTCAGTTTCCCCACGGCCACGCAGAGGATGACCCGTTTCCCCCCTGCTCACAGCATCAGCCCCATCCCTGTGGCTCCCAGGCCTGGGGACAGGCAGGGCAACAAGCCACCCGGGGGGGTGTCACAGCAAGTGACAGCACTTACGGGGGCGCCAGCAGGGCCGGGGGAGCCGGGGGTCCCGGATTCACCGCGGGGGCCCTGGGCACCCTCAGGACCTCGCGCGCCGGTGGGACCAGCTTCACCCTGAGGAATGAAAAACAGGGTGAGGGGGTGCAGCTGGCGCTGTGCCTCAGTTTCCCCTGCTGGGAGCAGCCCCCCCCCCCCCTTACCTTCGAGCCGGGGGCGCCGGGGAAGCCGGGGGCTCCGGCTGGGCCGACAGGTCCCTGGGGGCGAGAGGGGGGTGAGGATCTGCCTGGCTCTGGGGGGTCCCAGGGGACCCCCCTGTCCCCCACGGGGTGACACAGGGTCCGGCAGCCCGTTACTCACCGGGGGTCCAGCTGGGCCAGGGAGGCCGTCGTTGCCACGAGCACCCTGGGGGGAGACGGTGACAAGACGTCATGGGGGGCACGGTGGGGGGCTGGGGACCCCCCAGCCACCGCGGTGCCACCAGGGACCCAGGCAGCGTCACACTCACCGCAGCGCCGGAGGGGCCGGGACGTCCTCTCTCTCCGGGCAGCCCACGGGGACCCTGGGGGGACACAGAAGCACGTTGGGCTCCGTCTTGCCCGGTGAAGGGCTGGGGGTGGGCGACACCCCCCCGCCTCAGTTTGCCCCTTCCCCAGCCCAAAGACTCACCATGGGGCCAGGGGAGCCGTTCTCGCCGGGGGAGCCGGATTCACCCTGCGGGGAAGGGCAGAGGGTGAGTCCCGGGGTGAGCACCCCGACACCGCGGGGATGGTCCCCCAATGCCACGGGGATGGGCACCCCGACACCAGGGGGATGGTCACCTGGCCAGCCCTGATGCCACGGGGAAGGTCACCCCAACAGCCCCGACGCCGCGGGGATGGTCACTGGCCAGCCCTGACGCCACGGTGGTGGTCACCGGGCCAGCTGCAATGCCATAGGGATGGTCACCCCAACAGCCCCAATGCCATGGGGACGGTCACCCCGACACTACAGGGATGTTCACCCCAACAGCCCAAACATCACGGGGATGGTCACCCCGACACCACGGGGATGGTCACCTGGCCAGCCCTGACACCACGGTGGTGGTCACCGGGCCAGCTGCAAAGCCATAGGGATGGTCACCCCACCAGCCCTGATGCCGTGGGGATTGTCATCCCCCCAGCCTCGATGCCACAGAGATGGTCACCTCCCCCCGCCCCGACACCCCACCACCTACCTTGGCTCCAGGAGCCCCTGCCTCTCCTTTGGCACCGTCAAGGCCGGGGTAACCCTGGGGACAAAGAGATGGGGGGGGTCACGCTCCGTGCCACCGGGTGATGGGGACACTGGGGGTGCAAGGAGGGGGGCACACACTCACCCGGTGGCCTTTCACTCCAGGGAGACCGGGCGTCCCGGGGAAGCCACGAGCACCCTGTGAGCATGCGGAGAAAAGCGGGTTGGGGGCGAAGGGGTGACACGGGGGTCTCTGCCCCAGGGGCGCCCGATCCAGCCTGGGTGCCTTACCTGGGGGCCGGGGGGGCCGCGCTCGCCAGATTTCCCAGGTTTGCCAGTCTCGCCCTGCAGAGAGATGAGATTGGGGGGAAATAAAGTCACCGCCTGGCCGGGGCCACCGCTGCAATGAGCTGCCTGTTCTCAGCCCGAGCGGGGAAGGACTCACGTCATCGCCGGGTTTCCCAGGAGGTCCCGGTGGTCCCCGGGGACCCATCGGACCCTAAAGGGGACAGAGAGGCAGCGGGTGAGTGGGAGCTGGTGGGTGGCATGTCCCCGAGCCCGGGGTGGGGGGGGGGGCAGGGGGGACACTCACAGCAGCGCCGGGCTCGCCGGGCTCACCGGGGTTGCCTTGAAATCCTTGGGGACCCTGGAAGAGATACGGTGGCATCGGTGGGGTGGCGGGGTGCCCACCCAGAGACCCCCGAGCCTGGCGGGGGGTTGGTACTTACGGGAGAGCCGGAGGGTCCGGGGGGGCCGCGGGGTCCCATGGGGCCCTGGGGGGAGAGACAACAGTGTCACGGGGGCACCCCCCCCACCAAACCAGGGGGTCCCCCCAAAATGGGGACCCACCCTCGGTGACCCGGTTCCTCCATGTCCCAAGACGCAACCGGCTGCCAGGTCCCCCTGGGGCGTGGGGGGGGGTCCCTGGCCCCGGGAGGGTCCCTTACCATGGGTCCCTGCATGACGCCCATCTGCGCGCCTCCAGCCTTCTCGTCAAAGCCGCCCGCCATCTGCGCCGCGAAGTTCTGCGGGGGGAAGGGGGCTGAGCACGCAGCCCACCCCCAAATCCCCTCATTTCACCCCAAACCCCCCGATACTCACCCCACCGAGGCCGGGGGGGCCGGGAGGGCCGGGGGGGCCGGGGGGACCAGGATTTCCAGGGGTGCCGGGTTCCCCATCCCTGCCCCGGGGGCCGGGAGCGCCCTGTGGCGGGGACAGAAAGGGGGGTCACCCATGCAGCGAGCGTGACAGTTCTCTGCAGCGCCCCGCCACTGCCGGGGGGCGGTTTGCCGGGGGTGGGGGCACGCTCTCACCTTCTCCCCCTTCTCGCCACGGTCCCCTCGTTGTCCTTGCTCACCTGCCGGACCCTGCGAGAGGAGGGGGGGTCAGCTCTCCCCCCAACCCCCCCAAACCCCTCCCACAAATATTCCAACAATGCGCCCGGAGAAACGTGCTCCCACCTGCGGTCCCGGCGGCCCTCGGGGTCCTACAACCTGGGGGGGGTAAACAAAAAGGTGAGGTGAGACGAGTGTAGGACACCCCCCCCCCCATCCAGGCCATCCCTGCAATGGCAGGGCCCCCCGTTTTGGGGGTCCCCCAGCACACCCCCTACACTTACATCTTTAATGTCACCGGGTTCGCCCTTCTGCCCCTGCAAGGCAAAGCATGGGGTGAGCAACAGGGGGGCACATCACCCCCCCCAAATCCCACACCCCTCCCAGGTGACAACCCCCCCCCCGAAGAGATAAACGCCCCCCCCCCAGGAAGTGACAACCCCTCCAGGGAGGTGGCAACCCCAGGGCTACTCGCCCCAGGGAGATGTGCAGGGGTCCTGCCTTGACACCCCCCACCTCCCCCATTTTGGGGGAAAACCCTGGGCTGGGAAATCAGGACCGCGGGGGGGACACATCATCCTCACCTTGGGGCCAGGTTGCCCTGTTGGGAGAAAAAAAAAAAAGAAATAAAGAGAAATTAGAGGGGGGATGGGCTGGGGGGGACACGAGGCACCCCTGTCCCCAGCCTGAGGGATGGTGATGCTCCTGGGGGGGCTGTGGGGCCAAACCGGGGGGCACAGGAGTGTGGGGGCTCCCCCGAAGCAGGGCGGTGGGGTTGGGCAAAGCGGGGTGCAGCATGCGGGAGTGGGGCCGTGCCGTCTTGGGGGGGAGGCAGCTGGGAGGGTGCTCAACCCTTCACACCCCCCGGAGGGGGCAGGAAAGGGTTAAAAAAGGCAACTTGGGGTGTTTTGGGGGTTTGGGACTTGGGGTTGCAGCTTTTGGGGGGGGGGCGGGCAGCGCTTTTCCATCATTCTGGGTGAATTATGGTGGCTTTGGGGACGGAAACACCACCCGAATGTCCCTTTTGCCAGGATGCCCTGGGGGGTCCACGGCCACGGTCACCCCCCAGCATCACCCCCAAGCCGCTTCTCCAAAAAACACCCCAAAACCATCCGGGCTGCGAATCCCGCTGCCATTTGGGGTGAAAAAAAAAACAAACCTACTTTTTTTCACCCTGGGATGAGTTTTTTTGAGGCCCTTTGCGGGGGCCAAGTTGCCTTTCGCCTGGGGTCCCCATGGATGTTCCCCCCCCCCAAAGCCCATCCATGGGCGGGTAATTTATTTATTAATGAGAGGAGGGAATAAATAAATTACAACCGCTGGGCTGGTCAGTGGGGCATATGGGGCAGCACTCTCCGAAGGGGATCTCGGGGCTGGGGCAGTCCCGCAGCTCCTCGCAGATGATCTCGTCGCAGAGGACGGTCCCCGTGTCGCACACGCAGATACGGCACGGCTCCGGCTTCCACACGTCCTTATCGCGATAGCTCTGCCCGTCCTGCAGGCAGCTGCCTGCCTCGGCTGCGGGGACAAGGGGGGGGGGACGGGGACGGGGGGGACACGGCCAGGAGGTGGGGATGGCAGCCCCCCACCCCCCCACCCCCGTGCGGGAGGGTGGCAGCGGGGGGGACAGCGCCAGGGTGGGATGGGGGTGGTGGCACTGCCAACCCCAGCCGTTCTGTGTGTCCCCCCCTCCTCGCAGAACCCCCCTCAGCTTGGGGGACAAGGACAAGCAAGGACTCCTGGAGCAGCAGGGGGGTGGCTCAGCGACGGGGGTCCAGCCTCAAGCAGGGGGGGTCCCCCTTCCATGGAACCCTGATGGCACTCGGTGTCCCACTGTCTTGGGGGCACTCAGTGCGTCCCCGTAGCACCCCGCACCTCCAGTGGGACACGGACCGCATCGCCAGTGTCCCCAGGGTCTGGGGAGGGGGGGGAGGGGTGCGGGGGGGCAATGTTCCCAGGCTGTGCCCCAGGGTCCCCAGGTGTCCCCAGGAGGTGCCCCTGGGTCCCCAGGCCGCACCCCAGGGTCTCTGGAGGTGCCCCAGGGTCCCCAGAATGTGCCCCAGGGTCCCCAGGTTGTGTGACCCAGGATCCCCAGGAGATGCCCTGGTGCCCCCAGGGTCCCTGGGATGTGCCCTGGTGTTCCCAGGGTCCCCAGGTTGTTCCTCGGTGTCCCCAGGCTGTGCCCCTGGGCTTGACCTCGGTGTCCCCAGGCTGTGCCCCCTGTCCTGCACCCCGTGTCCCCAACAGGACGCTGTGTCTCAGGCTGGACCCTGCTGTCCCCAGGCTGCCCTCCATGTCCCTGGGCTGTCCCCCGCTACCCCAGGGTGTACCCCACCTCCCCGGGCTGGCCCCCACTGTCCCCCAGCAGTACCCCAGTGTCCCTGCTGTGCCCCTTGCCCAGCCCAGTTCCTACACCCGAAGCTGTCCCTCACTGTCCCCTCCCTGCAGCCTGCTGTCCCCAAGCTGCACCCCCTGCCCCATCTGTACCCCATGGTCCTAATGCTGTGTGTCCCCCCGACCCAGGCTGTCCCCTCTGTCCCCCTCCACCCCAGGCTGTCCCACCCACTACCCTGAAACTTTCCCCCTCCATCCCACCCCCCTCTATCCCGTGCTGTCCCCCAGTGTCCCCCATCCCATGCTGTCCCCCACCACGACCCTGAAACTTTCCTCTTCCATGCCACTGTCCCCCAGTGTCCCATGCTGTCCCTCTCTGTGCCACACTGTCCCCCCCATCCCATGCTGTCCCCAGTGTGTCCCCCAACTCGCACTTTCCCCCCATCACTACCCTGACATGTCCCCCCTGCAGCTCATGCTGTCCTCCCCATCCCATGCTGACCTCCCCCACCACCACCCTGAAACCTTCTCCCCCCACCCCACGCTGTTGTTCCCATCCCATGCTGTCCCCCAGTGTCCCCCTCAACCCATACTGTCCCCCCACCCCAGGCTGTCCCCCCAGCCCACTACCCTGAAACTTTCTCCCTCCATCCCACACTGTCCCCCCCATCCCAGGCTGTCCCCCAATGTCTGCCCCAACCCATGCTGAGCCCCCCACCACTACCCTGAAACTTTCTCCCCCTATCCCATGCTGTCCCCCCAGTGTCTCCCCACCCCAGGCTGCCCCCCCCTTCCCAAGCTGCCCCCCACGACCACCCTGAAACTTTCTCTGCCATTCCACGCTGTCCCCCCCACCCCACGCTGACCCCCAGTGTCCCCCCACCCCAGGCTGTCCCCCCACCACTACCCTGAAACTTTCTCCCCCATTCCATGCTGTCCCCCCCACCCCACGCTGTCCCCCCCACCCCACGCTGTCCCCCAGTGTCCCCCCACCCCAGGCTGCCCCCCCACCACTACCCTGAAACTTTCTCCCTCAACCCACACTGTCCCCCCAACCCCACGCTGTCCCCCAGTGTCCCCCCACCCCAGGCTGTGCCCCCAACTACCCTGAAACTTTCTCCCCCATTCCATGCTGTCCCCCCACCCCAGGCTGACCCCCACCCCACGCTGACCCCCAGTGTCCCCCCACCCCAGGCTGTGCCCCCAACTACCCTGAAACTTTCTCCCCCACCCCACGCTGTCCCCCCACCCCAGGCTGACCCCCACCCCACGCTGTCTCCCCATCCCACGCTGTCCCCCAGTGTCCCCCCATCCCATGCTGCCCCCCCCCCCACTACCCTGAAACTTTCTCCCCCACCCCACGCTGGCCCCCAGTGTGTCCCACCCCCAGGCTGCCCCCCCCAGGCTGCCCCCCCCGCCGCCCCGCTCGGTGCCACGCTGTCCCCCCGCCGTCCCCCGCCGCGCTGCCCCGCGCCCCCGCCCCGGGGCACTCACGGAGGTCGCGGTCCTGCGCGGCGGCGGGCGGCGGCGGCAGCAGGAGCAGGAGCGGCAGCAGGAGCGGCAGCAGGCGCAGGAGCGGCAGCGGGCGCAGCGGCGGCAGCGGGCGGCCGGGCATGGCGAGGCGGCGGCGCCCCTCACCGTGCGGCGGGCCCAGCAGTGCCCGCGCCGCCCCGCCGCCGCGTATAAGTCCCGGCGCGGCCCCCCGGGCCCTGTAACCCGAGCCGGGCCGGCCCCCCCGACCCTCCTCCGGGACGGCACCGGGCCGGGGAGGGACGGGGCGGGGGGGCGGGAGACGAGGACGGGGCCCCCCACCCCCCCCCCGCACACCCCCGGCGGCCCCGAGCCCCGGGCCGGTGCGGGGGGCTGCGGCGGTCGGGGTGCGACCGGGGGCTGAGACCCCCCCACCCCATCTCATCCCTGGGTGAGACCCCCAGCCCATCCCGGGGGTGAGACACCCCCCCATTCCATGCCAGGAGTGAGATACCCCCCCCTCGCCATCTCCCGGGGACCGCGGGGGTGAGACCCCCATTCCACCCCGGGGGTGAGACAACCCCACCCCCCCGTCCCATCTCCCGGGGATCCCACGGGTGACACCTCCATTCTATCCCAGGGTGAGAACCCCCCCTCCCATCCCCTCCCCTCCCCTCCCATCCCATCCCATCCCATCCCATCCTGGGGCGAGACACCCCCTTCATTCCATGCCAGGGGTCCCAGGGGGTGAGCCCCCACCCCCCACCCCCAGTCCCATCCAGGGGGTCCCAAGGGGCGAGACCCTCTCTTCATCCCGGGGCTCCCAGCAAGACTGAGCTCCCCCCCATCTCCCCCCATCCATGGAGTCCTGGGGGCTGAGACCCCCACACACATTCCTGGGGGTCCCAGACAGCTGAGACCTCCCCCCCCATCCCACATCCCACCCCAAAGGAGCTGACCCCCCCCCATCGCATGTCAAGGGTCCCAGGGAGACTGAGATCCCCCCTGTCCTGGGGGTCCTGGAGAGGCTCCCGGCAAGACTGAGCCCCCCCCATCCCATCCCATCCATGGCGTCCTGGAGAGCCCAGGACCCCCACACCCCCCTAAACAGGGGGTGCAAGGAGCAGGGAGGGGCAGGACCCCTTCCAAGCCCCCCTCAGGCTTCCCCCGACCCTAATGAAGGGGTTCAGGAAGACGGGGGAGTCCCTGCACCCCAAGGCAGCAGGGGGGGCCACAGTGGGGTCTTTGCAGTAGGCTTGGGGCGGCACCCACACTTCCCAGCTGGGGGCTGAGCTCCAAAGTGGGGGGCTTGGCCCCCCCTGCCACGTGCACACCCCGGCTCTCTGGACCCCCACCAGGGTGGGACTGGGGATGGGTGAGGTGGCTGTCCTTGGCCAGTGACATCTGGGGTCCAGAGCAAAATGGGGGGGGGGGGAGACGGATGACACATCCCAGCCCCAGGCCAGCCCCAGATGGGGAGGGCTCTGGGTGCAGTCAGGTGGGGGGGGGGTCGTTTAAAAGGGCTTTGCCCCCCGCCCCAGCAGCTCCAGGCTGGTGAGCCCAGGCCCAGCCGCACTCCCCCTGTGCCCCCCCGGCACCTGAAAGGGGGTCCCTGACAAGGGGTCCCCCACAAGAGTGTGTCCCCCCCCCCGTCCCCCTTCCACCCGCCACTCACAAATACTCCATGGAAATAAATGGGGAGGGGGCTGATATTGGGGGTCAGTGGCTGGGGCGGGGGGGGCTCCATCCTGCCCTGGAGCTGGGGGCTGCAACTGGGCATGGAGGGGGGGGGGGGTGCTGCCCCCATCTCCTGATTGGGAAAGGGTGGGCTGAGGCTGGGAAGGGGGGAGCGGGTCGGGATGGGGCTGGGGGCAGAGACGGATGGAAGGATGGATGGAGGGACGGAGGGATGGACAGAGGGATGCATGGACAGAGGGATGGAGGGACGCAGGGACAGATGGATGGAGGGACGGAGGGATGGACAGAGGGATGGATGGACAGAGGGATGGAGGGACGCAGGGACAGATGGATGGAGGGATGGATGGACAGAGGGATGGATGGACAGAGGGATGGAGGGATGGATGGACAGAGGGATGGAGGGATGGATGGACAGAGGGATGGAGGGATGGATGGACAGAGGGATGGAGGGATGGGTGGACAGAGGGATGGAGGGACGGACCGACAGAGGGATGGAGGGACGGACGGGTGGACAGAGGGACAGACGGATGGACAGAGGGACGGATGGATGGACAGAGGGATGGATGGATGGAGGGATGGACGGATGGACAGACAGACGGATGAAGACAGGGCGGGATGGACCCGGCGGAGGCTGGGGCTGGGGGCGGCCGGAGCGGGAAGGTCGGCACGGAGCCATGGCCGAGCCAACCCCTCGCTGCAGCCACGGGGCATCTCCGCTGCAGCTGCCCCCCCCCCCCCCGATCCTTCCTAGCCCCCCAGATCCTCCCCAGCCCCCCAGATCCTCCCCAGCCCCCCAGATCCTCCCCAGCCCCCCGCTGCCCCGGAGCCTCCCGGGAGGCCACGGCGGACAAAGCCCGTGTGTTACCGGTGCTGCCGCGGGGCACCGGCGACTCGGCCAAAAACAACTCCCCAGGCTGTCGTGGGGACACGGCAGCTCCAGCTGACCCTCCCCACCCCACAGTGAGTGAGCCAGACCCCCCCCAAATCTGCTTTGCACCCCTCTTCCCCCCACCCCCCACCCCCAAAATGCTCTGCAGGTGGTGGGTGACCCCCCCGGTACTGGTGGGGGGCACTCCTGCTCTGCTCCATGAGCCCCCCCCGTGCCTCAGTTTCCCCAGCTGGTAAGAGGAGCAAAGCCCGTTCGCTGCTGCATCCTGGGGGGTGCGGGGGGGTCCCACTGCCGAGCAGGTGGAGGAGCCCCTGCTCGGCCCTTGGTGGCGGCCGGCTCTGGCCGGGGATCACACCCGGGAGCGGGGCCAGGACCTGGCTCTGGTCGCTGCTTTCCACTGGAAAATGGGGCTGGGAGTAAATAACAACGCGATGGCTGCCCCCCCCCCCGCCCCCTCCCCGCTTTTCGGGGGGCCACCGCCCTCACTGGCAGCTCCGCGGTTCAGCAGAGCCCGGCGATGGAGGGATGGAGGGATGGAGGGATGGATGGAGCATCCCCCCGCGCCCCGGCTCCGGGTGAGGGGCACAGGGTGGGGGGCACCTTCCTCGGGGTCTCTTTCATCCCACCCCCCCCCCCACAATAAGTGCCCAAAGGGGCTGAGGCTCCGCGGGTTCCCACCATCCCTGGCAGCCGCTGGTTCTCCCGGCACGGGCGGGTGTTGAGGTGTCACCCAGCCGGGGCAGGTGGCCCAAAATTGGGAATTTTTTAACCCAAACCTCATTGCGTAGCCCTGACCCCCCCAAAAAAACCCTCAACCCCATCGTTTTGATTTTGTCCCCCCTTTTCCGAGTCCCATCTTCAGGCACTTTCCCGGTTTTTCCCCATTTCGGCTCTGGAAAGGCGATCAGGGAAGCACAGGGAAACATCCAAGTCAGCTCAGGAATTCGTGTGGCGGGAGTGGAAGGAATGAGAGCAGCGGCTTAACTCTGCCCGCCCCGGGGGCTCTGCTGCCACCAGTGCCACCAGTGCCACCAGCGCCACCAGTGCCACCAGTGCCACCATCACCACCAGTGCCACCACTGCCACCATCGCCATCACCACCACCAGTGCCACCACCGCCACTGCTGCCACCATCACCATCGGCCATGCCATTGCCGCCGGCATCACCACCACAATCGCCACCACTGCACCACTGGCACCACCAGTGCCACCACTGCCACCACAGCACCACTGCCACCACCGCCACCATCACCACCACCATCACCACCGCCATCACCACTGCAAGGCCCGGGATGTCATCGGGCAGGGATGACTCTTGCCCTGATGCTGCCACCCCAAAGGGATGTCCCCACCCTGGGGATTGTCCCCACCCTGCTGCCACCCCCCCGGGAGAATGTCCCCATCCTGATGGTGGGTGCTGGGGATGTCGTCACCACCCTGATGGCACCAGCCAGGATGCTCATCTCAGCCTGATGCCACCACTCTGCCTTGGTGGCACCAGCCACTGGGACTGTCCCTACCCTGATACGAGACGTTGTCCCCATCCACTCTCCCTCTCCGGCGGGATTGTCCCCACCTTGATGCCACCAGCTCAGGGGACTGTCCACACCTGGTACCACCATCCAGGGGAGGTGTCCCCCCTATGCCACCAGCCACGGGGACCATCCCCACCATGATGCCACCAGCCACCAGCATCATCCGCCCCAGCAAAGCCTTGCCCTTCCCCACCCTCACATAGAGCCCTTTACCTGACACCCCCCCCCCCAAAGCCCCCCCCCAGGAACCCCCCAAACAGCTGATTCTACCCCCCAAAATAACAACTTTGCTTTTTATTTTCAAACAAGAACTTCAGGCTCAAAACCACCCAGGGTTTTGCCCCGTTTTGCTTCCATTTTGCCCCATTTCTCCCCATTTTTTTGGCAGGTCTCCCAAAATACCCTCAATCCCATAAAAATAGCCTCCAAACAGCAGGACCCCCTTTCCTGCCAGCCCCAGCCCCCCCTCGGCTGTTTGCTTTATGGGGCAGGCAGGGATGACATCCTCCACCCCCCTTATTTTTTTCTTAAAAAAGAGCATTTTTCAGTAAAAGGGAAAAAAAATGCCATTTTTCGATGCTGGCACCTCCTATTAACCTCAGACCTTCCCCCAAATATTTCCCCTGGCCGGCATGGGAACGGGGAGCAGAAAGGAGCTTTGTCCCCCCCTCCCTGGCTGTGGCTGTGTCGCCAGAAAAAGGACATTTTTAATTTTTTTTTTCCTCCTTACTTCTTGTTATTTAATTTTATATTTTTAATATCAGGGTGGGGGGATGCTCGGCTCCTCCAAAATGGGGGTTGAGCCCCAAGTCAGTCCTGGGGGGGAAGGGGGGAGCGGGAAACCCAGCATCCCACCAGCCAAAATTCACTATTTGGGGTGAATTTGCCCCAAAAACCTGGGACTAGGGACATCTGGGAGCAGATGGTGTGACCACTGCCAGCTTCAGGCTCAATAAGCACCCAAGACCCCCCCCCCCAACTGAGATCCCAGTTCACCCCCATTCCCCGCCCCCCAGCCCCTTCTCTGCTGGGAATCCACCCTCGGCTGGTTCGGCAGCTGATCCGGGTTCACGATGCTCCCAAAAAGGCCTTTTTCCCCCCATTTATATTTTTTTTTGGAGGGGGGGGGTCTCACACACAGCCCCTTTGTCCACTGACACCCCCCAGGGAGCTCTTCTGCCCCCGGCCCCCATGGAAAGGTGGGCAGGGGGCCCCGGGGAGGGGGGGGGGGGGGGGGGGGGGGGGGGGGGGGATGCCGGCATTTTTGTGAGATGATGTCAAACGGTTCCCCCCCGCTCAGGCCCCCCGAAGCCGGCCTCTTCCTCCTCCTCCTCCTCCTCGGGAGGCTGGGATGAAAAGGCGACTCTTTGGGAAGGTAGAGCCGCACAAAGGGCCCCTTTGAGCCTCCGGAGCCGCGGGGGGGGGGGCGGGGGAACAGCACCATGGCGGGGGTTTGGGGGTTGGGGGTTTTGTGGGGGGAGGGCTGGGGGTCCGGCGTGCTCTGCCTGGGGTGAAGCTGCACCCGAAAAATGAGGAGTTTTGCCCTAAATCGCAGCCACCCAGTCATCCCCTGCCCCCCCACCCCCGGGCACATCAGCTCCCCAAAAAGTTTGGAGGAGCCTGAAAAAAAAATAAGGGGTGAAGCAACACACACACACACACACACACACACACACACACACCCCAGCACAACCCTTATACAAAACATCAGAGAATCCCCAGGGCAAGACCAGCTTTGGGGCTGGGAAACCCCCAGCACTGGGATATCAAGACACCAAAACCTTCCTGGGCTGGGGGGGGGGGCATTCCCCCAGCCCCCCCCCAAAAATAACAAAAAAAAGAGGGAACAAAGCTGCAGGTGCTGGTGCCAGGGCTGGGGGGCACTGGCAGGCGCACGCCCCTGCTAATGACATCTGATAATTATCCCAAATTAATGAGGGCTGGAAAGCGGCCGGTGGGGCCGGGGGGAGGTTTCGAGGTGTCGCGGGGGGTCGGTGGGGCTGGATAAAACCATCCCAGCCCCGTGGCTTTGGGGCCAAAGCCCCTCGGTTTGGGACAGCTGACGCAAAAAGCCCTATTTTTGTTAATGATGGATGTGGCCTCGATCCTCCGTTATTGGGGTGTAAATAAAAAGGGGGGGGTAGGGTTTTTTTGGGATATCACCAGCTGCCCCCCCATCCACTGCTGGGGATGCTCTGCCACCGCCGTCCCCACTTGTCCCCATCCCTGTCCCCCAACACTGGGACCAAGCGCCCTAAAAATGCAGAATAAAGGCGAAACCCCAGATTTTGGGTGTTCGGGGTCCCCGCAGGCAGAGCCCAACGGCGGCGGTGGCCGGGGGTCAGGATCTGTCCCGGAGGGGCACGGCGGGTGTTTCGGGAGCTATAAATACCGGCCGCGCTGCCCGCCTGCGGTTAAATAAATGGCCAGAAATAGAAACCCCGATTCCGGCCCCGGGGGTCTCCCTCCCGTGCGCTGGATCCGGCCCCGGGGGTCCCACCCCCCTGGGGGCTGCCTCCCCCCAGTGCCCACCTGACCCCCCCAGCTCTCGGTTCGATGGGCCACGGGGGTGGGCTGGGGGGGCTGGCTGAGATACAGGGTCACCGACCACTGGGGAGGGGGATATATCCCCAGCCTCCTGGGAACCCCCGGCTGCTCAGAGCACCCCAAAGCCCACCCCTGCTGCAGCACCCCCCCCCTTTAGCCACCCCAGACCCCAAATTATCGACCCAAACCCCAAATTACCCATCCCAGACCCCAAATTATCCATCCCAAATATCAAATGATCCACCTCAAACCCCAAAGCATTCATCCCAGACCCCAAATTATCCATCCCAAATCCCAAATTATCCATCCCACACCCTGAATTACCCACCCCAGGGGGTGCCCCCAAAAGTCACCCCCAGACCCAGGCGGGGCTGAGCGCTGTTGGGGTACAGCTCCAGCTCTGGCATCAGGGACCCCCCCAAAGCCACTCCAGCTCCTAACTCCAAAGTGCAGGAGGGGGTTTCACCCCCTTTTTTCCGGCTGGAGCAAGGAGTGGGGGAGGGAATAGTGAGGGATTCAGCATCCTTTGATGTCAGGTTTCTCCCCCCCCCCCCCCCCAAAAAAAAAGGCCACCTATTTGGGGTGGCAAGGAGCCAGAGCCCCGAGTGCTCCCCGCGGTGTCCTGCAGCCGGCACAAAGCCACCCTCTGTGTCCCCGGCCGGAGGATGCCGGAAAATAAAAAAAAAAAAATGGGAAAGAAAAAAAAATTAAATAAATCAGAAAAAAAAAATCCAACAAAAACCCCCTAAAAGCCACGTTTCTGACGGGGGCCGGCTCGAGGGTCCCGCGGCTTGAACGGAGACCGGGCTCGGGGTGGGATGGGGCTGGGGGGGCTGGGGGGTTTGTTGGGGTTTGGTTTTTTTTGGAAAAAGAGCGGAAAAATAGCAGCAGGGTCGTGCTGCCTAATGAGGCGGCAGGAGTGGAGGGATTAGCGGGGTGGGGGGGTTTGGGGGGACCCCTGGGCAGGGCCCCTCGTTAGAAGAAATTACGATCAGGAGTGTCGTGGAGTGTGCAGCCCCCCCGGGAACTGGCTGCTTTGGGGAGCAAGAACTGGCGGGGGGGGGGGGGGGGCGTCTGGGGGGACAGGGACAAGGAGAGGGGCTGTGTCCTTGTCCCTGGCCCCCCCCAGCTGGTGGCAGATGGGGGGCAAGAGGGGAAACTGAGTCAGGGCTCAGTCAGCCCGCAGTGGGGCTGGGGTCCTGTGGGCTGAGCGGGGGTCGCTGGCCGGGCCCAATCCTGCCCGGCTCTGAGCTGCGCAGGCCCCCGGCTGCAGCGGGGAGGGGGGGCATTTGGGGAGCCCACGCTGGGAGGGGAGCCCCAAAGCTCCCCCCAAAGCAGATCCAGCACCCCAGGAAATCAGAGATGGGGGGGCAACCGGGGTGTCAGGATTAACCCCTGGCCAGGTCCCTAAATGCCCAGAATCGCACCCAAAGCTGCGTCCCCCCCACATCGGCGCGGGGGACCCCAACAGCGCCCAGAGCTCGGATGGGAACCCCCTTCCCAGCCACCGTCGGGGCTCGGGGGCCAGCGACCCCCAGTGCACACCCCCCTGCTTTTGGGGTGCAGGGGCTGGAGCCCGGGGATGTGTGGGTCCCCCCCCGCCCCGCCCCCCCCCCCCGGCACAAGGGCGCCTGTGTCCGCACACACCGTAAATCTGGGGCTCGGGGTCTCGCCTCATTATCCCGCGGCAGCGGCTGGACCGAGTTTACCCAACAATGCGGATGCCAATCGCAACACGCGGCCGCTGCAGCCACAAAGGGCAGTTTTGTCCCAAACGGCTTCTCCCCCCGCCCCCCCCCTTTTTTATTTTTTATTTATTTTTTTTATAGCAGCCCTGATGGAATTCAGCATGGAAGGGGTGGGAATGGACCGACGCTCGTCACCGTGTCACCTTCTGCGCCCAGGGGGATGCGCTTTGCCGGTGGGATTTGGGGTGAGGGGTTGCGGTGGGATGCCCGGGAGAGGGTCTCCTGGGGTGGGAAGACCCCCGGGATGCCCGGCACGCCGTGTCCACGCTTGGGCATCAAAACGCCCAGCGCTGCCTCCTCCCTGGTCCTTCAACCATCCATACGGACATTGAGCTACTGATGGTGGCGCCCAACCGGCCCCATGAGGGATCTCCTGGTGGTCCAAGAGCCCCCTGGTCTGGGTCCTGCCCTTGGCTGGAGGGTCCCGGAGCCAGCAGACCCCAGAGCTGCCGCCGGAGCCGCGCGCTTCACCCATGGGCCAACGCGGTGCCAACACACCAGGAGGGAGAGCAGCTCCACCAGGGCTCTGGTGGCCAGAGCTCCACCAGCAGTGGGAGATGCTGGGAGGAAGCCTGCACCTTCCACGGAGAGAAGCCCCTCTGCCCGGGAAGCCCCAGCAGAGGTGGCCCAGTGGTCCAGGAGAAGGTCCCGGCCCATCCTCGACCCACACCGATGGACAGTCACCCATTGCCCACCAAACCCAGTTCTCCACTGAGGCGTCACATCGGGATGACCTGAGGCCCCCCGGCCCCGGCTCGCTCCCTCTTGGATCCCACCCGCTCCAGGTCAGCGTCGGAACCTGCTGTGGGAACTGGGGGGCTGCTGGGGGGTCCCACCAAGCCCGGCCACACCGGGGAGCCGGGAAAAAGGGACAACCGTGAATTTTCAGCAGACAGAGCTCGTTTTCCTCCTCCTGGGAGCGTGGAGGGATGCCTGGAGCGGGGGGAGGATGGAGAGGGGTCCCCGGGGCAGGAAGCACTGCGCCGCTGCGGGGGGACGGAAACAAACCCGATTCTTTCCGGCAACGACCCGTGTGGGGTTTCAGCCAGCGCCTCTGCGAGGGCACGTCATGCTCCGGTGTGGATGATGGAGCATCGCTCCCAAAGAGCTGGGAGAAGCACCAGCTCCCCATCCCACGGTGCTGCCCCTCGCGCCCACCCCAGCACCCGCAGGATTCTGCCCGAAGGCCCCTGCAGCCCCCCGCCTCGGGGGGGCCCGGGGGGATGCAAATCGCGCCATAAGGGCTTCTGGACGCATCCAAGCTATAAAAGCTCGTTAGCACATGGAGCAGGGGAGGCAATTCCCGACTTCCAGGCACAGCTTTGGGAGCAGATGAATGGAGCATTGAGCCCCGGGGTGGGAGACGGCAACGCGGGTGTTTACAGAAGCCGCGTGTGTGTTTGTCAGGAATGTCAGAGACGCCAATAACCGGCTCTTTGGACATATCGGGCAGAAATCTCACTCATGTCTAGGAATAAGGATACAGGAAGGAGGAAAAAGTCAATATGACCTGAAAATCCCCAGACTGGGCTGGCCGGGCAATATGATTTATTCTATTAATAAGCCAGAAAGAAGGGCAGGAATAAATGCTGAATGCATTTTTGGTGGCCGCAGAGGGCCAGGAGCCGCGAGCCTCCTCGGTGCCGGCACAGGCACGGCACAAGCCGCCTTTGACGAGGCCATTTTCTCCCCGGCCTTTTTGGGAGGTGGGAGCCAAGGAAAACAAGGCACTTGTTGATTTTGTTCCCGGGACATTGTAAGGGGCTCTTTCAGCCCAGGGCTACTGTTCGGAGCGGGGTGGCAGGGGCTGGAAGCGCCTTCCCCGGGGTGGGAAGGGCCGAAGCTCTAAAGCAGGTCACTGGGACAGGATCCCTGTCCCCAACTCACCACCTCCGGCTCCAGAAAGCAGGAAAACCAAAGGCGATAACACCCAGCACGCAACTGCAAAGACCTTTTAACTCCAGCTCGCAGCACCTCCGGCTCCTTCCTCCATTAAACCAGGCTAAACCACCCCGGCACTGCGAGCCCCGCGCCTGCCGAGAGCGATTTAATTTACCCAGAAGGTGAATTAGCAAAAGCAGCATCCCCCGAGCCAGGGCTGCTCGCTACCGGCAACGCTCCGGCTCCTGGAGCGGGGATCCAGCTCACGGCTCATGCTTATTAATCACAACACATGCACAAAAAGAGAAAAGATAACGTTACTTTTTTTTTTTTCTCCTCGGATCTTTACTTGCAGTAAAAGATAGAAAAAGGTAGTAAATGAACTTGGTATAAAACACACGGAGGGGAGAGGGAAGGGTACAAACCAGCCTACAAAGAACACGACCTGGTGGGAGCAAGGGGTGGGAAGGAGCAATTTTGTACAAAACTACTGCTTACAGGTAGAGAAAAACGTATAAAATATCCCTCCCTATCTGGAGACAAAAATACAAAAGTGGACATTATTTAATTCTTTACTTATACTTAAAAAGGTTATTATATACAGGAGAGAAAAGAAGCAAGTCTGGCGGCTCGGGAAGCTTGTCAGACACTCCCCGCTTCCTCCCACATCGCACTTGAGAATAAATTAAGACAGCTGGAAGCGTCACCGCAGCCCCAGCCCGATGCCAGGGGCCCAGAGGAGCGAGGCGCGTGGCGTGAGGCAGGAGAAGCATCGGGGCATCCCCCAGAATCCCAGTTTTGGAAAGAATTAAATGCTTCGGCGTATTTCCCTTCTTCCCTGCCTCCGTCCTCCAGGCCCCCCGGAGCCGCACACCGGAGGCACCTTTGGAAGCGCTTCCCAACTTGCTGGTGGTGCAACCTCTGACCTGGCACCAGCCCTCGCCCCAACATGTGCAAAATATCAGGGAGGAGAGAGGAGCGATCCACCCCGCTCGGCTGGGGCCCTCGGCACGAGGACAGCGGTGGCGAGAAGCTGCGGCCCCAGCCCCTGCGAAGAGGCAAAGCCAGGGCAAGAAAAAAAAAAAAAAACCACCAACAAAACCCCCCCCCCAAAACCCAACCAAACCCCCTGCGCACACGCAGGCTTTGTTCTTTGTCACCCCGGGAAAACACCTGGAACTACCTACACGCAGCCCGACCCCGCAGAGCCCCGGTGCTGCCCGGTTCCGTACCTGGATTTCCATGAACAGTCGATGCCAAAGAACTGGGAGACCAATCCCGCCGGAAGAAAAGCGACGTTTAACCAACAAGTTCCTTTTGGAGGTCCCCCAGCCCTCGTCCACCACCCTGGGTGGTGCCCCACCTGCCCGCAGCCCCCCGCCCAGCCCCCCAAGCCCACGGCCAGGCCGCTCCAAGAACTCAGGGTGCCACGTTACGGCCTTAGATAGGCGCTAAGGGGCAGGGTGGGTGATGGGCGACAAAATACTGGCTTTGAGGACAGAGGGGAGCTGACACAGGAGCAGAGGACACACCAAACCCTCCCTCCATCCACCCTCAACAGGCTTTGTTTTCCCCACGCGACGCAGCGCTCTCCCAGAGCCACGCAAGTACCTTCGCTGCCCCCGAAATCCAGCCTCCCCCTCCACAGTCACACCGTCAGCTCAGCAAAGCTGGCAGCCAGGGCCGTGAAAAAGCAGAAAAATAAAATTCCTCGGATGTTCGAAGCTGCCCCCTCAAATCTCAGCACCTGAAATTGCTTGTAAAAATAGGTCTTGAAATACAAAAAAAAAAAAAAAAAAAAAAAAATAAAGCGAGTGTGCTTCTGAACATTTCTATTGCGCATTGGTCCGTGAATGGTGGTTTATCAAAAATATGGTACAGAGTTCATTCGCTGTGTCTCTGAGCGAGGCCCGCGCCTGCCGCGGCTCAGGGTGCTGAGCAGGGCGAACCGGGGCACTTTGATACAACCTCACCGGGAAGCGGCTCGTGGCACAGCACCATCAGAGCAGCTTGCGATGCAGGATTTCCCAGGCCATTCGCTTTCGGAAGTAGGGCATGTGTTGCTTTGGTGGGGGAGAGAGAGAGAGAAAAGAAAAAGTACATCAGCGTGTCTTCCCGGAGCGTTTGTCGAGCAGCCGCGCTGGCGGGTGCAGTTTTGCAGGTGGTGCCTTTCCTGGGGGAAAAATTGCTTTCCAATGGTCGGGAAGAGGACAGCGGATGAGGTCTGGGTAATAACGTAACTCTGATCATGTTATCTAGTAATTAGAATTAAAATATTCATGCATGGGCTACTCCACAGAGGCTGACAACATTAAGGAACACCGAAATTCCCTGGGATTCAGGCTCCAGCACCACCACGAGCGGGTCTTGTTGGGGGTTTGTGAGCTTTCCCCAGCTGCACCGGTGACGCACCCCAGGGATTCGAGCTCCAACAGGAGACCTGCAGATGGCTTCAGAGGGACAATTTTGCCCGGTGTAACAAACCACCGCAGTGCCTTGCGTCAAGCTCTGCTCCCAGGGAGCGGCAGCACCATCCCCGTGCGGGCTGGGGTCATTTGAAACCCGCAGAGAAGGAAGCGAAGGGCATTTGGAAAAAACCAGAGTACAAACAAACAAGCGCCACGTGCCCATCGCTCCCCGGGCACGAGGGTGGGTTTACCTGGGTGAAGTTGATGGGTTTGTCTTTGGTAATGCAGTCGGCGTATTTGCAGGCAAACATCCCGCAGTCGCTGCCGTTCATCTGCTGCGGGATCTCCTGAAAAAGACGGACATGAAACCAAACGTCATTTCTAGGCGAACCGGTCCCTGTTTTCCAGCCTCTGAGGATAAAGAGCTCCGAGTGGAGGATCCCTTTGGAACGAGCCCTAACGAGGGAGGTCTGCACGGAGGGACAAACGCCAGCGCGAGGAAACGAGGGGGAAATGAAGAGGAGGGTGGGCAGCAGGAATCGAGGTGGCACTGGGGCACCCCCGGCTCGGGGCCCGAGGGGACTCTGCAGTAGAGCAGCCTGCCATGAAGATCTGGGATTTGTTCACTGCATCCATCGGGAAAACCGGCCAGGAAAGGTACAGCAGGGCCACGAACAAAAGCAAGGGCTGAGAGAGACCCCTCCTCCAAACCTCGGGCTGCCCAAACCTACCTGACTCTTCTTACTCAGCAACGACCAACCATTAGTGTCGAACTCTTTCCTCTTCTTGTCAAGACTCTCCTGTTTTAAGTATTGCCTGCAGGAATAAGCGAACAAAGAGAGCTTACTTAGAGGAGCAGGGGAAACCAGCCAGTACACCATATGTCAGTTTACCTAGGATGTCCTCTACCATGTTTGCAGAATTAATGCAAAATGGAAGTCCAATATTTTCGTCTCGGTACTGGCCATTTTAAAAAGGGCTCTATAGACCCAGGGTTTGAGGCAGTCAAAAGAAGGACCAAGCAGAACTTCAAAACCCATCCAAAAAAAGTACCTGCCAAGCAGAGAGTCAAAACCACAAATAAACCAGCGAGAACAAACCTAATTCATCAGAGTGACTCACGGCAGAGGGAAGCGCGGCAGCCACGGGGCTGCCCCAACGGGCTCCCGCAAGCAGAGCGTTATCCGGAGGGGACACGGCGAGCGGGGCTCCGGCGGCGCCGTGAACTGCTGCCTCGCGGCCCCCAAGGCCGTAACTTCGCACAAAGGTAGATGGGAGCAAATTTGTCACCACCAGAACAGCGTCCCAGCAGCTCTGGAACGCTCGCCCTGTGCGTAAAGTGTCAAAAACCCAGCACGGAGCTCCTCTCCAGGCTGGTGGTGGGCTCAGCTCAGATGTTCTCCTGGAGCCCTTCTCCCAGATCCCCTTTCCACTGCTGACTCGATTTCTTTGTGCCAGAGCAGAAGACGGATGGCAAGTGCTTTCAAGGAGGGGGAAAGTAGGGAAGGTGGCTCTGATTTCCTCAAAGAGGGTCCAAGGCTTGGGGATGGAGGGGAGGCAGCCCTGGGAAAAGCCACACCAAGATGCTTTTATGGGGATCGAGTCAAGCTGGGAGCACAAGTGGGAGAAGCAGCCTGTCATGGGGGGGTATCAAATCCCTTCCACGAGCCTTCAGCAGAGGGAGAAGGGCTGCAGAGCCAGTCCCATTCCAGTTCCCAGAACTGGAGACCAAGGAACGCTCAGGGGTGCTGGGCCACCTCCTCTGCCTGGAGAGGCTTCCACCAGGTTTGGCCCAAGATTTCATCACCAGAAGAACAGAAAATCAGAAGGTTTTCCCCTGCCTCCTTGAAAAAAGTTTAGAAACTCTACCAAGGCCATGCCCAAGCAACTGCCATGCTTCTTCCTTTGCGGATACGAACACTCTGAACTATTCCCCCTTCGCTGGGAAGTGCGGAAAGGGAAGCTCAGAAAGGACACAGACACAAAGGTGGCCTAGAGGGAGCCCGAGGAGACGAGGTGATGGGCCAGAGACGTTCTTAATGGCCCTCAAGGAGCTCCTCTCTGCTGGCTGCTGGTGCCATTAACTGACATTCAGCTTTGCAGACACCTTCTGCTCATCTTGGTTACCAAAAAGACCACGAAGATCCAGAGAAACCATCTCCTGCACATTTGGCACTTTCTCAAAACAGCCCAAGGAGCCTTCTCGCTGTCACGGCTGCGATCAGAAAGTTTGGAAAAGAAAAGCCAGGGATGAGATGCTGCTGGCTCGGACGGAGGGGTCAGGAGAGCAGCTGGCGCAGAGAGGGAGGCGGGTTTGGCCGCCAACGCGGGGAGATGTGCCATCTTTCAGAAACCTGATCCACAAAGCCTTGGCCAAATCACATCTCCTGTCAGTAAATGCCAGAAGGCGATGGGAGAAGGGGGCGATGCGACCCGCAGACGAGCCCGAAAGATGTAGGGTCAAACTTAACGCCTTGGTGCCGTCAGGAGAATTTTCTCTATCCTAACTCCAAAGAGCTACTCAAAGCAAAACTCTCCTGTGTGGAAGAGTCGCTGAAACACCCAGGAGCCACTGAACGAAGAACTCAAAGTGGCGGCAGCAGGACCCAGCAGCCTCTGACCACGAAGCCAGCCCCTTCCTAGCGAGTGTGTCTCTAGAAAAACAGCCAGAAATGGGTTTTGCTGGATGTCACAGTGTCAAGGAGGGGAGTCTCCCTCCTGGCAGCCCCCTGACACCAGACCAGGCCCAGAGAAGCGCTTCCCATCAGCGGGACACGCAGTGCCCGGCCAGTTCCCCAGCGCAGGCTCTGCCGGCTGCCAGCAGCTGCTCTAACTGCTCCCAGGGAGCTGCGCGGCCGCAGTTTGGACACAAGATCAACAGGGGGTAAACCCCGGGGTGGGGTGGGGAACCCAGCCCTTCACTGAGCACGAGAAGCCTCTGTATCTCATCACCAAAAATCAAACCTAACGGATGGAGAAGAAACTCCTTGTAACGAGCTCGGGGTGAGGTGAGCCGAGCCTGCGGCACAGTGGCTGGGAGACGGGAGCAGACTCTCCGCACCACAATACCACCACACTGAAACGTTAATTAATAACGGCTATCATTTCGATCACAATTAAAAAAAAATATCTTAGCAATTACCGCCTGCTACAGAACCCACTGGAATCCTCAGCTAAAAAAAGAGCAGCAGCACAGGGCCCGCTGCTGTGCACATTCGGAGACGGGGAGCGAAGCCATGCGGATAAGCAGAAGGGCTCGGAGCCTCCACGTGGAGCGGCTGCGAGCGTACGGAGCGGGGGCGACAGGCTCCGAGTGCCAGACGGGGAAGAAAGCAGCGAAGTTTCAACGGTGCCGGAATTTCGGTGAATAAAACCATCAGGTGGCTTCAGCACAGGGAGTTTTATCCGCGACTACCATGAGCCACGGCTACTGTGCCGTGAAATTTTGAGTTGATTTCCACAAGGGTGAGGAAATAACACGCACAGCTGACGTTAACCATGACCATCACCTGTGTGGCTCCCTAAAAGCCGCCTCCAGCAACCTAGCCGGCGCAGGGAGATCAGTGACCATCAGACACACTGCAAAGAACACAGCACCGCTGCCGCCTAGGAAACAGCCTGAGCCACCTCTCAGGAGGGGACTGGAAGAACACGCTCAGGACCTCAAGGAGAAACAGCCCGACACAGGATTTTTAAGCAGAATTACACGCCAAATCAAAACCCAACATGCCTGAGGTGCCCTGTCAAACACCGCTGGCTTTTAATCTCATTTTCCTAAATCTGAAAATGGATTTTTTTGCCCTCTACAGCGCTTACAGACACACACAGACCTGATCAGGTGCCTCAGGGAATTGTTGAAATCAACTCCGCAGCACACTGCTAAATGTCTAAGAGCCCTGCAGTAAAGGGCACGTAAAGGCAAGCATTTCAGGCGCTGCTGCGAGCAGGAGATAAGGAGATTTCACAGGCATGACTCGCTTTGTGCGCTCTATCCCCTAAGCTTTCCTCCAGCCTGGGTACACTGGAATGAAGTTTTTAACTCATTTTAACAGGTCGGGTTACGTCCGCTCCAGAACACAGACCCTCCCAGCAGAGCTGAGATACCGAGCACCGTGTTTCCCAAGGAGAAACCCCCCAAAACCAGAGGCAGCTTACTAAAAACCCTCGCCAGGTCTCACACCCAAGTTGTGTGAAAGCTCCGATGCTGCGACAAAGCACGGCAGCCACCAAACCACCAGCGCCTGCGGTCCCTGCTCACTCCTAGCCCGGCCAGCGGCCCTTGCATTCAATCAGTTACTTTCCCTGTGCCTCAGTTTCCCTCCTCTGTAAGGTCTGACTGATGGTACAACACTCACCACCTTTAGGAAGCTCTAAAGATTGAAAGCATGAAAGGGTCACTAACCATGAATAGGACCTCCGTCCCTTCTTCCCGGTGTGATCCTCCCACTGCATTCAACCAATAAAAGCCTCCTAAAAGGAAACAGAGGGAAAACAATTATGTCCAGGGCAACAGCGACCTGAAATCCTGGCTCTCTACCACTCACCCTGTGGGGCTGAAACACTTTGCATCCTCTGGTACTCTCTACCACCACTCTGAGGACCTGCTTCCTCGCCCCAGACCCTTAAATGAACCACGAGCAGGACTCCTGGGTCCCCCCCTCACCTCCCAGGTGTTTCATGTCACCAGATGTCTGTGTCTTTCTTCCTCGGAATCAAAGAAATTTCAGGCTGAAAGGAATTGTTTCACCCAGACCACCTCTGCCCCAAGGCAGGCCAGCTCTCCTCGCACCCTTCTTGAACACAGAGGCAGAAGCCACACAGCAAACTGAAGAGACGCTCCCCTGAGCCATTTCCAAAGATTTTATACTTTTCCTTTTCCTCCCTTTCCACCAACAGCATGGAACAGCGTGGAAAAGGGAAACAGCTATTTTTACAGTTATTTAAAAGGGACCCGACACACGCAGACTGCAAAGCACCTGAACAGGAAAACAAAGGTGCTAAACGGACTGGAAATGGCATTTGTCTGCTGTCTGTCTTTATCATTATTCACATTCCTTGACTGAATGAGTGACGCCTCTGCTGACACACTCAACCTCATGCCAGAAGACGCAGGATCAGATTCCCAAGTCAGCGTCGGAGCGAAGCTGAGATGAGAAACAGAACCGACAGCTGACCCAGGGTCAGCACCAGAGCGACAGAGGAGCTGGCGACTGCGTTTCATAAATCACTCTGCAACCTGATTTGTATCAAGCCTGACGGCCCTACGTGACTAGGGACCTTCGAGAAGAGGGGGTTTTTCCACCCTTGCCCAGAGAGTAGCTCCTTTTTAATTGCATTCCATTCAGAAGCAGCTTCTGAATATGGGAGAACAGTTCTGGATTTGATGTGCAAGCACCCCTCTTCTAAAAGAGCTTGGAGGGTGGGCAGCCAGCTCCGCTCCCCCCTGGAGCATCGCTCCAGATGGGAAAACCAAGACCCGCCGTGCGGCCTGAAGCCAGGCAGAGCACCCCTCACCGGCTCTGGTTTGGGGGCACGGCCTGTAGCGCCCCACTGGAACTCAGCCCCCCAGAGACCCACGCAAACCTTTGTCCGCGGGCTGATGCGAGACACCCCGGCTGCCTACAGCTAGCACGGCACGCTCCAGAAGCCCCCTCCCAGGGCAGAGGGCCCAGCTACCGAGCTGGTCTTTGCCACAGGCACGAAAAGCTCCCACCTGGAGGACGGGGCCAGGAGGTGCCATTTCTTCAAGCAGCTGCAGGACGAGGGAAGGACCCCTACCCCTCAGCGCCCAGGAAGCTGGTTCCCTCTCAAGATGATGCCCCAGATGGCTCTGAGACTGGCGGAGCCTGATGTCCTTAACGGAACAGGTCTGAAACATGCCTGTACCCACAAAGGTTCCACCAGCCTCACTGGCAGATCTGCTGGGAACTGGTGAAGACAGGGCATCGGCACAGGACCCTCACAGACCAGCTCTGGAACCGTGGACCGCGTCAGCAACGCGTGGTGAAACACGAAGTGGGGAAACCGGGATGTTCCTCTGAATCTTCCCTTCGGGACCCAGACAGGGACTGTCCCCACCGAGGGCTGTCGCTTCCAGAGCGAGGTAAGAAGCTGTCTGATTTTTAAACGGGCACAACTCAAGGAAGTGTTACTCACAACAGTGTCCTGCAGGCTTCGCTGTTTATCCCACCCATGGAGTCATAATAGGTGATGGTTTTTTTCCTGAAGTCTACAACCTACACAAAGAGAGATGCGTTAACAGCGCACAGCACAAGGAGCGCGTCTCTCTGCCAGGACACACACTCTGCTGGCAGAAGTTTAGACCATTTCAAAGCAGAGGACCTCAGAGTACTCCTAACGTCCTCCGCACAGCCCTCCCCCCCCCCCTCGCTGCAGTGTTATTTAACCACTTGAATCTCTAAATCAGGCTCTCCTCAGAGCGCCCCGGTAAAACACAAGACGCTCTGTTATCCTCATTGTTAAAGCTGCAGAGAGATAGGTTTACAGAGGCTTTGCTCCACCTGACGCGTGCGTGACTAAGCAGCCCAAGACACAACCCCCCCAGGTGTTTTTCCGGGGCCCCACACCCCCTTTCCACGCCACCACCCACCCGTGTGAGCTCTGCCTTGCCCGGCAGCGGAACAACCCTCCGAGGAGGTCTCGGCCGAGGAGGCTGACGCAGGGTGGGTTAAAAGCCACAACGTCACTACGCAGGTGCCCACAGCCAAGAGAAGGGACGGAACAAATCGGGGGCAGCAGGCAGAGAAAGCTGCGTGGTATCTGCCATCTGAATCTCTCTAAAACGATCCCGTAGCAACGTCTCCAAAGGTGAGACGGTGGGAACGGGGACACGAGATCTTTCCCCACAGAATACGCTAGCCTGACGTGACCTTCCCCACCGCCTCGTTTTTTCTGTAAAGTCTAGAAACACCCAAAAGGCTGCAGCTCAGACTTGGATTTTAAGCACAAACACGAATTTCCCTGCCACACACCAACAGCTGACAACGGCACGGCTCGAGCGCCGTGACATTTCAGCCGCAGGTGGATTTACACACAATTGTGAATAACTAAAGCACTCACGGCCAGGCACCAGTGCACCCCCAGGTGAATCGGCACCAAGAGCAGATCCACAGAGAAGATATCCACTTTCTTCGTCCACCGCTTCACAGCTTGGTAACCCGCCATTTTTAGTTTGGTAAAGAAGAAAGTATTGAACGCGTGAACTGCCGGCAAACCCTTCTCTTTGCTCCGTTCCATCAGCAAATTCATGTAGAAGTTAATTATCTGGGGAAGAAAAAAGCATCCAAGACATGTTCAGTGTTGACACTTCCGCATAAGGTGCTCTGCCCCTGTGCAAAGTTTGGTAAGGAACTGGTTTTGCCTTTGCCTGTCCCACTGAAAACCTGCCCCCGGGGGGATCTACAACAGCTCAGCTGCCTTAAAACTGTCAAAAATCCAGATTCTGGAATGCAGTCTTCTATATTTAAAAATTACTCTTCCTTCTTTTTGCCCTGATCGTGTCTGTGGTCAGTCCCACTCCTCCCAATATCACCAGTTCTTCAAGCGCCTGGTCTACGCAGGGGTTTCTCCACAGATCAACCGCTCCAGACGTGAACCACTGCCCACACCTACCAGCCCCTTTCTGACCCCTTTCACGGAGAAGGCAGACACGTCTGCTCACTTCAACCTACTTTAAACTGCCGAAGAAAAAAAGTCTTAACAGCCCAGGGCAGACCGCTCACCTCATCGTTGAGCCAGTTCAGGTTATTGAGGGTCTGAATGTCTTTCCGAGTGATTGTTAACCGAAAAGCTTCACTGAGCACCTCATCCTGGTTCCCACCGCGGAATACGTTCTTTATTTCCTTTTCCATTTCCTACAGGGAGGACACAGACAGCACTGGGAGAGTTCCTGCTATTCCCATCACAAAGGCAGGATTCAAAGCCAGGTTTGTTCTTTGCGCCTCAGAGAATAAACTTGCTACAAGATGTACGTGGCAAAAGGGAACAGCTACCCGTTTCTGTGCAGATCTCAGGAAGTTACAGCTGTATTTAGAACCTCTACGCACAAAACCCGCCTGCCTGTGTACACCAGATCCAAGCAGGCTCACCTCGGTGATTTCAGGGAACTCCTCTTCACTGTCAGCTGACTTAGCATCCTCTTTCTCCTCTGGGACCACCGTGACAGGGATTTCCTTCTCAAGGGGTACTCGAAGGTTTAAATCCACCAGATCCTGCACCGAGTGTTCCTGTTCCTGCAAGCGCTGAAGGAGAGACCTTTACATTAGGTGGTGCCCAGAGGAGTCGCCTCTCCAGGGCTTGTGATGGAGCTACGCTGGGGCCGGGCGTTCCAGGAGACACAGGGACACAGAGGGCGAGCGTTTACCCTGGCCACGACGCCACCGGGAGCCCTGGCCTAGGAAGGGGAAGCAACAAAGACCCCAGACCCCGATGGAGGCGGGTTTTGTCATTTTTCCATTTCCAGTTTGCTTTCTGTTCTGCAGTTTAACATTTGGACTTGCAAAGGCTGCCCTTGCAGTGACTGCCCTCCGTTACCTGGCTTTGCAGCTGCAAGGCCAGCGCTTTCTGCTCTTCAATTTGCCGCCACCTGTCCCGAGCTCGTGAATCGTAGACACTGGTCCTGAAAAGCAGTTTACGTGAACAAATCAGGGTTTTGTTTCTAGATGTGAACACTCACGACAGGAAAACAGAGCAGAAAACTTGTACTTACAGTTCTTTGATCCATAGTTCTGCCTGGAAGAACGGGAGGCTAGAAAGGGGGAGAAAGGACATGTGTAAGCGTTGTCTTTCATGCAGAAACTAATTGCCTGAAAAGTGATTTGTAATTATTATTTTACACCCTCTTACCTTGGTGCTGGGGTTCTGGAATCCTTTACCTTGAGCAAAATGACAGAGTCCAACCCTAAAGAGAGTAAAGTTTACAGAATTGTTACCATCACAGTTACTGCCCGCTTCCCCAGCTGCTGCAGGAGTCCACATACAGAGCAGGAGGGGAAAAGTGGGTTTGCCACGTACATTTAAGTCAATTTTCAGATTTTGGGGTCTCATTTCAGGTTTGTTTTTTGTTTGGTCAGGGTTGTTTTTACCTTCGGACTGCGTGTTAGATGCTGGTAGATTTTCTTGCTGATGCTGGGCTGTGGAGTTACTGGACTCAAAGACATGGGAGGGATAAGTGGGGGCGGAGTAGAGCGGTGGTTTGTGTGACGGCTGCTCCTGTGCTCCGAGGACGCTGGATGCTGAACTAGCTGGTGCGATGCTGTGAGTTTCAAACAACTTTGAGTTCTTGCTGGGAGTTTCTTTCACTACAGTTTTGCTGGAATTTGAACACCTGGACCTAGGGACAACGGAAAATAAGCTCCCAGCAGAGATGCGTGGTGCTGTCGGCTGGGGAAGAGCATTTTACATACTCACAGGTGGAAGGGGAATAAGGAAGAGGGCTTCGACGTAGAAAATTGTTTTCCCGTGACCATCTGAAGCAACTGCCTGTAGATCTCTCGCTCTTCCTCCCGAACAGTCTGCAGGAAAACCACCAGATACGTCTAGCCAACGTGATTTCAGCAAAGACACCGCGAACCGTGAGCAGATACACGTGCAGTAGAGGTTTTACGGGTGCCAGCATGCCCAAGGGTCTCAAAGAGTTCAACCACCAGCCTCGACCAGACCAAGCGCTGTGGAAGTCTGAATGTGGGCAGAGCTGAAGCCAGCTCCTGCCTGGCAGGAGCAACTCCAGCACAAGCCAGTCTGTTAGAGCTGCCTCAGGCATGTCCTAGTGCCCAACAGAGATCTCCTCAGACAAATCCACCCACTAAAGGGTCTCCCAGCCTTTTCTTTACCTCTTCTGCCGTGCTGATGAACCGCCGGGGTGTTTTCTTGGGGCTATGCAGGCTGCGGCGACACGGACCGCTCCAGGAAGGACTCTGAGCAGGTTTGATCGGAAAAGCTGATGCATGGCAATGGTGGTTTGATTTTCCTACAAAACTGTTGGATGTCCCACTGCAAGGAGAGGAAAAACCCCCCACGCTTACTCGATTCCACGCTTGTTTTAGTCCGTAACTGCATTCTCCACCATCCCCAAACCCAGCCAAGAAGGAGCTATCTGGTTCTGAGCAGAAATTAGTATTTTATTTGTGTTTTAGGAAGCACCTCAAAGCTGAATCCTGGCTCTCCATCAGCTTGATCTGAAGCCGCTCCCCAGCCCTGTGTGGCCAGACGGACTCCACGAGGTGGCACTGCGAGGCCGAGGAGCCACCGCCGGGGATCCCGACCTTCCCGCTGGATCCATCAGATCCCGCTTCCATCCACACACCACAAAATGGCTGAACCTCGGCTTCAGGCCCCACTCGGGCTCACCCTGCTTCCCCCACTCCCACCCAACAGAGCCGGGGAAAAAACACACGGGTCAATCCAGCGTTTTCCCTCTTGAAATTAATTTTCCCTATTTAGGATCGCTCGTTTAGGCTGGAAAAGACCTTTAAGATCATCACGTCCAACTGTAAACCGAATGCTGCCCGCTCCACCTGTAAACCGTGTCCCCAAGCGCCTGGTTTGCAGACAAGTGTTGGCCACTGTGGGGATTTCCAGGAGCAACAACGACTTGACCTGGTCTGCAAAGGTCTGACACAACACAGGTTTATACCGGCTGCAAAACCCGCTCCTGCACCCAGCACCACGCACACTAACTGGCACATTTCCATCACAAAACGACGATGCACTGTTTCCTCCCCAGTCCCCCAGTGGTGTAACAATGTTCCCGTACACTCAGAACTGGCCCCTTGCATCACTAGCTTTGGTAAAAGACGGGCTCCTCCACGCTGGGCACTGCTTCTGCTCCCAAACCCAGCGCTCACAGCCTTTATCTTTGCCACAGGGAGGTTATAAACACCGAAAGGACCCAGCAACCTCGACAAACGCAACTATTTCCACCCTGAACTCGCTCTGTATTGACACCAGCGGTTTGTGTGGGTAAAATCTCTGGCAGCTTCAGGCGGAGGGCTCCGCAGGGAGGGTTCAACACAGAGGGGGCCGTACGCACCTGGCGTTCTTGCGAGCTTCAAGGTAAGAGCCTCGGCTCACCCTCGGCTTCTGCGGTACGGAGCCCAGAGGGGGAACCAAGCCCCTCCACTGCCCATTGGCGCTGGAGCCAAAGGCTCGAGGCTCCCCCGCCACCCGGTAGCTCTCAGGGCAGGGGACTTCTGCAGGGGAGAAACGCAGCAGCAGTCAGCAAAGAGCCATATCTTCCTCCCCACGCTGCCTGGGGGAGGGAATAGCCAAAAACCTGACACTCGAGCAAAAAACGATGCCTTACCTGGGCTGTAATTAAGAGCGCAGGATGCGTTTCCAGCGGGGCAAGTGAAACCACCGATCTTGTTGGTTAAAAACTGTGTAAGAAGATGGCAGCTTTTTATGAGAGGAAAGCACAGCTCAATCTTAAACCCCAGGTGCAACAAAAACTACGCAGGTATGTGAAAAGTTACACTCCACCCCACTCATACTGTTATAAGTTAGCAATTACTGCAGCAGACTGGTAGAATAACACACCACTGCTGGTGTGACAACACAGCTAAAGCATCACTTCCCCCCCATTCCCTCCTAAAATCTGCTCTGCCGGGCACAATGGCGGTTTTATTAAGGAGAGGAAAAACAAACACCGATTTCATCTTGTTACAGGGCAAAAATCATCAGCTTCGCAGGTCTGCCAGCATGAGCCGCAGCTGCAGCGTCGAGACAGGCGCACGCTCCACACGCCACCTCGGTTTTACGCGCTCGCAGGTAACGCACAGTGCTCGCGGGGCTGCTGCAGCGCCATGTGCCGGGCATTACCGCGACGGGGCTGCCAGATCCGCCGGGCAGGTGGCAAAGGCGAGGCCTGGGGGGTGCCTCCGACACGTGGAGACCCCCCACGGGGACCCGGAGAAGCCACCAGCCCCGGACACACTGTGGACGGCGAATAGGGGAGGTCACGCAGCCCCGCCGGGCCGCGGCCGAGGAGCGGCCCCGCACCTTGCTGTCCGGCTGGGAGAGAGGCTCCCGCAGGCCGGCCCGCGGGGGCAGCGCGAAGGCCTTGAAGGCAGAGCCGTGGCTGCCCCGCGCCGCGTCCCGGGCCTCCATCCTCATGTGCGCCGCGGCCGCATCGGAGGGAGCGCGGCCCCGAGAGCCGCCCCGCAGGCGGCGGAGAAGCGGCGGGCGGGCCCGGCTCGGGGAGCGGCGGGCGGCTCCGGTTTTCCGTCTGAAAACGAAGACAAGGAGAAGAGCGTCAGGGAAGTGCGCGGCCCGGCCGGTCGGCGCCCGCGGCATGATGGCGGCGGCCCCGGGGCTCCGCCGGGCGGAGGGAGCTGCCCGTGGGCCCGCCCGAGGTGCCCGCCCGAGGTGCCCGCCCGAGGTACCCGCCGGGCAGCCCCGCCGCTGCGCGCCCGGCCCGGGGCCCACTCGCCGCCCGGGATGAATCCAGCCGCCGCCGCCACCCCCCACCCGGCCCGGCCGCCCTACCGGAAGCGGAAACGTCCCGATGGCGCGCGCGCTTTTCCCGGGCTCGGTGGCGGCTGCCGGCAACGAGGCGGACGGAAGCGGAAGTAGGCGCCAGGCGCAGCGGCGCCGGAAGTGACGCCAGGGAGAGAGGGGCACGGAGGGGGTGGGGCCGCGTCAGGCGGAAACAGCGCATGCGCCGTGGGTGAGCGGGGGGAAGCGCGCCCCCTCGCGGCGCGGCGGGCACAGGCCCCGCAGCGTGGCGGGGCTGCGGGTGTGTCACCTTGCGGGGAATGTGTGTGTCAGCCCTGGCGGGGGGGTCACCCTGTGTGGTGTTCCCCGACGGGGCAGCTGATCCCTACAGCCGATCCCGGTACTGATGCTCTGTGCAAGCCTGATCCTGGTACAGCCGATCCAGTTACAGCTTGGGACAAGTGTGGGTGCTCCTGCTACAGCCGATCCCGTTACAGCTGATCCTGTGGGCACTCCCAGGGCAGCCAACCGACCCCGTTACAGCCGATCCCTACAGCCGATCCTGTTACAGCCGATCCCTACAGCTGATCCCGTTACTGCCCGTCCCCATGGGTGCTCCTGCTACAGCCAATCTCATTACAGCTGACCCGTTCCAGCCGATCCCTACAGCCGATCCCATTCCAGCCGATCCCTACAGCCGATCCCGTTCCAGCCGATCCCTACAGCCGATCCCGTTCCAGCCACGGGCAATGGTGGCCATCCCCGAGCTCTCCCCCGAGGCCTCCCGGCTCCTCGTCTCGGCCACGCTCTCCCTCGCCGCCGTCCTCCTCCTCCTCACCTTCCTCCCCACCGCCCCGAGGGGGGGGCGCCCACCAGGTCAGTGCCCACTTGGACCAGCACGGAGGGCAGACTGGTACCAGTAGCGCGTACAGACTGGTACCAGCATGTGAGCCAAGCCATGCCAGCAAGGAGGGTAGACTGGAAGCAGTAAAGATGACACACAGGCATCAGCAGCAAATACAGACTGGCACCAGTAAGGAGAGCAGACTGGCACCAGTAAGGAAGACAGACCAGTAACCCCACAGAACAGAGACTGTTACCAACAGGGAATAGAGAGTGGCACCAGTCAGAACGGATTGGTACCAGTAAGGAGGACAGACTGGTACCCACAGGGAACATAGACTGGAACCAGTAAGGATCGACTGGCCCAGTAAGGAGGGCAGACTGGCACCAGCAGGGCAGACAGACCAGTGACTGCAGAGAACACAGACTGGTACCAGCAGGGAGCACAGACTGGCCCCAGTAAGCAGGGCAGGGCCGTGCCCCCCACGCCGGGAAGGGGACACCCCCCGGTGCCAGCGGGGCCGCCCCTCCCTCCGGGGGCCCCATTTAGGTGCTGGCGGGGGGGCAGGCACCAGTCGGCAGGTGCCAGCGGGACCGGGGGCACCTCACCGCCCTCCACCCCCATATTTTTTTTTTTTTTTTGCCCAATTTTCCTCTTTTTCCAGCCAAGAAGATGGCACAGGCGCCGCCGGGACACAGGCACAGCGAGAGCCTGGGCTTGGGCAAAGCCATCGCCGTCCTCACCTCCGGGGGGGACGCCCAGGGTAAGAGGCACCGCGGGTAGGGGGCACCCCGGGACCCCCAAAGCCACCGGCGGCGGGAGGGTAGAGCCCCATTTCGGGGAGAAACCAGGTGAAAATGGGATTTTAGCAGCCAGCTCCTGCAGCTGGTTGAGCTGCTCCAGTGGGTTGTGGATTTGGGGGTGACCTTGGGGGGGGTGAGGAAGCCGGGGGGCAGAGCTCAGGGGAGTTCTGGGGTGCAGGGGGGTGGTGCGTGCCCCCTGCCGAAATTTGAGGGGGGTCAAAGGGATGGCGGCAGCACTTGGGCACGAAGCCAACGCTGGAGAAGCATCGGGGTTGCCCAAAACGGCGGGGATTCAACCCAAAGCTTGTCCTCCGCCAGCTGGGCCCCAGGGGAGGGGGGGTACCCCAGTTTACGGGGGGGGGGGTGGCGACTCTTCCAGCCCGTGGGGGTCTCCGCTTGGCTCCCCCCACCCCCATGCTTGTCACCCGGTGTCATGCAGCACCGCTGCTAAATGTCAGTGGAGCAAAAATAACCCAGGCAGCTGTGGGCCAGACCCGGGGCGGGGGAGGGGGCCTGGGGGGGGGAGGAGCCGCACACGGCTGGGGGAGGTGATGGCTTGGGGGGGTCCCTGGGGGGGGGTCCCCAGGGTGACACTCTCCTCCTCCCCCAGGCATGAATGCAGCCGTCCGCGCCGTGGTGCGGGTCGGCATCTACACTGGCGCCAAGGTCTACTTCGTGCATGAGGTCGGTGCTGCCCCCTCCCCCCCATTTTCCCAGCCCCTACACACACCTTGGAGGGGGGTCGTTTCAACACCAGGTTATGCCCCCCCTCCCCCTCCCAGGGCTACCAGGGGCTGGTGGACGGTGGGGACAACATCAAGGAGGCCACATGGGAGAGTGTCTCCATGATGCTGCAGCTGGTGAGTGGCAGCTGAGCCCGGCCAGCTCGGTGCACCGATGGCGGGGGGCACGGCGGGGTGGGGGTGGGGGGGCAGACACGGTGTAACCCTATGCCGTGGCGCCAGGGTCAAACCTGAAAATAACCCGAAACCAGAGCCGGGATGGAGGGGGAAGGGATGGCCAGACAGACACTGGGGTGCTGAGGGGGCCCAGCACCCACGCGGGGGTCCCGCAGGGGGGCACGGTCATCGGCAGCGCCCGCTGCCAGGATTTCCGGACGCGCGAGGGACGCCTGAAAGCTGCCCGGAACCTGGTGAAACGCGGCATCACCAACCTCTGCGTTATCGGCGGCGACGGCAGCCTCACCGGTGCCGACACCTTCCGCGCCGAGTGGAGCAGCCTCTTGGCCGAGCTGGTCAAAGTGGGTACGTGCGCCTGCCCCCCCCGCGGGACCCCCAGCACTCCTGCAGGGCGAAACAAAAAAGGGTGTTTTGTACGAAAATCGAAAAGCCGGGGGGGTCGCACACACAAAAAGGTGGGGTTTTCCCCCACGCTGAAGGTTTGTGCCCATGTCTGGCCCCACGGGGATATCCTGGGGGGGGGGGCCACAGAGGGAAAAGGGGGTGTCCCACCCTGCGGCAGGGGGGATCACGGCAGAGGAGGCGAAGAAGTCGAGCTACCTGAACATCGTGGGCATGGTGGGCTCCATCGACAACGACTTCTGCGGCACCGACATGACCATCGGCACCGACTCGGCGCTGCACCGCATCATCGAGATTGTGGATGCCATCACCACCACGGCCCAGAGGTGACGGCGGGACCCCCGTGGCCCCCATGCCGGGGGTGACCCAGGTGTCCAGGCCCCGCTCAGGCTTGCCGTGGGGTGAAACTCTGTCTCCCGCAGCCACCAACGGACCTTCGTGCTGGAAGTGATGGGTCGCCACTGCGGGTACGTCCCTGTGCCACCACCCAGGTCCAGCTCCCGGTAAAGAAAATGGGGAAAAATCCCCAATCGGCCTCTTTTTCACCCACTCCAGCTACCTGGCGCTCATCACTGCCCTGGCCTGCGGCGCCGACTGGGTCTTCATCCCTGAGTCCCCCCCTGAGGATGACTGGGAAGACCACTTGTGCCGGAGGCTGACGGAGGTAGGACAGGCTCCAGTGGGCGCCTTGTCCCTGTCACCGTCCCCATCATCATCCCCGGCTCCCCCCCCCCCCCAGACACGCGTGGGCGGCTCCAGGCTGAACATCATCATCGTGGCCGAGGGCGCCATCGACAAGCACGGCAAGGCCATCACCTCTGACGACATCAAAACCGTGAGCGGGGAGGCGGGGGGGAGGCCCCTTCTTTTTTTCCAGCCCTTTCCCGGTCCCACTACGGGGCCGGATCCAGGTGCATCCCTGTCTTGCAGCTGGTGGTGAAGCGTTTGGGGTATGACACCCGCGTCACCATCCTGGGCCACGTCCAGCGCGGCGGGACCCCCTCCGCCTTCGACCGCATCCTGGTAGGCAGAGCTCCCTCCCAGCCTGGCCCGGGGGGAGAGGGGTGCCGGGGGGGTGACGTCCCCATCCCCGTCCCCACAGGGCAGCCGGATGGGCGTTGAAGCCGTCATGGCTCTGCTGGAGGGGACCCCCGACACCCCTGCCTGCGTCGTCAGCCTCTCGGGCAACCAAGCTGTGCGCCTGCCCCTCATGGAGTGTGTCCAGGTGGTGAGTAGGGGGGGGGGGACCCCCAGGAGCACCCCCAGGCACCCCTGTTGGGTGCAATGCAAAGCTGCGCGGCACAACACAAACATATCCAGTGGAAAGCAAACCCAGCCAGAGCAGCGCCAGCCCGTCTGGTGCGAAGCGAAGCCACACGGCGCTATGCAGGCCCGGCTGGAGCAGTAAAACACACCAGCGCAGCGTGAACACATCCAGTGCGGTGCAGACCCACGTGGTGCTGTGCAAACTGGGCTGCTGCAGCTGCAAACTGGGCGGGTGTAGCACCAATCCATCCAGCGCGATGCAAAGCCACCCGGCGCAGTGCAAAGCCCGGTGATGCGGTGCAAAGCCCGGTGATGCGGTGCAAAGGCCGGTGATGCGGTGCAAAGCTGCGCAGCGTGGTGCAAACCCGTCCGTCGCGGTGCAAACCCGTCCCCCTTTGCAACCCGCAGACCAAAGACGTGACGACAGCGATGAACGAGGGGCGCTTCGAAGATGCCCTGAAGCTGCGAGGCCGGTGAGCATCCACACCCCATCCCTGGTGGGGACCGCGGCGCCGGCCACCCCCAGGGGTCCCACGTTCACCTTCCCCACCCCACCCCCCACCCCTTCACAGGAGTTTCCAGAACAACTGGAACGTGTACAAGCTGCTGGCACACATCCGCCCCCCCTCCACCAAGGTATGACAGCGGGGAGGGGGCGATGGGGACCCCCTGAACCCCACAACCCCCTGACGGCGGCTCCTTTGCCCCCCCAGAGCGGCTACACGCTGGCTGTGCTCAACGTGGGCGCCCCGGCCGCCGGCATGAACGCGGCCGTCCGGTCAACCGTGCGGATCGGCCTCATCCACGGGCACCGCATGCTGGCGGTGCACGACGGCTTCGAAGGGCTCGCCTATGGGAAGGTGCCAATCCCCAGGGAAAAGGGGGTGCACGCTGGGGGGGGAGGGGGGTACAGCCCCCAAAAGCAGCAATAGGGAAGCAGGATCCCCCAGGATGGGGCTGCTCCATCCCCTTCCTAACTCCAGCCATGCCACGGTTCATCCCGCTGTTGTCCCCAGCTGGGGGGCACCAGGTGACCCCAGTATCACCCTGTTACGGTCACGGCAAGGCCGGTGCACCCCAAAGTCTTTCCCCCGTCCCCCTTCTAACTTGCTGCTTTTCCCCCAGGTGGAAGAGTTCACCTGGGAGAGGGTCGGCAGCTGGACGGGACTGGGAGGATCCAAACTGGGGACAAAGAGGTAACGCTCCTTCCCAGGGAATTCTGCGGCGGGATCCCCAGCTCGAGCCCCCCACGCCAGGCGGGCTCAGCCAGGGAGGTTTCACCCTGCCAGGACCTTGCCCAAGAAATACTTTGAGGAAATCAGCACCAACATCAGCAACTTCGGCATCCACGGGCTGATCATCATCGGCGGCTTCGAGGTGAGCGGGGAGGCGGCGGCAGGGTGCCAGCACGGCACGCACGGCACGGTGCCGCGCTGACGCCCCGCGCCCCGCAGGCTTTCACCGGCAGCCTGGAGCTGATGGAGGGGAGGGCCAAGTACGAGGAGCTCTGCATCCCGCTCTGCGTCATCCCTGCCACTGTCTCCAACAACGTCCCCGGCTCCGATTTCAGCATCGGCGCCGACACCGCGCTCAACACCATCACCACGGTGCGGCCCCGCACCCCCAGCCCCCTCCCCATTTCAAACAGCCACACCCACTACCCTAATTCCCTCCCGCCCCCCCCCCCCCCCAATTTTTCCACCTCCGCAGACCTGTGACCGCATCAAGCAGTCGGCGGCCGGGACCAAGCGCCGTGTCTTCATCATTGAGACCATGGGCGGCTTCTGCGGCTACTTGGCCACCATGGCAGGGCTGGCAGGCGGTGCCGACGCTGCCTACATCTATGAGGAGCACTTCAACATCCACGACTTGCAGGTTGGGGACCCCCCCCACCCCCTGCGCCCCCCACCCGGCATCACTGCAGCCCCAGGGCAGCAGGAGCAGTATTTATTCCTGCTGCCAAGCCCCCCCAGTGCCCGTTCTGCGCTCCACCTAGGTCAACGTGGAGCATTTAACTGAGAAGATGAAGACAACGGTGAAGAGGGGGCTGGTGCTGAGGTACGTCCCCAGGGTGGGACAGGATGGGAGGGGCAGCTGAGAGCTGCTGCGCTCCTGCCACCCCCCAGGAGCCCATCTCCCTCCCCTGGCCCAGGAACGAGCGGTGCAATGAGAACTACACCACCGACTTCATCTACAACCTCTACTCGGAGGAGGGGAAGGGCATCTTCGACTGCCGGAAAAATGTGCTGGGGCACATGCAGCAGGTCCGGACCCCCCCAGGGAAAAGAAACGTGGCCCCCAGGGAAGGGGCTGCAGGTTGGGAAACCCTCGCCCAGGGCTTCCCCCTGTTCACCCAGTGACTCTTTCGGTGCAGGGCGGCACCCCGACCCCCTTCGACAGGAACTTTGGCACCAAAATGGGTGCCAAGGCAGTGGCCTGGATCACCGGGAAGATCAAGGAGTGCTCCCGGCATGGTGGGTGCCACCCCGCTTTGGGGGAGCTTCTCTCCCTTACTTCCAAAGGCCCCTACTCTTCCCCGCAGCCGCAGGGGACTGCTGAAAGCAAAGCCCCAGCACACGCGTGCTCCGATTTGATACCTCAATGCAAAGGGCTCCCCTGCAGATTTTGGGGGGGGTGCTCTCCCCTCCTGGAGGGCCCAAAATGCTGAGCCCACTCCCCGCCACCCCTCGCAGGTCGGATCTTCGCCAACACGGCTGACTCTGCTTGTCTGCTGGGCATGCGCAAGCGCAGCCTCGTCTTCCAGCCCATCACCGAGCTCAAGGAGCAGACGGACTTCGAGTAGGTCCCTCCTCTGCTCCCCTCCCACCCCTGAGACCGTGCCCCAGCCCCGGGGAGAACAAACACACGCCAGGAACACCTCCCCGGGGGGCACAGCACTGTTTCCATCCGGGGTCATCACACTGCCCTCTCTCTCATCCAGGCACCGCATCCCCAAGGAGCAGTGGTGGCTGAAGCTTCGCCCCATCCTAAAAATCCTGGCCAAGTACAACATCGAGCTGGACACCTCAGAGAAAGCCCACCTGGAGCACATCACGCGCAAGAGGATCTCACTTGAATCCAACATCTAAGAGGCAGCTTCCCCTGCCCCGGAGCGTGTCCCTGTGTCGCTCTGGGAACCTCCAAAACAAGTGTCTCCCGTTGTAGTTCGCACCCGCCAGGAAGCCAGGCAGCACCTCCGTGCCCCGAGGGCACCCGCTGCCTTGGCAAAAGAGCAGTTTTCCCGAAGCAGAGCGCCTCCTCGGGGTAAATTTTGGGTTGGTTTAGGTATTTTACAGGCTTTTTAAAACAAAAAAGCGGTTTCCCAAGTGTTGCGGGGGGATGTTGCAATGAGCTGAGAGCAAGCGGCCCGGGTACGGTCCCTAGGGCACCACTTCAGTCTCAAAAATTCAGAATTAAGATGCTTCAATAAACTCATCACTCATGGTGGCAAACACAAATTGTGCTCCCACCCTCTGGTGCTCACCCCCTGGGGAAGATGAATGCGGCTCTCACAGCCCCGCATGCACCCCTGGTCCCCAGCAGCTTCACTTCCCAGCACAACAGCGAGGAATAAAATATGTATCGTCTGATTTTTCTCCCCCATAAAGCAATTACCAACGTTTACCTGCCTGACTTCACCTTCAAGAGCACAGGGCAGCTCTCCCGGAGAATCCCTGGGTGAGAAACATGCACTCAGAGGATGACGCAGCTCAGTGCATCATCCAGGTCCCCAAAAACCCCCAGCCAAGGGTGCGGCACGGGTGTGAAGGAGGGGCTGGGGGCAGTGGCAGGGACTGGGGGGGCCGGGTGGAGGCACAACCCACGCAGAACTCCTCAGTGCGAGGGTTTAACAAGGCCCTCGCCATGGTGGTCATGGATGGCGCGACGCTACGGTTCTCAGAGACGCGACAGGGACGGGAAGAAACCAGCCCAGCAGCACCCCAAACCCCACCTCGATGCACCCTCCCTGTTCAGAAAGGACCCCAAGAGCGGGGCCAACCCCCCGCGCTCCCTCGCTGACCCCTGCTGCGGGCATGTGACACACCTCCCAGTGCACAGCGAGCTGCTTTATCTCCCTGAACACGTCGGTGCGTGCGGGGACACCGCTTCTGCCGGGAGCGAGCCGTGCCGAACAGCGCGGGCGCTGCCCACAGGGGTCCTGCCCGGTGCCCCGCTGCCAGCGCAGCGTCCTGCCTCCTCCTAAAATCTCTGTACACACATATACGTAAAACCAACAACAAAACGGCGAGCGGACGGTGCAAAACCAAAACTAAGGAAGAGCTCAGGTGAATTGTCACATGACAGACGGGAGAGAAACCCTCTGCTCGGGGGCATGGAGCATCCCACGCTCCGAGCGGAGCGGCTGGGAAGCATCTCCTCTGCTCACACTAATTAAGAGCCCTGCAAAGCATTGGCTTTCAAGGTGCTCCCACCCTCTCCCCCTCTACAGCGCCAATGCACCTTAAAAATTCTAGTTAAGAGAAAAATACACCTCCAGGTGTTGCAGGGATGCCTTGGGTCTGTCAGAAACGTGGTAGGAACACCAGCGCTGCCCTGCCTGCGGGGTGCTGCGCCGGGGTGGCCGTGGCTGTGTGCAGGCGCTGGAGCTGAGTGAAGGTGCCAGCCCGCACCGCTACACAACGTACAGGCTCGCTGCCTGTGCTTATGGTGGGCTTTTCCATCAGACCTCCAACTGACACATCCCATGGGACTTTTCCAGGTCCCACAGCACCTTCTCTTGGTTTCTCCAGTCCTTCAGAGAGGCGGCTTTCCCCATTCTCCCCACACCTAGAAAGCCTTCCTGTTCCCAGGGTCTGCCCCAGTGCCAAAAAAAAAGGGATAAAAGCCAGGTCAATCCAACAGCTGGGATATAATTTGTCATTAGAGGGAACTGTTCATCTCAAGGCCAAAACTGAGGGGAAAGCACATGGGAGGAGCCGCTGAGCCGGCGTCATGGGCAGAGACAACATGGAGCCACCTGTGAGCAGCACCAGTGGATCCCTGCTGCCCCACGCCAGCTCAGGCAGGAGAGCAGAGCAGGATGAAAACCACGCTGGTGACTGGGGAGGGGAATCCAGCACCCACAAGTCCCAAATCAAGCGGTCAACCTCGTCTCCGGAGCTGCCACGAGGAAGCGGTGACAAAGGGAGCCACACACTGGCATGGAAGAGCCCCGGCGCTTAGCTAAGGAGCAGCACATACTCCTTCAGGCAGGTGGGCAAGGGCAGCTGCTTCACCGCCTCCGGCAGGAACCGCACGCCCAGGCTGCGGCGCACGGCATAACGCGACAGCGTCTGTAGGGTACCAGGGGCCGAGCAGAGCAGGGTGAGCTTTTCACAGAGCTGCTGATCCCGGGTCACCTCCCAGGGCATGCTGCCGTTTTTTCTCAGCTCAAAATGTCCAATAGCTCGATGGAGAAGGTCGAAGCAGGAATCCTCACGCTCCGTACCCAATCCCCGAACCAGCAACGCCACCAACCGCGAGATGGGAGTTTGGCCTTTCAAATTAACCACCCGGACCTCCGCCCCGAAGTCGAGCAGGATGCTGACGCTCTCCAGGTTACCCTTCATGGCTGCCCAGCTGAGCGGCGTGTCGTTGTTGTAATCGCGGGCGTTCACCAAGGCACCGTTCTCCAGCAGCGACCGCACGCACTCGGCGTTGTTCTTGAAGGCGGCCCAGTGGAGCGGGGTGTCCTTGTTGCCATCCAGCGCGTTGGGGTTGGCCCCGTACTCCAGGAGGATTTCCACGCAGGTTTCATCCTTCTCGGCTGCGTAGTGAAGGGCCGTTCGGTTGTAGCCATCCAGGGCGTTGACCTGCAGAAGGGAGGAGAAAGGATTCAGGGGTCACCGAGATACCCCACTCCTGCCAGCATCAGGGGACGCTCCACCGGCGCTGCACGGAGTTGCCCCCATATCCCAACTGTAGCAGACAGAAAAACAAGGCAGGGAGTGGGGGGTACAATCTGCCAGCGGCCGGAGGGAAGTGCCAAAAATCAGGCAATAGAGAGGTTTCAATTCTTCCTTCAGGCTTCTGCCACAAAACTACCCCCCTCCCTGTGGGAGCGGGCAGCCCTGAGATCTCAGGCACCAACATTTCACTCCCCACTGCGACAATAAATCTTCAAGCCTTCACCTGGACCCATTTCACCCACCAAGGGGCCACAAAAACCGGCATTGCTTAACACTGTTGGCAGCCACTGCTGCCTCCCAACTTCCCAGCCCCTAATCAAAGGGATCTTTGCATTTTTAACATGTTTTTGTTCTTCAAAAGCCTTTACCTCTGCTCCCTTCTGCAGCAGCAGCTCGACACAGTCGGCATCAGCCACCATACAGGCGCAGTGCAGCGGTTTCAGGGTGCCATGCATGCAGTTCACGTCCGCGCCCTGCGAGAGCACAGGAAACCGCAGCCGGCATTAGCAAACCCACCCATTCCTGGCCCTTTTCCACCCCCATGCCAGCAGCTGATGCGCCTTGATTTGCATCGTTAGAAAAGGTTTATTAATAGATATCCAGCGTAATACGCCCACACAAGCCGCGGGGTTTGTTTTCAGGCTGGGTGCTGCGGGTGCACAGCTCTCCCTGCCAGGCAGAAGCACTTCACAGCCTGCGCTCCCGCTCCCAGCCTTGATTTTTCATTAATTCATTGTCACTAAACGATGCCTGAAGAAACCCGGGTGCTGCAGGGTCTGGTATCGCCCACGCAGCTGATCGCTGCCCGTGTGCCAGTTCCCTACTCCGGTGGGATCACAAGGAATGGCTGGTGTGAGGCCAACAGCAGGCACAGCGCGGTGGGGTTCGACAGGCCAGCGGGGCGCTCTGCCCCCTGTAAATGAACCAGCAGCCGTTCAGTAGCCACCGGCCAAGCTCCGGCAGGACTCGGCCAGGCTCCGGCAGGATCCGAGCCACTCTGGGAGCAGCCCCTGGTGGGACGCAGCCCCGGGCTGAACCCGGAGCCTGGTCGGCTTTGCAAGGGCGTCCCCAAGCAGCTTTAAGATGCTCTGCGGAGCCCTCGCCGCCTGAAATAGCTCATCAGCTGCCCGGATCAGCCAGGCTTAGCCGGGGCTCTCTGCTGCCCGTAGTGGTGAGACGGGCTGAGGCGAAGCCCCCAGACCCACGCCCCGCGGGGCGCAGGGCGGCTCCAGCCGCAGGAATTTTCCCCCGACGGGCGCTGCCCGCAGCCTGGCCCCATCTCCAGCCCCGAACAGGGGGCAGACCCCCTCCCGGGGCACCCGCCGGGCTCACGGATGGGGTGTCCTGGCCTGGCCCCCTCCCCTCAGCCCCTCCGTGCCCTCCCCCAGCGCTTCGCCGCGGCCCGGGCGGGCAGGCCCCGGGGGCGACTCACCCTGCCGATGAGATCTTCCACGTTGTCCCGCGGGAAGGAGCGGATGGCGGCGATGGTGCGGATGAGCCGCTCCGACAGCGAGTACTTGCTCTGGATGCTCTGCATGATGTACCACATAGTGCGGGCCGGCCGGCCGCCGCCTCCGCATGCCCGGGCGGCCCCCGAGCACCCGGCGCCAGGCCCCGCCGGGCCCCCGCGCTGCGGCGGGCAGGGGCGGGGAGAGCTGCCGGGCCGCACCGAGGGCCGCACCGAGCGCCGCGGGGGGGTCCCGGGGGGGTCCCGGGGATCCGCGCGGTCCCAGCGCGGCCGCTCCGAGGCCTGGAGGGAGGCGGAAGCCGCCGCCACCCGGAAGTGACGACTACGCAGCGGCGCATGCGCCAGGGGAGGGCGTGGCCGCTTCCGTCCGCCTCTCCGCCAATCCGGATCCCGGCTCCGCCTCCTCCCGGCTCTTCCGACTACGCACTCGGAGGTCCCTCCCCTCCTTTGCACTCCTCCAATCGCCAGCAGCTCCGGCCCGCAAGCCCCGCCCTCCTCCCGGCTCTCCACCAATCCGCCCCCGGCCTGCGCGTCCTCTGCATTCCACCGCCCCGCCTGGGGGCGCTGGGGGCAGCCTGGCACCCCCCACCCCGGCCACGGGGTCGCCATGGCAACGCGGCCTGGAGCGCCCCGGACCGGGCCTGGTGCCACCCCCGGGGGGCAGCCGGTGCCGGGGGACGCTGAGGGAGGGGTGTCTGCGGGGGTGTCATGGGTGTCCCTGTGCTGGGTGACACTGGGGGGTGTCTGTGAGGGTGACATTGTGCTGAGTGACACAGGGGATGTCTGCAGGGGTGTCACTGGGGTGTCCCTGTGCTGGGTGACACCGGTGTGTGTCCCTGAGGGTGACACTGGGGTGTCCCTGTGCTGAGTAACACCAGGGTGTCCCTGTGGGGGTGACATGGGTGTGTCCCTGTGGGGGTGACGCTGGGGTGTCCTTGCGAGGGTGACATTGGAGTGTCTCTGTGCTGGGTGACACCGGGGTGTGTCTGTGGGGGTGACACCAGGGTGTCCCTGTGCTGGGTGCCAGCCCAGTGGGGGGTGGCCCAGAAGCCCAACGCGGTGACAGCCAGCCCCCTAGGCACACAGGGGCAGGGAGGACACCCCAAACCTCCCCAGACACACTGGGGGGGGGGGGGACACACACGGACACCTCACATACCCCCCACACACACCGCGGAGGGGACACCCCAACCCCACCCCCCCAAGACACACTGCACCCCAACCCCCTCAGACGGGGGGGACACCCCCCAACCCCCCAGACACACCAGCGAGGGGACACCCCAAGCCCCCCCCCCCAGACGCACAGAGGGGGGTCGCACCCCAGCCCCCTTAGACCCGGGGGGGACACCAACCCACCCGGCACACCAAGGGGGGGCACCCCAAGCCCCCCCCGCCCGCCCCCCTGGCCGTCCCCCCGGGGGGGGCCGCTCACCACGGCGGGGCTGGGGGGGGCCGGCGGGGGCCCGGGGGCCGAAGCCCCCCGACCATAGAGCTGCGCCGTACGGCGGCCGGCGAGGGCGGCCATGCCGGGGGGGGGCCCTTCCGCTGCCGGCCTCCCCGCTCCCCGCTCGCTCCGGCCCACCCGCCGCTCCCCGCCGCCGCCCCCGGCCCCCCCGCCCCCCCGCCCCGGGCCTGGCCGCAGCGGTGAGTCGGGGCCGGGCCCCCCCAGAACTGAGGGTGAACGCCCCCCCCCCCGCGCCCCGTTTTCCGCATCCCAGTGCCCCCCCGGGGTGGCGGCGCTGCTCGCGGATGAGTCGGGGGGAGTGTAGCCCCTCCCCAGCGCGGGGGGTCCCTCCATGGGAAGGGTGGGGGGCACGGGGAGGGGGTACTGTTGGGATGGGGAGGGGGGATGCACCAAGCGCCGACCAGTACCCCCCCAGCACCAGGAAACTGAGGCATGGAGGGGTTCGGGACCCCCCTTGGGGTGCAGCCGGGACCCCCCCTTGGGGTGCCCCCGCATCACCCCATCTCTTTGCCTGCTTCTTGTCCCCCCCCGCCCCCCCGCCCGGGCAGGGTCCCCCCCGTCTGAGCGTGCTGGGCCAGCGGCGATGGATGCGGAGGGGGAGCTGTCTGCCGGGGACCCCCGGGACCCCCAGGACGCCGAGCTGCCGGAGGGGACGTCCGCAGGTGAGACCCCGCGGGGCGGCCACGGGGAGGGGCTCAGCCCAGCGCCCCCCCGCGGGGTGTCCCCATGGCATCGTGGGGAGCGGGGTGGTGAGTCCCTTCTGGGGGTCCCCCCTGGAGACCTGCCCCGACCCCGTGGTAGGGGGATCCCCCAGTCCCGGGGGGCTGCGACCCTGATCCCAGATGGGGTTGGCGCTCCCTTGGTGTGGGGATACCCTGATCCCGGGGTATGGGGGTGCCCCAGGGACGCGGGGTGTCCTGTTCCCGTGGCAGCGGGTGCCCTGATCTATGGGGTACCCCAGTCCCACAACACGGGGTACACCAGTGCTGAGCTGCAGGGATGTGCCGTTCCCCTGGCGTGGGGTACCCCGATCCTGGGGTATGGGGGTGTCCTAGGGGATCCAGGGATGCCCCGTTCCTATGGCATGGGGGTACCATGATCCCAGGGTGTGCCCCGATCCCACAAGGGGAGGATGCTCCGGTCCTGGGGTGCAGGCGCCCCAGTCCTATGGCATGGGGGTACCCCGATCCCAGCATATGGGGATGCTTCAGTCCCTTGGGGTGGGGATACCCCGATCCCTGGGAATGGGGATGCCCTGATTTGGGAGTTAAGGGACATCCCATTCCTGTGGCACAGGTAGGTTCCAATCCCGGGGTGTGGGGGTACCCCATTCCTGTGGCACTGAGGTACCTCAATCCCAGAGTGCAGGGATGTCCCCGCTGTGCAGCACGGGAATGTCCCGATCCTGGGGTGTGGGGATGTCCCTGCTGTGCGCCATGGGAATGCCGAAGTTTTGGGGTGCAGGGATGCCCCATTGCTGTGGCATGGGAACGCTCTGATCCAGGGGTGCCGGGATATCCTGCTCACATGGCATGGAGGTGCTCCGACCTTGGGGTGCAGGGGTGCCCTGCTCCCACACCATGGGGGTGTCCCGACCCTGGGGTGCGGGGATGTCCCGATCCCATCATGTGTGGATCTCCTGATCCCGGGGTGTGAGGATGTCCTGATCGCAGGGTGCAGGGGTGTCCTGATCTCGGGGTGCGGGGGTGTGGGGATGCCCCAGTCCTGGGGTGTGGGAATGCCCCGACCCTGGGGTGTGGGGATGCCTGGATCCCGGGGTGCGGGGTGCCATGATCCCGGGGTGGAGGTTTCCTGGTACCCCACCTCCAGCCACAGTTTGGGCTCCGTGTCCCCCTTGGGGGTGCCACCCGCATGCGCACCCCTGCCCAGGGATACGCAGTCCCTGCCCCCCGCTGTCCCTGCCCCCCGCTGTCCCTGCCCCCCCTCCAGGCTGCCGGAGCATCCCCCGCACCCCGGGCCCCAGCACCCGGGGGGGCTGGTGGGGACACGCAGGAGCTCGGCCAGGCCTAGAGCAGGACAGGGGTGGCACTGCTGTCCCCACGGGAGAGGGGATGGGAAGGTGGGAAAGGGATGGAGGGGGGCAGGGGGGCTGGGGAAAGGGCAAAAGGGACGGGAAAGGGGCAAAGAGGATGGAGAAGGTGGAAAAGGGCTGGGGAAGGGGCACGAGGGCTGGGGAAGGGGCAGGGGGCTGGGGAAGGGATGGGGGGACGGAGAAGGTGGGAAAGAGTTGGGGAAGGGGCAGGGGGCTGGGGACAGTGCACATGGGCTGGGGCAGCACGGAGGGGACACCACCCTGGGCCCACCACCGTGCCCTTGGTGCCCCCCATCCCTGCGCCATCCCCCCGGTGCCCAGCTCTCCTCTCCCTGCAGCCCACCGCAGCCCACCGGCCTCCAGCAGCCAGCCGCCCGGCCGCCCGGCGAGGCCGCCACGGAAAGCACCGGCACGTCGGCCAGCCAAAGCTCCGGGACCCCCTGGGGGTCCGGGCCCCCTGAAGGAGCTGCTGGGGCTGCGGGGGGGGGCGGCTGCGCCCCACCATCTGCAGCGAGTGCGGGAAGGGCTTCAGCCGCAGCTCGGACCTGGCGCGCCACCAGATCACCCACACCGGGGAGAAGCCCTACACCTGCGGCGCCTGCGGCAAAGGCTTCAGCCAGAACTCCAACCTGGTCACCCACCAGCGCATCCACACCGGCGAGAAGCCCTACGGCTGCAGCGCCTGCGGGAAGCGCTTCAGCGAGAGCTCGGCGCTCATCCAGCACCAGCGCACCCACACCGGCGAGAGGCCCTACCGCTGCGGCGAGTGCGGGAAGCGCTTCAGCGTCAGCTCCAACCTCATCCGCCACCGCCGCACCCACAGCGACGAGAAGCCCTACATCTGCGGGGAGTGCGGGGACGGCTTCCGCCACAAGGCCCAGCTCCGCCGGCACCAGAAGCTGCACGCCGCCTGACTGGGGCGGCGGTGCTGGGGCGGGGACGCCAGGATGGGGACACCAAGATGGGGACACCAGGATGGAGGTGCCGGGATGGAGACGCCGGGATGGGGACATCACAACGGGGACACCAAGATGGAGACACCAGGATGGGGACACCACAACAGGGATGCCAGGATGGGGACACCAGGATGGCGATGCCGTGATGGGGACACCAGGATGGGGACACCACGATGGAGACACCAGGATGGGGATGCTGGGATGGGGACACCAGGATGGGGATGATGGGATGGTGGTGACAAGATGGGGACATTGGGATGGGGACACCAGGACAGCGATGCTGGGATGGGGACACTGGGGTGGGGACGCTGGGATGGGGACACCTGGATGGGGATGCTGGGATGGTGATGACAAGATGATGGGGACGTTGGGATGGGGACACCTGGACAACACAACGGGGACACCAGGATGGGGACACTGCAATGGCAACGCCGGGATGGCGATGCCAAGACAGTGATGCCAGAATGGGGATGCTGGGATGGGGACACCAGGACAGCAACACCAGGATGGGGATGCCATGATGGGAACACCACAATGGGGACACCAGGATGGTGATGCTGGGATGGGGACACCGGGTTGGGGACACCGGGATGGGGACGGTTTTGGGGCGCATCCCTGCCGAGGGGGACCGGTGTCACCCCGGTGAGGGCTGGGGGCTGTGGTGGCCAGGCGCGGTGCCAGGTGGTCCCGCAGCGGAGCTGCCGTTTGGCACCCGCACCCCAGGGACCCCCGGAGCCGGGGGGGGGGGGCGGGGCGGGGCACGGGGCTTTGCCAATGGGTCAATAAAGCCCCCCCCGAGCAGCGGCGCCTGCCGAGCATCATCCCGCCACGTGGTTCGGGGACAGCCCGGGGTGGCGTCACCCCAGGGGACGAGGCGGTGGCACCATCCCAGTGCTCCCAGTGGCTGCCATGGGAAGGTTTTTTCCAGTCCTCCCAGTTGGGGCTGGAGCGGAGCCGGGTGCCCCGCGGGGACGGTTCCCACGCGGCTGCCGCCACGCGCCCGCACGTGCCCGCGCCCCGCCGCGGGGTGGGGGGTGGGCACAAGAGGGACCCCCCCCTCCCCCGCACCCCCAGACCCTCCCGGGTGGGCTCAGCAATGGGGGGGGCGCTGCTGCCCGCCCACCCCCCCCCGCGGGGCCGCGCGCCGGGCGCGATCCCGCTGCCGTTGCGTAATTTCCAACCTTTTTTTTTTTTTTTTTTTTTTCCCGGAGGGGGGGTTGGAGCCGGAGCCGTTACACAAAGCGGGGGGGGGGTTTTGGGTGGCCATGGCGGGGGTGTCCAGCTGCCCGTGGGTGCCCCCCAAACCCAATCCGCGCCCCCCCCCCCAATCCTGCTGTTGGGGAATGTTTTCCAAGCGGAGCGCGGGAGGAAAAAAAAAGATTAAAAAAAAAATTAAAAAAAAGGAACAAAAATGCCCGGCAGCGCGGGGGGGGGGCTCCCCCCCTCCCCTCCTCCCCAGCCCCCCCCCCCGGCGGCGCGGCGCGGTTTGGGGGGCGGGGGGCCCCCCGCGGGGTCCTCGCCCATTGCGGCGCGGGAGGCGGCGGGGCCGGGGCCGGGGATGACGCTGGGACCTTCCTGTTCCCGGCCTCCCGCGAGCGCCGCGCGTGGGGCAGCGCCCGCCCCTCCCCCTCCCCCCGGCCCCAGCCCCCCCCCGGGCCCCCCCCCGCGACGCCCCATCCTTCGGCCCCGGGGAGGTGAGTGGGGGGCGGCGGCGTGGCGGGGGGGGGGGGGGCGCGCACGGGCGCGTGGCGGAGCCGCTGTCCTTGGGGTTGGCTGGAGGGGGGAGGGGGGAACCCGACCACCCACCACCCCCCAAAATAACCCGCATGGGTGCCCCCCCCCCCCTTCCCTGGGGGGGTGGGGGGAGGCGCTGGGGCGGGCTGGGGAGCGGCGGGGGGGGGCTGGGGGCTTCGGCTTGTTCCTTTGTGCCTCGCGGCCCTGGCGCCGCGGCCCCCACCCCGAAAATAAATGGGGGAGGGGGGGGGGAAAGGCGGGGGGCTGCGGGTTGCATCGGCCTCGCAGCGCCCGCCCCCCCCACCCCCCGCGCGATGCTGCGGGACCCCCTGCTCCCCCCCCCGAGGTGCAGGGCGGGGGCTCGGCTGGGTCCCCCCGCCCCGGTCGCCCCCCGCCCCGCGTGGGAACCGGCCCCGGTTTTTGCACCCCCGCAATTTGGGGGGGGGAGGGGGGACAGTGCCGGTGAAAGGACCCAAGGGGGGTGCGGGGGGGCCGCCGCGTGCGCTCTGCCTCAGTTTCCCCCCCCCGCGGGGGCAGCTCCGGGCTGGGAATTCGCCTTTTCCAGCCCATTTACACACCGAAGGGCCCCCCCGCCCCCCCCCGGGCAGTGCAGGGCAGGGCTGGGCAGGGCAGAGCTGGGGGTCTCGCCTCGGGGGGGGGGGGGCTGGGGGGAGCACTCGGCGCCCCCCGACACCCCCTGGGGGGACGTTTGGGCTCTTCGTGCCCTGAGCCCCTGGGGTGGGGGGTGGGGCGGGGGCTCCCGGGGGGGCACTGGGCGGCTTGGGGGGGTCCCAGGCAACCTGGGGGGGCACTGGGTGGCCCCGGGGGGGGGCATTGAGCACGTTTGGGGTGTCCCTGGTAACCTGGGGGGGCACCGGCCACCTTAAGGGTACATTGGGCAGCCGGGGGGGGAGGGGGGGCGCTGGTCAGATTTGGGGGGGTCCCAGGCACCTCCAGGGTGCCCTGTGGCAGGAGAGGGCAGGGGGCTTTGGAGGGGCACCGATGTGGCACCCAGGGAGGGGGGCAGTGGGCACCTTCAGGGTACTCTGGGCATGCTGGGGGGGGTGCAGGCATTTTTGGGGTGCACCAGCCTTCCTGGGGGGGGTTGGGCATCTTCAGATGCCGTGGGCTCCCCAGGGAGGGAGTGGGGGCAGCTTGGGGTGCACTGAGCATCCCTGGGGAGGTGCAGGCACCCGGGAGGGGGGTGCAGGCGCCTTCGGGGTGCAGTGGGCACTATGGGAGGGGGTACAGCCCCCCCAGGGGGGCGCTGGGCGTTGTGGGGAGGGGTGCGGGTTCTTTTGGGGTGCACTGAGCATCCTTGGGGAGCTTGGGGCACCACTGGTTGGTGCCGGCACTTTGGGGGGGCACCGGGTACCGCGGGAGGGGGTTCCGGGCATCACAGGAGCACTACATGGGGGGGGTGTCAGGCACTTTTGGGGGATCCCTGCACCCCAGGAGAGGGGGCCAGGCACTTTTGGGGTGCGGCAGGAACCCAGGGGTTCCAGGCTCTGGGGGGACTGTGGGGGGCTGGGGCCAGTCCCAGTGCTGGGAGGGGGGGTCCTGGGGCTCAGGCCCCCCGGTGGGGGCAGGGCCCAAGTGGAGCCACCCCCCCTCGGGTGGCAGAAGTCGAGAGGCTGTGGGGGGGCTGGGGAGCGCGGGGAGGGGAACAGAGCCACCACCACTCCCAGTCCTGGGGATGCTCGGGGGTCTCCGCTCCCCCCACACCCCAGTGCCCCCCCCAGAGGGTTCAATTACCCCCCCAGGATGGATCCACACACACCCCCCGCCACGTGCTGCAGGAACCTGAGCTGGGGTGTAAGGGGGGGTGGGAGATGTGCAGGGGCTGGGGGGGTTGTAGCCCACCCAGTCGGGGTTACATGTAGATCCATGGGGTGGGGGTGAAACACCCCCCCCCAGCTGTGGGCCCATAACTGCTTGTGTCCCGTGTCCCCCCCCTCAGATCTCGGGGGCCGAGTGCGGCGCAGCAGTGAGACCCCCTGACACCCCTGGGAGCCCAGGTAATGGGGGACTGGGGGCCTGGAGGGATTGGCGGGGGGCACAGAGGGATTGGGGGGGGCCTGAAGGGATTTGGGGGGGCACAAAGGGGTTTGGGGTCCCACAGAGGGATTGGGGGAGCCTTGAAGGGGTTTGGCGTCACATAGACAGATTTAGGGTCTCACAGAGGGATTTGGGGGGGGGCACAAAGGGGTTTGGGGTCCCACAGAGGGATCTGGGGGGGCCATGGAGAGGTTTGGGGTCCCATAGGGGGATTTGGGGGGGGCACAGATGGATTTCAGCTCATACAGGTTAATGTGGGGGGCACAAAGGGATTTGGGCGTTGCACAGAGGGATTGTGGGGGCACGAAGGGATTTGGGGTCCCACAGAGGGATGGGGGGGGGCATGAAGGCGCTTGGGGGTCACAGAGGGCCCTGTTCCCCCCCCCCAGCAGCTCCCACAGACCCCCCAGCTCCCTGCCCGGCTCCCCAGCACCCAGGAACAGGGAATGGGGTGCACGGTGAGGGGGCGCAGAACATGGGGTGGGTTTCAGGAGGCCAGGGGGGGTGCCTGGGGGGGACCCCAGGGCCGGGGTGTGGGGGTCCTGGGGGGGCAGGGGGGAGCTCAGGGCTGCTCGCTGCCCAGCAGGACACCAGGGTCCGCTGGCCGCCCCCATGGAGCAGGAGGAGCCCTGCGTGGTGGAGCTGCACGACTCGGACGAGGGGGACATGGTCCGGAGGGTCTACATCGGTGAGGAAGGGGCTTGGGGGGGCTGGGGTGGGGGGGCCACCTCCCCGGGGGGGGGTGCCTGTCCCCGGGGGGGGGGGTCCAGCCCCCTCCCCAGCCCCTCTCCTCCCCACAGCTGACGACGGCATCGTGAGCGACTGCGAGGACGAGGTCCTGCCCCACGAGATCATCCAGACCGTCATCCCCCACAGCCCCCTGCCCCCCAAAGCCAAGAAACGGGGGGGGCAGCCCAGCTCCGGCGCCGCCACGTCAGCGGGGGGCTACGGCGAGGAAGAGGCGGGGGAGGGTGTGGGGGGAAGGCACCGGGGCGGCCGCCAGCGCCCCTTTATCTGCAACGAGTGCGGGAAGAGCTTCAGCCACTGGTCCAAGCTGCTGCGGCACCAGCGGACTCACACTGGGGAGCGGCCGAGCACCTGCGGCGAGTGCGGCAAGAGCTTCAGCCAGAACTCGCACCTGGTGCAGCACCGGCGCACGCACACCGGCGAGAAGCCCTACCGCTGCGGCGACTGCGGCAAGAGCTTCAGCTGGAGCTCCAACCTCATCCAGCACCAGCGCATCCACACCGGCGAGAAGCCCTACAGCTGCGGGCAGTGCGGCAAGAGCTTCACCCAGAGCAAGAACCTCATCAAGCACCAGCGCACGCACTCGGGCGCCCGGCCCCACCGCTGCGGGCAGTGCGGCCGCGGCTTCGCCCAGAGCACCAACCTGCTGAAGCACCAGCGGGTCCACGCCGCCCGCGCCCAGCCCGCGCCCTGCCCCGAGTGCGGCCAGAGCTGCCGCGACGGCACCGAGCTGGAGCGGCACCGGGCGCAGGCGCACGGCCACGAGCCCTACATCTGCGTGGAGTGCGGGGAGAGCTTCGCCCGCAGCGCCACGCTCAACCGCCACAAGCGCGTCCACAAGCCCCTCTTCGTCCACTGAGAGCAACGGGGCAGGGGCGCGAGGTGACACCGAGCCAGGGGACGCGTGGGCCGTGCTGTGACACCGCACCAGGGGACACACAGACCGTGCTGCGGCAGGGGGGACGAGGTGACACCGTACAAGGGGACACATGGACCATGCCATGGGCATGGGGAACAAAGTGACACTACACCGGGGGACACACGGACCACGCTGCAGTAGCAGGACAAGGTGGCACCACGCTGGGGGACATACAGACCTCGCTGCACCAAGGGGACAAGGTGACACTACACTGGGGGACACCGGACCGCGCTGCAGCAGTGGGACGAGGTGACACTACACTGGGGGATACACAGACTGCACCGCGGGCAGGGGGACAAGGTGACACTACACCGGGGGACACACCGACCCCAACACTGACCCCACTGTGGCCACGAGGACAAGGTGACACCGCACCAGGGGACACACGGACCAGGCCCCAGGCATGGGGAACAAGGTGACACGACACTGGGGGACACCTGGACCACGCTGCAGCAGTGGGACAAGGTGACACTACACCGGGGGATACACAGACTGCACCGCGGGCAGAGGGACAAGGTGACACTACACCGGGGGACACACCGACCCCACTGTGGCCAGGAGGACAAGGTGACACCGCACCAGGGGACACACGGACCGTACTGCAGCAGGGGGACACTGCTGTGCTTCGTGTAGCCCCCAGCAGCCAGGAGCTGGACCTTGCCGCCCCCCCAGCGGTCACACCCTATAGATGTATATAGTGGGGGGGGGGCGGGGGGGGCACATGTAGGGTAGCAGCCACAGGGCACGGCGAGGCAGCCCCCGCCGGGGGTGGGGGTGGGGGGGGTTGGCAGCGTGGCTGGACGGGGTATAAATAAAGTTCTTGCCTGGGGGAGGAGGGATTATTTTGTTGGGGGGAAGGGGGGGGTCAATCAGCCCCACTGCGGGGGGGGTTAAGCCCTTGCAAAGCCAGGGCACAGGGGCTGGAGGTGGATAAGGCACAGGGCACAGGATCCCGCCCCCCCGAACACCGCACATCAAGAAATCTCTCATTTATTCCGCACGGTGGCAGCGAGCTACTGCCTACAAAAATGGGGGGGGGGGAAATGAGGCAGCCACGGGGGATGGGGGGGCCACCGCCGCGCCCCACAGCGAGGAGGGGACCCCCGAGGCCGAAGGCTATGCCTTGGCGGTTGCACCCTGCGCCGCTCCCAGGGCCGTCAGCTGCTGGATCTTCTGGCTCATCATTTCCACAACGGCTGCAGGGAAGAGAAGGGGGCCGGGGGAGGTTGGGGGCTGCAGGGGGCCGGGGGGGCCCCCCCAGGAGCGGGGAGGGGGGTGGGCACTCACCCTGCTTCATGGCGTGCTTCTCCTGCAGCGCCGGCTGGATCTTCTCCATCTGCTTGGTCAGGAAGTCGATTTTCCGCTTGAAAAAGTCTCGGGCGTCATCTGCAGTCTGAGAGAAGGGGCGGGGGGGTAAGGGGGGGCCTCCGTGGCACAAACAGGGGGAGCAGCCCCCCCCCGGAATGCACTGAGCCCCCCCCACGCCCACCCCTCACCTTCTCCACGTAGTAGCCAGTGCCGACATCGATCAGGACACGCTCGACATCTGAGAGCTTCCCGGGGACGTACATCTGGGGGGGTGTCAGGGAAAGCGGGGCACAGCGGGAAAGGCGGGGGGGGGGGGGGGGGGGGGGGGGGGGTGGGGCTGGGGGCACCAGGCACTGGCAGCAGCGCCCACGCCCCGGGGGGTGCAAACTGGGGGGCTGCGGGGAACAGCAAAGGATACAGAACTGGTGAGGGGCACCAGCAGGTCCTTCCCTGTGACAAAGCAAACGTGGGGGGGGGTGTGTGGTGTGTGTGAGGGGAGCCCCCAGGGCCACAGCTCAACATCTGGGGGGGGACGGACACGACGACACACAACATCTGGGCTCCCCAGCTGCCCCCTGTGCCCCCCCCCCATGCATGAGGTGCCAGAGCTGGGGGCAACAAGGGGGCTGGGGGCGGTTTGCTCCGAGTAGAGCTCGGTACGCGGCGGTGCCAGGGAGCTGCCAGGGCTGGCAAGGCCAGGGAGGGGGGAGCAGGCACTGGGGGCTCGGCCCAGCCCCCCCAGGCCCAGTTCAGGGGGGGGGAGGGGTACCCCCACTTGCCTTCGTTGCTCTTGTTGAGCACGTTGAGGCAATCCTTGGCTTCCACGTACTTGGTCTGCACCACCTTGAGCTGCGCGATGGAGGACGAGAGGAATTCCACCTCCTGGCGGGGGGCGCGGGGTCAGCGGCGGGGCCGGGGGGGCCCAGCCCCAGGAGAGGGCCCGGGGGGGCAGAGCCCCACATGCAGCAGCCAGAGCATGGGGTGTCCCCGTGCCATGGGGGGCACCTCACCTGCTCCAGCCTGGCCACATACCCACCCCCCAGTTCCTACCCAGTACAGCCCAGTCCACCTGCCCCCATCCCACCTGGTCCCACAGGACCCAGCCCCCCCAGTCTCCCCCGTCCAGCCCCACACATCCCCCAGCCCAGTCTGGCCCAGCCCATCCCAGTCTGCAACCCCACATTCCCTCCCAGCCGGGTCCAGTCCCCCCAGTCCAGCCCCACACATCCCCCACCGCAGCCTGCACGCCCCACGATCTCCCAGTCTGGCCCAGCACCCCCCAGTACCTGGTCGAGCTGCCCCTTGAGTAGCTCCAGCTGCGGCAGCGTCAGTTCCCCCACGTTCACCGCCTGCGCCATCTTGGGCCGCCGCCCCGCCCCGCCCCCGGCCCCGCCCCCCTCCGGCCCGGCCCCGCCCCGCCCCTAGCGGCGGTGCGGGGAAACGGGGTGGAGGGCACCCCTCTGGCAGGGCCCCAGTCACCCCATAGGAAGGGAGGGGGGCCAAAACCCATGGGGGGGGCTTGGGGGCGCCTCCAGCAGCGGAGGAGGAAGGCAGGAGGCCCAGGGCCCTTCCCCGGGGGGGGGGGATGCCCACCCAGACCAGACATGGGGGGACGGAGGAGGGGACAGGGGCAGCCAGATCTAGAAGCAGCAACTTTATTGTCACAGGAGACACATAAACCCCAATTTTGTTAAAATAACCTAAAAACAGCTGAAAACAGACACACCACACCACTGCCCCATTCCCATGGGGCCCCCCCTCACTGCAGGCAGACGGGCAGCCCGTAGGCAACGGGGGCCGCCCCCACCAGGTACTTGAGGCGGGGGGCTTGGCGTGCCTGGGCGGCGTAGGGCAGGAGGGGGGTGCCCGAGCCCCCCCCCAGCCAGCCCCGCAGCAGCGCCTGCGCGTAGCGGTCGATGTCCTGATCTGTCACATCCCACAGGTTCCCCAGGACGAGGGGGCTGGAAGGGAGAAGGGGACTCACACCTGCTCACACCCCACAGGAACCCAGCCCTGCGCAAGCACAGCCCCCCCGCCCCCCCCAGAGCCCCCCCCCCATCGCTCACCAGCCGGCCATGATGTACTTGAGGATGATGCCGGAGCCCTCCAGGTCCCCGCGGACCACCAGCGCGGCGCTGCTGCAGCCGAAGAGCAGGGCGACAGCACGGCAATCCAGCCGGGCGATGGCCTGGCCGTCCAGGAACCGGGCACCAGCTCCATGCCCCGCGTAGCTATGGGGAGAAGCCCCCCACGGTGAGCCCTGGTGCCCCCCAAGGGTGCCCCCCCTCCCCCCCGGGGTGCCCCGGTGATGCTCACATGTAGAGGTCGTGCTCCTCCAGGGCTGCCTGCATCTGCTCCGCGCTCGGGACGGCTCCCGTCACCCCCTTCCAGCCGGGCTCGCTGCAGGAGAGCTGGTGAGAAGGGGTGAGGGGCACGACCACCCCCCAACCCCCCCAGTGCCCCCACCCACCTCTCAAACCAGCCCCGAAATCGCTCCTCTGTGCCCAGGAGGTTGCGGTGCGGGTTGAGGACGTAGAAGGTGCTGCTGGGGTTCACACCGTGGCTCAGCACGGATCCTGCCTGCTGCTGGGGGGGGGCAGAGACCAGTGGCTTGGGAGGGGGTCCCCCAGACCCCGGGGTGGGGGGAGGCTGGGGGAGGCTGGGGTTCCCCCCAGCCTCTCACCTTCCGTGCCAGGGTGTAGCTGAGCAGGAAGCGCAGGGAAGGCAGCCTGGTGACGGGCAGGGCCTGCAGGCACGCCATGCTCTCCCAGGGCAGCTTCTGCAGGTGCTGCGAGGAAGAGGAAGGTGAGAGCGGGCAGCGGCGGCAGTGGCAGCAGGAGGGGAGGCAGGAGCAAGGCTCTCACCTTATCCAGAACCAGGACGAGGGAGCCGCCGGACTGCCTGGCACCAGCTCTCCGCTTCTCCACCGCCTCCTGCAAGAGGAGCTGAGCCTGGTGGGGCTGCGCCGGGCAGAGGCCGAAGGCCAGGGCTTGCAGGTCGCAGGGGGCAAGGAGGGCAGCGGCGTTCAGCACCACCTGTGGGGAAGAAGAAGGGGTCAGCGGTGGCAAAGCCAGGGGGCTCAGCTCCCCCAAAGCCAGCCTGGGCACCTGGAGCAGGGTGGGATCCGGGTCCCTCCAGCCGCAGCGGCGCAGCCGGGGGTGCAAGCGGGCGGCTTCCTCGGCCAGCGCGGGCTGGGGGCCAGCAGGGATCAGGGCCCCCCTCCAGCACCCCAGCACCTGCGTCTCCAGGGTCTCGATGAGGCTCTGCAAGAGGTCAGAGAGTCACTGGGGGGGTTCACACCCGCTCCCCCAGCCGTGCCCCATGTCAGGGCACCGGGTGGTCCCCCCCCACCTTCATCCTGCGGTCCAGCTCGGAGCGGCGCAGCCACCAGTCCCGCTTGTCCGTGCAGCAGTTGGTTTCCTTCTGCTCCCTCTGGATAGTGTCGAAGTCGCTCAGCACCGAGCACAGCGGGGCCTGGAGGAAGGGAGGGGAGCTGTGACCCCAGCCCCAAGTGCACCTGGGCTGTCCCCCCCTCGCCCCCTGCCCTCACCTTGGAGAGCGCGGTGGGGATGCGGATGTTCACGGGCACCGTGTCCTTCTCCAGCCGCGTCAGCAGCAGCGTGTCCCCTCCGGAGCCAGGCTGGACGCTGGCGAGGGTCAGCAGGCACACTGTCACCCCTGGAAGTCACACCCTGACCTTAGGGTGCACCCCAGGGGCAGCACCCACCACTCAGCACCCTCCTGGGTGCCGAGCTGCCCCGGCCTTGCGCTGGCCTCAGCCCTCACCGCTGGGGATCTGCTGCAGCTGTGCCCGGAACCTCTCCCGCTCCCCGGACCCCAGCCCTGAGGGGCTGAACATGAAGAGCTGCTCGAGCTCGGCGAGGCAGCGGCTCGGGGGGGCAGTGCTCCCCTCCTGCAGGGAGAGCCCACGGAGCTGCTCAGCCACATCCCCCGCTGCTTTCTTCTCCTTCCTGTGGAGGGAAAGGCAGTTGGGGGGGATAGCCACCCAAAGTCCCCCCCGTGGGGGCGCTGGGTGAGCCCCGTCCCCCCAAAGTCCCCCCCGCGGGGGCGCTGGGTGAGCCCCGTCCCCCCAAAGTCCCCCCCGCGGGGGCGCTGGTGGTGCTACGAGAGCCCCATCCCTCCCAAAGTCCCTTCCATGGGGGCTCTGGTGGCGCTGGGTGAGCCCTGTCCCCCCAAAGTCCACTCTGTGGGGGTACTGATGCCACTAGGTGAGCCCTGTCCCCCCAGTGTACTGGTGGTGCTGGGTGATCCCTGTCCCCCCAAAGTCCCCTCTGCAGGGGCGCTGGGTGTGCCCCATCCCCCAGCAATGCCCGAGGGACAACCCAGGGACTCACTGCATCCTCCTGTGGATGACGCTGAGCAGCTGGTGGCGGGTGGTGATGGAGACCGACTCAGAGAGCAGGTACGCCGTGGCGAGGGGGTCCCGGTTGCCGGTGGCCAGAGCCAGGAGCTGGCAGATCCGGCTGTAGAGTGTCCCGGGGGGGCAGTGGCCGATGCAGTCGAAAGCCTCTTTCAGGAGCTGGAGGGCCGTGTCCAGTGAGGAGGCATCTGGAAGGGACACGGAGCCGCAGAGCCCCGGGGCAGGATCAGGACTGGAGCAGAGGGGACAGATGTGGTGTCCCCAGCACAGCCACCAGCTCCCAGTCCAAGACCAGTATCCCATGTGCCAGAGGCTCACGGAGCAACCCCATGTTGCCCCTGCCCAGCAGCCTGACACCCACCCAACCGCTCGCCCACTCACCCTCCATGGGAAACTGAGGAAATGGGACAAGAAACCAAAAACCCACCCACCCTGCGGGTCAAGACAGAGACAGGGAGGTCGCTCACAGCCCGGCCAGAACAAACCCAGTTTGGGGAAAAGTAACTTGCTACCGATTGAAATCGATACGGGCTGTGTCCACCCAGCACGAGCCACATCCCCTGCACCCCCCACTGTGCCGGGTGCTCACCGCCTGCCACGGATGGGGTGGAGGAGAGGGTCCCCTCCCGGGGCGGTGGGTCCGCGCTGCCCAGCCACCGTGCCGCCAGGACATCCTCGCCGGCCTCCTGCTGCAGGACCTCATGCTCCGTGCCCTCCACGCAGGGAGGCAGCTGTCTCTTGCCTGTGGGGAAGAGACGGAGGCGCCTGGTCCACGGGATGGGTGGCAGTGGTGGGGACAGCCCGGTGCTTCGGGCTGCATGAAGCCAAGACCCCCCCGCCACGATCCCCAGGGCAGCCCAGCCCACCTGGGGCTTCCTCCTCTTCCTTGGAGGCCCGAAAGACCTCAAAGCTGATGTCAAGCTCTTCCTCCTCCTTCTCCTCGATGGCCCTCAGAAGGTCCCGCTCCTCCTCCGCTGTCTTGCTGGGAGCCCTGCGGGTCACCCGCTCCCCCTTTGCCGCCGTCCCGGCTCGGCCGGTGCGTGGCCGCCCTCTCCGGGGCTGCGCCACGCTGCCCTTGCTGCTGGACCCCGTCGATCTGGGGGGCCGAGGTCTGCGGGCAGCTACAGGGGTCAGCCCCGCTTCGGGACCCTCCACGTCGCTGTCATCACTGAACACCACCTAAAGCAGGGGGGGCAGAGGGGTGTCAGGCCGGGGGGGGGGGGGGGGGGTGTGTGTGTGTGGTGTCACACCAGGCTGCCCTCACCTCCCTCCCCGCTCACCTTCAGGCGGGACTTGACCCTCCCCGCGGCTCTGGGTGCCCGCAGGAGCCGGGACCGGCCGGCGGGTGGGGAGGAGTCGCTGAAGATGGTGAAGGGAGTCTGGGGGCCGGGGGCCGCGTGCGCCTTAGCGGGGGGATGGGCTTTCTGGCGTGGGGTGCAGGGCACCAGCGCCGGCCGGATGACGATGTGGGGCACCTCGCTGTCAGGGTCACCCAGAGCGAAGACGTCACTGCTGTTGGGCGCAGCCAAGGGCTTCACGCGCCGGCTCCTCGCTCCGGGCTTGGGCACGGCGGGGTCCGACGCCACCTTGGGATTGCGCCTTCGGGGCTGAGCCGAGTCCTTCCTGGGGGCATGGGGCACGGCCGCCGCGCTGGGCTCCGCCGGGGTCGGCACGGGAAGCGACGAGCCAGCAGACACACCATCCCCGGGGCCACCATGCTTGGAGGCCAGGTGGCAAACCGTGGCCGCGGCTTTGCTGAGCAGCAGGCTGGCCTTGGAGACCTCCAGGCTGGGCAGGTGGGGTCTGCAGGACGCCAAGAAGGTCAGCCCTGCCTCCAGCTCCTCCTGCAGCTCCTCCGCCGGCTCAGGGCTGGCCATGCTCTGAAGGGCCAAGGTGGCATAGCCGGTGGCCACCAGACTGTCCAGCAGCTCCAGCGCAGGCAAGTCCTGGCCGAGAGAGCTGCCCCCCAGCTTGTCTCGCAGCTGGGCAGCGAAGCGGGTGGCCACGGCAGCGCAGCGCGGCAGCACGGCACGGATCAGACCCAGTCCCTCGGCCACGCTGCCAGCCGCCAGCTGACGTTGGGCGCAGGCGAGGAGCCAGCGCAGGCAGAGCGCCGAGAGCAGCAGGTCGGAGCAGAGGCAGCAGGGGCAGGCTGCCGGGTGGGCGAGGAAGGCCAGTCTCTTCCTTCTCTCGGGCTTCAGCTCTGGCGAGGCGGTGAGAGCGTCCACCTTCTTTGGCCTGCTCACCGTTGCCACAAACGCCAGCGCGGGGCCCTCCAGGAACCCCTCCTCCTCCCCGGTGGGCTCACAGACAGTGTCCTGGGGCTTCTTGCCCTCGAGTTTGCCCTTCCTGGGCAGGATCGTCATCTGGCCTTTCTCTGTCTCGCTGGCTTTAAACTCTGCGGGCCAAGGACAGGGTTATCCTGGCGTCCCCCCTGCACAGCCCTCCCTGCGCAGCTCGCACCGTGGCCAGCCCGAGGAGGGGTGCGGGAAGCCAGGCCCAACGCTCCTGCTCTCCCCAGCTAACCCTTTATCGTTGGAGGAGTCACTCGATGAGCCAAAACATGGCTCGGAGCCACCCCGCACCTCTGTACCCTCCTGGGTGACGGGGACTGGCTGCTCTGGCACCATCTGCGCAAGGCAGATCTACCCCAGGCCAAAAGCGGGCGCAGAAAGGGGTCACCCCTGGCACCACCCATGCTTGGGACTCACCTCAGCCCCCCCTTCCCCTCCTCTGAGCCCAGAGCAGGGACTCACCGGTGTCAGACTCCAGAAGGAAGAGAGCCTGCTGGAGGTCAAAGTGGCTCAGCTCCAGCTCACCCTGCTGCAGCTCCAGCTGGGCCTTCAGCACCAGGAAAGATGTACACCTGGGGGGGGAGGGGGGGGGAACGGGACACCATCAGCCCTCAAAGCTGCAAAGCTGCACCCCAACAGCCATCGCTTCACCCCCAGTGCCATGTGGGAGGGAGGGAGGCAGCAAGGAGCAAGATCCCCGTCTGACCCGGTAAGCTGAACTGATGGGGTAACACACCCTGGAGCCGCTGCTTGCTCCAGACCAAGCGGAGAAAATACTAAACGCTCCCACCGGGAAGGGACAGGGCCACCAGCATCCCCTGGGGCCACAGGACAGCTCAGCCCTAAGGGCCCCACCACGCTCCCACGGGGAAGGGACACCAGCGTCCCCTGGGGCCACAGGGCAGCTCGGCCCTAACTAAGGACCCCCAGGCTCAGGGCTCAGCCCTGCCCCCCCCAGGCAGCTCACCAGCGGGTGACCTGCAGCCGCACGGCCAGCCTGACGGCATCCAGGCAGAAGGCTTTGGCTCTGCACACCACCTCCAGCCCGCCGAGGAGAGCCACCAGGCGCTCGGAGCAGATCAGCATGTCAGCCAGCACCTGCCACTTCAGCAACAGGTTGTCCCCTGCGAGGGAGGACAGGAGGGTGATCAGAGCTGCTCCTCCCAGGGAGGCAGGCGAGCAGCCTGGAGGAACGGTTGGGTTCCGGTCCCCGCGAGCAGCCAGCTCACCGTAATCTACAAACCGGACACTGGACCCTGACGCCTGACAGCCCAGCATGTCGCTGCCCAGCAGCAGGAGGATGATGCTGCGGAAAAGCTTCTGGGCTTCGGCAAGAGCCGTCTCGGGAGTCTTCCAGCCTGCGCGAGAGCTGTCGTGGGTATCGGCACCAAGCCGGCCCCTCCCCAGCCCTGGGACAGAGTGACTCCCCCAGATTCCCTCTTACCCCAAATGGGGTGGTCTGGAGAAACCCAGAGCTGAAACATTTGCACAGAGCTTCAGCCATGACCCCTGCCGGCCTGGTGCTCACCAGGAGGGTTGTAAACACCCTCCAGCAACCCACCTTGCACAAAGATCCGCTGCCGGAGCTCCAGTGAGAGGCGGGCAGCAGGGAGGCTCAGGTAGACGGCCACCAGCTGAAGGACCTGGGCTCGCAGCAGGTACCAGACCTTCGTGATTTTTTTCAGAACCAGGTTCTGGAGCACCTCCAGCAACAGGCTGAGACCCTCCTCAATCTGCAGAGGGAGAAAAAGAGTCATGGTTCATGGTCCAAGGTGTCTCCATGCCCCAGGTCCCCAAGGAGGACCATGCCCCTGCCCAAGGAGAGGTGGAGACAGCCAGGCAAAGCTGCTGCAGTCTCCTCTGGCCCCCTGACCACTTCTGAGGCAGCAGAGGGCTTTTAGGAGCCATACCCGGTGGCTGACGCAGCACAGCTGGCTGCGCAGCAAGAGGCAGGATTGCTGCAGCAGCAGGTAGGAATCGTCACTGCTGTTGGCCTTCTGCAGGCAGGATTCCATCTCCTCCAGGAAAAGCTGGAAACCAACACGCCGGCATGAGGGCTGCGGCCCCGGGGACTGGCCAAGCTTGGCCCACGGCCCCCTCCCTCCCTGCCAGACTCACCTGGGCATAGCTGGGGCACTCCAGCTGGAAGAGCAGCTTGGTGACCTGGCACAGGGCACTGGCCACGCCCAAGCTGTCCCCGAGCGCGCTGCACAGGGCTCTGACCAGGAGGTAGCTCTCCATGGCTTGCAGGGGCTGGGGGCAGAAAAAACCCCATGGTCACCCTCAGACCACCTCGGGGGTGCCCGGGGAGGCTGCCATCCCACTGGCCACCTCCCCAGCAGTGTTACCTTGGCCATCAGTTTGTAGAGAACTGCCAGGAGGCGCAGGGAAGCCACAGTCTGCTCAGGGCTGCGCACGGCTGGCACACCCGGTGTCATCAGCAGCTGCTTCCACAACGAGAAGGCATCGTCCAGGCTTTTGGACAGGGCTGAGGGCACACCACATGTCTGAGACACTCTGACCCCAAACCAGGCTCCCCAGGAAAGCCTCTTCACCAAGAGCCCGAGCCCGCCAGCATCCTCACCGGTCTCTGTCGCCAGGGTGAAGGAGATGCCGTCATACAGGAACCTGTCCTCCAGCAGCCTGCCTTCGTAGTTGAGGTCATTGGGCTCAAAGTCATCCAGGTTCTTCAGTGCCTGAGCTTTACCTCTCTGGTCCCTTTCTATGTTCTGCAAGGGGAGAAGGCAGCAGTGACAGGCGTTAAAAGACACCACAGGGTTTCCAGCAGGGTCTGCACAGCTTTTCGTGGCCCCAGTGCAGAGGCAAGTGCTGCCAGCAAGGCTGGGGAGGGCACCTGACACGCGCACAGAACCCCATGGCACTTCCAGACCCGTTTCTATGTCCCACAGCCCCGCTCTGCCGCCCCCACCCACCTTCTCCAGCTGGGACTCCAGGGTGCAGATGTAGAGCCAGAGAAGAGCCTGCGCCTGGTCATCAAGGAGCCGGTCCCGGTTCTGGGCGGTCCTGGGTACCAACTCCAGCAGCCGCAAGGCTTCGTGGACCGCATCCAGGGAGGAGCTGCCGGAGAGAGGGATCAGAAACAGCCTCCTGCCCTGAAACCCCTGGAACATTTTAAGGGGAGGGACAGATAAGACACCCCCCCTAGGACCCCAAACAGCAAACAGCCAGTACAACACCACTCCGAATCCTTAAAACTCCCCCTGAGGGCCCTCAAGTGTTCCTTGGGGACTTTCAGGGACACAGGGAGGTGATCCCACCACGTTGGTGTCACCCACCAATTAGTCTGCTGGGCGTAGCTGTGGTAGCACAGGACCTGGGCCAGCTCCGTCAAGGCGACGGCTCGCTCATGCAGGCGGTCGCTCTGCTCCGAGCAGACCTCTAGCAGGTCGCAGAGGATGTTGTAGCGTTCCTGCCCCGTGTCAGCTCGGACAGCCTTGTAGGCCTTCAGCTCCGCAAAGAGGACCGTCACCAAGGTCTCTGTGCCCAGGCTGTGCCCCTCCAAGCCTTCCTTCAGGGTCCTGGGGAAAACAGGAGCTGTAGGGGGGCTCATCTCACCGGGAGAAGCCATCGTCATCTTAAAGCTTGGGACGTGCAGCTCTCAAGACACCCACCCCCCATGCCCTGGGGCAGCCTTAGGGTCTTACCGCAACCGTAACTCCTCAGCCCCCTGCTTCACAGCGTCCGTTTTGACTCTGACCCAGAGGGAGACAGGTTCTGCCAGCAGCTCCTCGATGCGGTCCCGCAGCACGGCCAGCCACTGCACCATGCACGCCAGGGCTGCCTCCAGCCGCCCCAGCTGCCGGTAGCTTTCCACCTGCAGCCTGAAGCATTTGTGCAGCTGTGGAGAGAGCAGAGATCCGGCTTCTGCACCCTGTGGGAGCAAACTCCCCGCTTCCCATGTCCCGTACCACAGCGCCCTTCCCCGCCCAGGTGAAGGTGAGACCTCGGAGCAGGGAACTGGGGTTGTTCCAGGAGCAAAGGCTGGTGCCATCCTTTCCTCTGCTGCCCTGGTACTGGGACCAGAGCATCCGGCTCAGCCCTGTTTCTGCCAGAAACATCAGACAAGCAGTTACCTTCTCCACAGGGATCTCTGGACACGCGTAGGCATCTGACATGTGCAGGCTTGTGCAGAAGATGTCGCAGATGGAGCTGGCCTCCTTGTGGAGATTCTGGTTGTAGAAGATGTAGGCCAGCTTGAATGTGCATGACGCTGCCGTGAGTGAAACCCAAGTATTAAAGACATGACAGAGAGGGAACGACCCCTCTCTCCTTGTCACCCTCTGCCCTGGCCCCACCAGCCACGCCCTTGGTGTGGCAGAGAACCCCCTCACTGCTCGCCAGGTGCACAGACACCGAGCTCTGCCGCTGCGTTCAGCACAAGCCGAGGCAGAGGAGCTGGGTTTGGTCCCACCGGCTGTGGCACTGACCGGTGATGTCAAGGTACTTGGCTCGCTCGCTCTCAGGGACCTCCTCCAGTGCCTCCAGCATCCACTCCACGCTCCTGCTGCAGCCCTCTGTCAGCTGCTCCAGACCCGGCCAGCCTGCCGCCTGTGGGGAGAGGGTGACTGGCAAGAGGCTGCTGGGGACCCACAGCCCCACAGAACCGCCCTGGGGTGGTTTGGGCAGCCCCTTTCAACCCCACCCCTGTGCCACCTCCAAAGGGAGAAGCTATGTGGTGCCACAAGTGTCTCGCCCACCCCCAGCGCTGGGGACCATCCCCTCTGCCACCGGTACCTGGGAGCACTGGAAGGCATCATAGGCTATAGTGGCAAAGAGCTGGAGGCTGCGGTAGAGCAGCTGCTTCACCATCAGCCTCTGCCTGACGCCATTGGGAGGAATCTGTGGAGGGGAGGGAAGGAGAAAAGCACGTTCATGGGGCCCGGGCAGCACCAGGCGCTGCTGCTCAGGGCAGGGACACTCTGCGAACAGATTGAGAGGAGCACTGAGCCCAGAGCGGGGTTACAAACCCTCTAGCTGCTCACAGAGGCTCTGACCAACCATGGTACGTGGTTACCCTGCCCCCAGCCCCAGCCTCACCCTCTCCAGCAGCTGTTGCAGGACACAGCAGTGCCCCTCAACGAAGGCCCAAAAGCCAAGCACATCCTCCCGGCTGAAGGGCTGCTGCTTGCTTCTCTTTGCGTACTCGCTGAAGGAGAAGACAACGAACTGGCAGCTCTCAGCCAGCACTCTGAGTAATGGCTCCGGGGCTGCTGCTGCCGCGCCGAGAGCCACCACGGCCTTGGCCAAGGGCGGCCCCACAGCGCAGGTGTTCTTGGCCAGCGCCCGGCTCAGCTGAACCCCAGCCTCCAGGAGGGACAGGGGGTCACTGAAAGATTTTGCAGAAGTGCTGGTGGCCCCCAAAAAGCCCCTCACGTCCTTTACTGCCTCCTCAGCCTCCCTGTACTGGCTGCCCATGCAGAGATGCCGGCACTGCTCCAGGATGAGTTCAAAGCAGCAGAGGGATTGCTGAAAGGTGGGCGGCTCTGTTGCCTCCCTTCGCAGAGCTGTGAGCAGGCAGTCCCCAAGCTGTCGGCCGAGGAAAGCCGAGGATGGTGCCTGCTGGGCTTTGTACAAGGCGGCAGCAGCAGCCGCCTGCTGTGCCGTCTGGGAGGCAAAGAAGGGGGGCTGCAGCGGTGGCAAGGCTGCCCCATCCTGCTCCAGCAGCAGGAGGAAGCGCACAGCTTGCAGACGGGCTGAGAGGACAGCTCTACCCTCCTCCTGTGGCTGGTCAGGCTCGGCCAGGGCGTCTGCCCCTCTCCACAGCACACTGAAACTGCTGTAGGCGATGGCACTGAAGTCTGTGGCAGGCACCTGGCCAGGGCGATAGGTCAGCAGCCGCGTGCGGAGGAGGTCGGCCACCCTCCGGCAGGCACCACCGCTGCCCTGGCTGGCGGTGTTCCTGAGCAGGTGGTAAAGGATCTTCTCCAGGTAGAGGGGAGTCGGCTGTGGCATGGCAGTCAGGTAGCCCTGGCATGCCGCCTCGGCTACAGCTACCAGGCTCGCGGCGTGTTCAGGGCAGCCCCCAGGCTCAGCCATTTGTTTAACGCAAACCCGCAGCACTCTGTCGCAGACCTGGCTTTTCCGCAGCCTGGTGGCCTGGCTGGCGTTGGAGACATCTCGCGGGGAGGATAAGAGGCATTCCTGCAGAGGGGAGGGCGTCACACCCCCAGCACCCAGCCCAGGGCCCTCCAGGGAAGGGCTGTGTCATTCCCCCCGGCACGGTGCCGGAGGCAGAGCCCCCCCAGTTCCTGGCTCACCCACAGCTCAGCGAGCAGCTCGCGTATGCCCATCCAGCTGTCTGTTGGGGTGGCGAAACCGGCGCCTTCGGGGTGCTTCATGTGCGACACCATGCTGGTGACTCAGGCAGGCTGGGGTGGGCAGGGAAAGGCGTGAGGACGCCCTCCCCAGATTCCAGGCCCATTACCTGGCCCCCACACCACTCTCCAGCCCCTTGGGAGCCCCCAGCCCTACTCTCCAGTCCCCCCAGAACCCATAGCCCCACCCACCAGCCCCTTGGGGTACCACAGCCGCCCCCAGCCCCACTGCCCCAACGCTGACAGCACCCCTGCAGCCTGGAGCCCCCCTAGGTCCCCCTTGTCTGGGGCCTGCAGCTCCCTCCCACCCCACTCCTTGGCCTCCCCAAGGCACACAGCCCCCCCAGCCCCAAAAGGGGGGGGGGGCTCTGGACCTCCACTGGCACCCACAGCCCCACTCCCCAGATACTCACAGCCCTTCTTCGGCCTGGAGCCCCACCTGCCTGGGGCCTGCAGCTCCTCCCTGCTCCACTCCTCAGCCTCCCCAGGGCACACAGCCACCCCCAGCCCCAAAGAGGGAGCTCTGCAGCCCCACCGGGCACCCACTGCCCGCATGCTGACAGCCGCTCTGCGGCCTGGAGCTACCCCCGTCCCCCTGCCCGGGGCCTGCAGGATGCCCCAGCCCCACTCCTCGGCCTCCTCAGGGCCTCCCCCCGCCCCAGCCCCACTCCTCGGCCTCCTCAGGGCCTCCCCCCGCCCCAGCCCCACTCCTCGGCCTCCTCAGGGCCGCCTCCCCCCGCCCCAGCCCCACTCCTCGGCCTCCTCAGGGCCTCCCCCAGCCCCAGCCCCACTCCTCGGCCTCCTCAGGGCCTCCCCCCGCCCCAGCCCCACTCCTCGGCCTCCTCAGGGCCGCCCCCAGCCCCACTCCTCGGCCTCCTCAGGGCCGCCCCCAGCCCCTCACTCACGGCGAGGCCGCTCCGCCGCCGTGCGCAGGCCGCGCCGCGCGCCCGTTCAAACAACGGCCGCAGCCAATCAGCTGTAGCTCCCGCCGTGGTGCTGCGCATGCGCACGGCGCCGGCGGCCGCGGGGGGAGCTGGGGGGGCGCGGGGGGAGCAGCTTCCCCCCCCCGAGCGCTGCCCGTTGGCACGTGAAGGTGAACCGGCGGCGCCACGTCCTGCCCGGGCTTGTGCAAATACCCCCGTGCAACTGTCCCTCGTGCAAACATCCCCGTGCAATTGCCCCAGACCCCGAGCAAATACACTCGTGCAACTGCCCAGTTCTTTTGCAAACATTTCCTGTGCAAATACTCCCATACAAATGCCCCAGCCCTTGTGCAAATAACCCCGTGCAAATGCCCCAGACCTGTATGAATACCCCCGTGCATTCGCCTCAGCCTCGTGCAAATACCTGCCGTGCAATTGCCCCAGTCCTTGTGCAAACACCCCCGTGCAATTGCGCCAGCCTTTCTGCACACGCCCCCTCCCCGCTGCACAACCCGGGCTGGGCGGGGGGAGGGGGGAGGGGGGAGGGGGGGGCCAGCCCTGCCCGTGCCTCAGTTTCCCCAGTTGCGGGGGGGCTCCCCTTACTCACCGCAGCCGCTGAGCGCTGGCCGGGGGGTTCCCCGGGAACGGGGGCGGGGGGGGCGCCCCCCCCCTCACTTGATGCTCAGCCGGGGGCGGCAGGAGGGGCAGCGCGGGGGGGGGCGGGCAGGGGGGCATTGGGGGGGGCAGCATCGGGCGGGGAGGCAGCAAGGGTGGCAGCAAGGGGGCGGGTGGCAGGGTGGGGGGTGACACTGGGGGCAGCAGGGGAGGGGGCAGCAGGGGGGCACAGCAGGGGGGGGCACAGCAGGGGGGGCACAGCAGGGGGGGGCATAGCAGGGCGGGGGGTGGCACTGGGGGTAACGGGGGGGGGGGGTGACAGGGCGGGGGGCAGCAGAGGGCGCAGCAGGGGGGGTGGCACTGGGGGCAGCAGAGGGGGCAGGGTGGGGGCGTGGGCGGGGGGCAGCAGCAGGCAGCGCAGGCCATGGGGGTCTCCCCGCGGCGGTGAGGCCGGGGTCCCGGCCAGCCCAGTCCCATAGCGGCCCGGCCCCCCCGCCCCCCCCCCTCCCCCCCCCCCCCCTCCCGCTCAGCGGCTTTGGGCCGTAAATCCCCCGGCGGGCCGGGGGGGGGGGGGGAAGCCGCGCACGTGGCAGCACCCATGGGTGCGGGGGCTGGGGCTGCCCTGCTGCCACCTGCCCCCCTGCACCACCTCCCATGGGGGGGCTCATGCCACCCCCGGCGGGTACCCACAGCACTGTGCGGGGACACGGGGGGCACAGGGGGACATGGGGGGCACAGGGGACACAGGGGACATGAGGAATGCGGGGGGACATGAAGGACATTGGGGTAGGGGGACACAGGGGATGTGGGGGGACATGGGGACACTGGGACGTGGGGACACGGGGGGACATGGAGGGGCAAGGGGACAGTGGGGTAGGGGGACACGGGGGGACATGGGGAGCACAAGGGACACAGGGGTTGTGGGGGGACATGGGGGGACACGAGGGACATGGGGGGGCACAGGGGACATGGGGGATGGGGGGGTCATGGGGGGACACAAGGGACGTGGGAGGGCACAAGGGACATGGGACACAGGGGCCATGGGGGGGCACAGGGGACACGGGAGGACATGGGAACACAAGGGCCATGGGAGGGGGGACAAAGCTGGGGGGGCAGCAGGCCACAAAGGGGGTGACAGTGGGGGGGGACAGAGGGGGCTGGGGGGGGCTGGGCTCTGCCACCCCTTTGGAACGTGTGTGCACATGTGTCACACTGGGTGTAGCACACGTGTGTCCCCACCCCGCATCCCCCAGCCAGCTGCATGCGTGTGCAGGGCTGCCGCGTGTGCCACCCTCGGTGTGCAGGGGTGTCACCCTGGCCATGCTATGGATGTCACCCTGGACATGGCACGTGTGTGCAAGCATGTTACCTCGGACATGCCACGCAGTCACAAACATGTCACCCAGGACACACCATGTATGTGTGAGCGTGTCACCCAGCACACACAGCATCTATGCATGGGCACCATCCCAGCCCCACAGCATGCCTGTCCCTTGCCACACGTGTCCCTGTCCCTGCCACGTGTGTCCGTGCCATGTGTGTCTCCGCCACATACGTCCCTGTCCCCGCCACACATTCCTTGCCATGTATGCCCCTGCCACATGTCCCCAACCCCTCCACGCATGTCCCCGCCACACATGTCCCTGTCACGTGTCCCTGCCACGTGTGTCCCTGCCATGTGTGCCCCTGCCATGCATGTCCCTGTCCCCACCACATGTCCTGCATGTCCCTGTCCCCACCACATGTCCCCTGCCATGCGTGTCACTCTCATGTCTCCACCACACGTCTCCGTCCCTGCCATGTGTGTCCCTGCCACGCCTCTGCCACGCGTGTCCCTGCCATATGTGCCCCACCACGCATGTCCCCATCCCCACCACACGTCCCTGACACACGTGTCCCTGTCACATGTGTTGCTGCCACGCATGTCCCTGTCCCTGCCACGCCTGTCCCTGCCACGCGTGTCCCTACCACGTGTCTCTGTCCCTGCCACGTCCATCCCCACCACGTCCCTGCCACGTATGTCCCTGTCACACATGTCCCTGCAACACGTGTCCCCGTCCCAGCCATGTGTGTCCCCACCATGTGTGTGTCGCCCGCGCCCCGCTGGCGTCGTCCTGCGGTTTGGGAAAAAATGCGGCGGGTTTCAGGGCGGGGGTCACATGACGGCGCGTGCAGGGGCCACGCCCAGCGCCACGCCCACGCCCACGCGCCCACGCCAGGTGAGGGGGGGGTGTCCCCAGGCGGAGGGGGGTGGGTGCGCGCACGCACACACACACACAGACACACAGAGACACACACACACGAGTGTGCAGCAGCGCGTGTCCCGGGGGGAGCGCGAGTGGGGGGGGGAGGGGGGGAGGCCGAGCACGTGGGGGGCCGTGGGCGTGGCCCCGCGCGTCCGAGCGGCCGTGTGGGCACACGCGCGTGCAAACGTGCAGTGCAAGGCGCGTGCCTGAGGAAGCGAGCGGGCACCAGGCGCTGCGGCGCGGGTGGGGGCGAGCGCCCGTGTGCACACGCGTGTGCAAGGCCACGTGTGCGCGCGCCCGCTCCGTCCCCCCCGCGGGACACGCCCCACGCGCACACGCGCGTGTCCCCCCGCCCCGGCACGCGCGTGCCCTCCCCCCCCCCGCCCCCCGCCCCCCTGCCTCAGTTTCCCCAGGGCCCGGGAGCCGGCGGCGGGGGGGGGTGGGGTGGGTGGGGCGGGGGGGAGGGGCGGCCCCGCCGATGGGGTCATGGAAAAAGGTTCGGGTGGAAAATCCTCCCCCCGCCGCTCAATGGCGGCTTTGTTCGGCCGGGGCCCGCGGGCAGCCCCCGCCCCCGCCGGCTGTGGCCCCCGCCCCCCGCGCCCCCCGCCCCCTCCCCCCGCCCCCCCTCCGTGCCTCAGTTTCCCCGCTGGGGCGCGGGCGGGGGGGCTGCGGGCAGTGGGGGTTGGTCCACGCTGGGAGCTGGGGAGGGGATGGGGGGCACTGGGCAGTGTGTGCAAGGGCGTGCAAGGGCGTGCAAGGGCTTCAAACGCGGTACAGAGGAACAAAACGCCGTGTAAAACCAGTGCAATGCTGTGCAAAGCCATGTAAAGCCGTGCAAAGTTGTGCAATGCCGTGCAAAGTGGTCCAATGCTGAGCAAAGCCGTGCAATCCCGTGCAACGCTGTGCAATGCCACAGCACTGGGCAACGCCACAGCGTGCCGCGCAAAGCCACGCCAAGTCGTGCAACGCTGTGGCATGCTGGGCACTGCTGGGGCACTGGGTGCAGTGCTGTTACACCCCGTGCAAAGCTTGTGCAAAGCCGTGCAATGAAAAGCAATGCATTGCAAAACTGTGTGGTGCCGTGCAAAACCACGCACAGGTTTGCAAAGGTGTGCATCGCCGTGCAAAGCTTGTGCAAAGCCGTGCAGTGAAAGGCAATGCATGGCAAAGCTGTGTGGTGCCGTGCAAAACCACGCACGGGTTTGCAATGCCGTGCAACACCGTGCAATGCTGTGCAACGCCGTGTGACACTGTGCAATTCTGCAAGGGTGTGCAATGCCGTGCAACACCGTGCAAGGCTGTGCCATGCAAACAAGGTGCATCCCCAAGCAGGACCCCCCTGAGGAAGGTTCCCCCACATGCCAGGCCCACACTGAGCATCTCTGGGGACCCTGGGGACCCTTGGTGCACCCCCAGCCACCCGGGGCTGGGGGTGGCGGGGGGGGGGTGGCGCACCCCGGGCGGGGGTGTGGGTGCAGCTGGGGGAGCAGGAATGCGGCTGGGCGGGTGCTGCCGGTACAGGCCTCGCACGCCCTCGCACGCCTGCGCACGCGGGGACACGCCGGCCGCTGCGGGGCACGGTGAGGGTGGGCACATGTGTGTGTGATTGCATGGTCGGGCTCGGTCACACACACTTGTGCATGACCTTGCACGCTTGCCTTTACCTATGTACACTCATCTGTACTTCTGCATGCTCACACACTTACGGAGTTGTGTGCACCTGTGCACACTTGTGCATGCTCACACGCAGTTGTGCGCACTCATGTGTACTCCCCTGTGTGTGCTCACACAGGCTCGTGTGTGTTCACACCCCCTCGTGCATGCTCACACCCACTTGCGCACACTCAGGCACACTCACACCTGCTTGTGCACACTCAGGCACATCCTTCCACACTCACACCGCCTCGTGCGCACTAATGTGCGCTTCCCCCACGCAGCCCCACCCCCCAGCCCCCAGCCCCCCCCCACCCCCGCTGGGGGGGGATCCTGGTGTTCGGGGAGGGCCGGGGGGGGCAGGGAGGTGCCTGCCTGTCCCTGTCCCTGTGTCCACCCCTGCCCACCCCACCCCCCCGTGCTGGTCCTCCAGCACCCCTAACCCCCCCCAGGGACACACACACGTGTTGGTGTGACACCCCGTGTCCCACGGTGCCCCAGGGCATGGGTTGGCCTGACCCACAGTGGGGGGCACACTGGAGGCCTTGCACACGCGTGTGCACATGCACAGGTGCCTGTGCCACCCTGGAGCCCATAGGGCATCGCATGTGCCTGGCACACACACTCCTCGTGTGAGCGTGAGCACATGCATGGGGACAGGGACACTGGTGCTGGTTGTGAGCACACTGCACACAGCAGGCGTGCAAGCCTGGCACCAACCCCTGTGCAATCAACACACCAACTGCATGTGCACCCTTGCACCAGCACCCCGTGCAACCCTTGCACCAACCACGTGTGTAACCCTTGCACCAGCACCCCGTGCAACCCTTGCACCAACCACGTGTGTAACCCTTGCACCAGCACCCCGTGCAACCCTTGCACCAACCGTGTGTAACCCTTGCACCAGCACCCCGTGCAACCCTTGCACCAACCACATGTGTAACCCTTGCACCAGCACCCCGTGCAACCCTTGCACCAACCGTGTGTAACCCTTGCACCAGCACCCCGTGCAACCCTTGCACCAACCACATGTGTAACCCTTGCACCAGCACCCCGTGCAACCCTTGCACCAACCACGTGTGTAACCCTTGCACCAGCACCCCGTGCAACCCTTGCACCAACCGTGTGTAACCCTTGCACCAGCACCCCGTGCAACCCTTGCACCAACCACATGTGTAACCCTTGCACCAGCACCCCGTGCAACCCTTGCACCAACCACGTGTGTAACCCTTGCACCAGCACCCCGTGCAACCCTTGCACCAACCACATGTGTAACCCTTGCACCAGCACCCCGGCAAACCCTTGCACCAACCACGTGTGTAACCCTTGCACCAGCACCCCGTGCAACCCTTGCACCAACCACATGTGTAACCCTTGCACCAGCACCCCGTGCAACCCTTGCACCAACCACATGTGTAACCCTTGCACCAGCACCCCGTGCAACCCTTGCACCAACCACGTGTGTAACCCTTGCACCAGCACCCCGTGCAACCCTTGCACCAACCACGTGTGTAACCCTTGCACCAGCACCCCGTGCAACCCTTGCACGCCCCCCTGCATGCCCTGGTGCCCCCTCGCACACCTCCTCACTGCCTGCCCCCCCCAGCAGGGCCTCGTGCAAGGGCCGTGCAAGGCAGCCAGGGGGGCGGGGGGGGGGGGCAGCTGCTGGTTTTAATTACCCGCGGGCGGCCGGGGGCTAATTGGTACCTTTTGGCTGTGGTGGGGGTGGGGGAGCGGGGGCCTGTGCGGGGGCCACCACGAGGCACCGGGGGCACGGGTGAGTCCCCTCCCCAGGCATGGGGACACGGGGGTGGCACAGAGTGACGTGGGGGGGGGACACAGGGTGTCACAGGGTGACATGGGGGCACGGGGTGGCACAGGGGTGGCACAGAGTGATGTGGGGGGACACAGGGTGGCACAGGGTGACATGTGGGGACATGGGGTGGCACAGAGTGATGTGGGGGGACACAGGGTGGCACAGGGTGACATGGGGGCACGGGGTGGCACAGGGGTGGCACAGAGTGATGTGGGGGGACACAGGGTGGCACAGGGGACATGTGGGGACATGGGGTGGCACAGAGTGATGTGAGGGGACACAGGGTGGCACAGGGTGACATGGGGGCACGGGGTGGCACAGGGGGTGGCACAGAGTGATGTGGGGGGGCACAGGGTGGCACAGGGTGACATGGGGGCACGGGGTGGCACAGGGGTGGCACAGAGTGATGTGGGGGGACACAGGGTGGCACAGGGTGACATGGGGGCACGGGGTGGCACAGGGGTGGCACAGAGTGATGTGGGGGGACACAGGGTGGCACAGGGTGACATGTGGGGACATGGGGTGGCACAAAGTGATGTGGGGGACACAGGGTGGCACAGGGTGACATGTGGGGACATGGGGTGGCACAAAGTGATGTGGGGGGACACAGGGTGGCACAGGGTGACATGGGGGCACGGGGTGGCACAGGGGTGGCACAGAGTGATGTGGGGGGGCACAGGGTGGCACAGGGTGACATGTGGGGACATGGGGTGGCACAGAGTGATGTGGGGGGACACAGGGTGGCACAGGGTGACATGGGGGCACGGGGTGGCACAGGGGTGGCACAGAGTGATGTGGGGGGACATGGGGTGGCACAAGGGTGACATAGGAGCACAGAGGTGGCAAGGAGTGACACAGGGGTGACATGAGGGGACATGGGGTGGCACAGGGTGACATGGGAGGACACAGAGTGGCACAGGGGGTAGCAGAGTGGGACATGGGGACGCAGGGGACACGGGTGGCAGGAGGGGGAGGTGAAGGTGATGGGTGGTACAGGGTGACATCGGGGGATACAGGGTGGCACAGGGTGATGTGGGGGCATGGCGGTGGCACAGGTGGCAGAGGGGGACATGGGGACGGACATGGGGACACAGAGGGGACAGTGGTGGCAGGAGGGGGAGGTGAAGGTGATGGGCACAGCGGGGCACAGAGGTGTCCCCAGGCATTGACCACCCTGGTTGGGTGCTGGGGGCGGGGGGTGACAACATGGGGACTGTGGGGACATGAGAGGGAACCGGGAGGACTGGGGAGGAAGGTGGCATGAGGTGTGGGGGGATGGGGGAGGTGACATGAGGACTGGGAGGACTGGGAGGGATTGGGGAAGGTGACACAAGGACTGGAACGACTGGGAGAGTCTGGGAAGGTGACATGAGGACTGGGAGGACTGGGAGGGACTGGGGTGGGGCCTGGGAGGGACTGGGGAAGGTGACACAAGGACTGGGAGGGACTGGGGAGGGTGACACAAGGACTGGGAGGACTGCGAGGGTGACACAAGGACTGGGAGGGACTGGGGAAGGTGACATAGGGACTGGGAGGACTGGGAGGGACTGGGGAAGGTGACATGGGGACTGGGAGGACTGGGAGGGAACTGGGGTGGGGACTGGGAGGGACTGGGGAAGGTGACATAGGGACTGGGAGGACTGGGAGGGACTGGGGAAGGTGACATGGGGACTGGGAGGACTGGGAGGGACTGGGGTGGGGACTGGGAGGGACTGGGGAAGGTGACACAAGGACTGGGAGGGACTGGGGAAGGTGACATGGGAGCTGGAGGCAGGGCACCTCTCCTTCCTGGGGTGCCTCTCTGTGTGTGTGACACTGTGTGTGACACTCTGTGTGTGTCTGTGTGACACTGACACCGTGTGTGACACCATATGTGATGCCGTGTGTGTGTGACACTGTGACACTCTGTGACACCACGTGTGTGACACCATATGGTGCTGTGTGACACCGTATGTGACACTGCATATGACACCATGTGACGCTGTGGCACCCCGCAACGCCATGTGTGTGACACTGTGTGTGTGACACCGTGACACTGTGTGTATGTGACACCATGACGCTGCATGTGTGTGACACTGCATGTGTGTGACACCGTGTGTGACACTGTGACACCGTGTGTGTGACACTGCTTGTGTGTGACTGTGTGTGTGTGTGACACTGTGTGTGTGTGACACCGTGACACTGTGTGTATGTGACACCATGATGCTGCATGTGTGTGACACTGCGTGTGTGTGACACCGTGACACCGTGTGTGTGACACCGTGACACTGCTTGTGTGTGACACTGCGTGTGTGTGGCACCGTGTGTGTGACACTGCGTGTGTGACACCACGTGACGCTGTGACACTCCGCGGCACCGTGTGTGTGACACTGTGACACCGTATGTGACACCGCGTGGGTGCGCGCGTCCGGGGCTGCCCCCTGCGCGCGCGCGCGCGGCACCGCGCGTGGGCGCGCACCCACGGGGCGCTCCGCCCCGCCAAGCCCCGCCCCACCCCGCCCCGCCGGCCCCTCCCCCCGGCCCCGCCCCCCCCGCCCCGCGCCGGTGGCTGGGGCCCGGGGCCGGGCCGGGCCGCGCCGCACCCCGGGGCCGCGAGCGGGGCCGGGTCTGGGGCCGCCGCCACGTTCCCGGGGCCGCCGCCGGGGCCGCCGCCATGTTCGACAGCCGGGGGGCGCCGCCGGGGCCGCGGCGGCTGCACGACGTGACCAACCGCGGGGCCTGCGCGCCGCGCAAGGGGGGCGCGGGGGGGCGCTGCGGGGCGCTCCCCCCCTGCGCCTGGCCGCCGCCCCGCCGCGGTACGGGGCACGCGTGGGCGCTGCGGGGGGGGCGTGACACGCGGGGGGGCGCGGGGGGCGGGGGGCCGTGACGCGCGGGGGGACGCGGGGGGCCGTGACACGCGGGGGCGCCGCGGGGCGCCGTGACACGAGTGGGCGTCGCGGGGGGAGGCGCGGGGGGCGCTGTGACACGCGAGGGGGGGCCATGACACGCGTGGGCGGGCGAGACCCCGCGGAGGGGGGGGCGCGGACGGGCGAGTGCGTGTGCAAGCGCGTGGGCGCGTGTGACGCGCGTGGGTGTGGATGCGCGTGCGAGTGCGTGACGCGGGGGGGGGAAGGGGGGGGAGCGGGGTGGTGGGGGTGTTGTCGTGCCCCCCGTCCCGGGGTGGGGGCGGGGGCCGCTGGGGGGAGGCGCGCGGAGCGGCACCCACGGGGGGGCAGCGGTAGGGACCCGCTTGGAGGGGGGGGCACCCACGGGGGGGCAGCCCCTCCCCCCGCCGCCCCCCCCCCCGCGGAAATCTGGGCACAAACAGGCTGGGGGGGGGGGTGTGTGCTGGGGGGTCCCACCGCTCGGGGGTCCCGCCGCCTTTGGGGAGGGGGAGGGGGGCTGGAGGCGGAGCGCCCCCCCCCGGCGGTACCCGCAGGCGGGGCGCCCCTCCCGCGCCCCCCCCCTCCCAGCTCCCCGGCCCAACTGGTTCCAGTTCAGCCGCCGCGCCCGCCCGGCGCTGCCAATGTGGCACTTAACCCCTGCGGGGCCGCCCCCGCCCCGCGCTGCCCCCCGGCTGGGGGGGGGGCTGGGGACCCCCCCCCAGCCCAGCATGGGGCGGGCAGCACCCCCAGGCTGCGAGGGGGCGTCCCCCCTGCCCACCCCCCCAATTAAGCTCTCCTTGGAGCCAGATGCACCCCCGCAAACTGAGGGGGGGTCCCAACAGCGTTGTGTGCCCCCCCCCCATGGGGGTTGCTGGTTTGTTTTGGGGGCGGGTGCTTGGATTTAGGTCAGCCCCCTCCCCCCCCCCCAAAAAAAATAATCAAAACTTGGCTCTGAGGGGAAACTGAGGCACGGGGCAGGGGGGCGCCCTGATGTGCCCCCCACCCCCCACCCGCCCCGCTGCACCAACAGCGTGGGGGCGGGGGGGACAGATCCAGACCCCTCCCCTCAAACTGGGGGTGCCCACACGGGTCTGGGGGCCCCCCCCATGTCCCCCCCCTCGGGGGGGTGTCGCAGGGTGTGGCGCCCGGTTGCGGTTGCAGGGGGGGGGACGGGACGGGACACGGACACCCACACCGCGGGGGGGGGCGCTGGGTTTCGGGCACGCCTGGTGCGCGTTTGTGTGTGTGTGCACACGCGTGTGCGAGGGGGGGCTCCCCCCCAGCCCCCCCCAGCCCCCCCCCAGCCCCCCCCCCAGCCCAGCTGCAACCGCTTTAGGGCTGGTTATAAATGGGCCGTTTGACGCGGGCGAGGGCAGGAATTTCCTCAATTTCAGCAATTTCGGCTTTTTTTATAAAAACACACACACAAAAAAAACCTCACCCACCCCCAGGCGCCCGCCAGGCAGGGTGGGGTCCGCGCCCCCCCATCCCCCCCACCGCAGCGGTGACACTGATGTCACCCACCCCGTGCTGGGATGCCCCCCCCCAGCTTTGGGTTTTGGGGCTGCGGGGTTGTTGGGGAGGGGGGGAGTGGGAGCGTGGGGAGGGGGTGTTGGGCTGCACCCCCTCGCCTTGTGTCCCCCCCCCGTACTTTGTGTCGCCCCGGCCCCCCAGGATGGGGACAGCCAGGCTCCCCCCCGCCCCCCCCCCCCCGCCTCAGTTTCCCCTTGGCCAGCACCGTGGGGTGGTGGCATCTCCCGGCCTCGGGGGTCCCAAGCAGGTTTTGGAGGGGGAGGGGTGTCTCTGGCAGCTGCCTGACCCCCCCCCCCCCACCTTGTCCCCCCCCCAGCCGTGGAGACCCAGAGCAGGAGCTCGGAGGAGATGGTGCCCAGCTCGCCCTCGCCGCCCCCCCCCCCCCGCGTGTACAAGCCCTGCTTCGTCTGCAGCGACAAGTCCTCGGGGTACCACTACGGCGTCAGCTCCTGCGAGGGCTGCAAGGTGAGGGGGGGGCGCAGGGACCCCCCCCCGAGCCCTGGGGACCTTATGGCAGGGCGTGGGGACCCCCCCAGGCACTAGGGAGCTGGCACTGGGGAGCCTGACTGGGGGCACTAGGAGACCCTCGGCACTGGGGAGCCTTGTGGGGGCAGTGGGACCCCCCCGGGCACTGGGGAGCCTTGCTGGGGGCACTGGGGGGATTGGGACGTACCACCCCTCCCCAGCAATGGGGAGCATTGTTGGGGGAGTGGGGAGTCTCTGGGGGGATTGGGCGCCTCCCAGGGCACTGGGGAGCCTTGCTGGGGTCAGTGGGACACCCCGCCCGGGCACTGGGGAGCCTTGCTGGGGGACTGGGGAACCTTGTGGGGGGAATGGGGAGCCCCTGGGGGATTGGGACCCCCCCCGGCACTGGGGAGCCTTGCTGGGGGCAATGGAGAGCCCTTGGGGGGATTGGGACACCCCCCCCCAGCACTGGGGAGCCTTTCTGGGGGCACTGGGGAGACCCCTAGTCACCAGGGAGCCTTGCTGGGAGTACTGGGGAGCCCCCCCAGGGATGTTGGGGGGGCTTTGCTGAGGGCAATGGGGAGTCGGCAATGGGGACCCCTCCAGGCACGGCCCCCCTCCCCCCCTCGGGGTGATGCTAGGGAGCAGCTCATGGATAGTGGGATGCCTTGCTGGGAGCACTGGGGAGCTGGGGCACCCCCTGAGGGGTGCTGGGGAGCCCCCCCGGGGGGCACTGGGGAATCCCCTGGGGGATGCTGGGGAGCAGCCCACAGACACTGGGGACCCCCCCTGAGCGCTGGGGAGCTTTGCTGGGGGGACCTGGGGAGCTGGGAGCGGGAGCCTAGTTGGGGGGATGGGGGAGCCCCCCAGGCGTGCCGCCAGCCCCCCGTCCCCCCCCGTGTGCCCCCCCCAGGGCTTTTTCCGCCGCAGCATCCAGAAGAACATGGTGTACACGTGCCACCAGGACAAGAACTGCCAGATCAACAAGGTGACGCGCAACCGCTGCCAGTTCTGCCGCCTCCAGAAGTGCTTCGAGGTCGGCATGTCCAAGGAAGGTGCGCCGGGGTCCGGGGGGGTCCCGGGGGGGCACCCCCCGCCGTCCGCCCCCTCCCTGGGCATCGCGCCTCATCGGCTCCATCCCCGCGGCACTAGGCGCCCTCGCCGTGGGGCTGGAGGATTTGGGGCTGGGGGTGGTGGTGGGGAAGCAGGGCCCATGTGTCCCCCCTCTGGGGGTGCGGGGGGGGGGCTTTGGCCGGTGCCCCCCCCGGGGTGTGGGGGGGCTTGGCATCCCCTGCGGCTGCATTGTGCTATATGTGGATATCCTGCTCGCGCATCCTGTCCCTGAGCCCCGCTGAAAGGGGGGGGGGGTGTCAGGAAACACCGCCTGGGGAGGGGGTGGGGGGCACCCCCAAACCCCCCCTGACCTCCCCCCTGGCCCCGCAGCCGTCCGTAATGACAGGAACAAGAAGAAGAAGGAGGTGAAGGAGGAGCTGGTGCCCGAGAGCTACGAGCTGAGCCCGGAGCTGGAGGAGCTGGTGCGGAGGGTCAGCAGAGCCCACCAGGAGACCTTCCCCTCGCTCTGCCAGCTGGGCAAGTACACCACGGTGAGCACGGGGGGCACGGGGGGGCCAGCACCCCCCCCGGCACCGGGGCTCACTCCCCTTGCTGTGTGTCGTGCCCCCCCCCCCAGAACTCGAGCGCTGACCACCGGGTGCAGCTGGACCTGGGGCTGTGGGACAAGTTCAGCGAATTGGCCACCAAGTGCATCATCAAGATCGTGGAGTTCGCCAAGCACCTGCCCGGCTTCACCGCGCTCAGCATGGCCGACCAGATCACCCTGCTCAAGGCCGCCTGCCTCGACATCCTGGTGAGGGTCCGGGGGGGCTGCGGGGGGGGGGGGCCGTGCCAGCCCTGACCCCTTCACACCCTCTTGGTGAGGGTCTGGGGGACTGGGGGGGGGGGGCTGGGGGTGCCCTGTGCCAGCCCTGACCCCCCATGCCCTCCTGGTGAGGGTCTGGGGGGCTGCAGGGGGGGTGGGGGGTTCCCCATGGCCATGCCCTCCTGGTGGGGGTCCCGGGGGGCTCTGAGCAGGGTGGGGGGTGCCCCATGCCCTGCCCCCTGCCCCCAGATGCTGCGGATCTGCACGCGCTACACGCCGGAGCAGGACACCATGACGTTCTCGGACGGGCTGACGCTGAACCGCACGCAGATGCACAACGCCGGCTTCGGGCCCCTCACCGACCTGGTCTTCGCCTTCGCCGGGCAGCTGCTGCCGCTGCAGATGGACGACACCGAGACCGGGCTGCTCAGCGCCATCTGCCTCATCTGCGGCGGTGGGGGCGCGGGACCCCGCGGGGCGGGGGACATGGGGACCTCCCAGATGGGGGGTGGTGGGGACACAGGGGCCTCTGGGACGGGGGGTGTGGGGACATGGGGACACGGGGACCTCCGGGATGGGGGGTGTGGGGACACGGGGACCTCTGGGACAGAAAGCAGTGGGGACAT